>NC_044043.1:38126408-38438760 GCF_901765095.1 Microcaecilia unicolor
TGGGTTGTCTGTATATAATGTTATAGCTCAGTAAAGAGGGGAAGGGGTTGACAGAGGGGACTACGCCCCAGTACAATTTCACAGTTCCAAGGGCCTATATCTGACAGGCCTTATAATTAAAGCTAAAGGAAAAGGTAACTGAATCTATATATCTTCTCAAGGGTAGGAAAGATCATGGAACTGGCTTTAAAGAGGAACTGCTAAGATTGGGACACAAACTGAAGTGAGAGAATGCAGGAGATTTTAAGATATAAGAGGTCACCCCAATCTTAGCCATCCCTGCATTCATGGAGGGATGTAGCAGATCACTGCTTTAATTGATTTCTTATACTATTGTTTAGGTGCTTTAATTCCAAGTTTTGGTTTCAGAGAAGACATCAACTCAAACTGTAGGTGACAATTATTAGAAATGCTGGTCATGCACTCAAAAGAGCTGACTGCAAATTAGTTAATCTAGTATTGGAAGGCATGACAGAAAGCAAGAGAGAGAGAGAGAGAAGCAGAGAGCACTCTGGGGCAGTGGTGTAGCAAGGGGGGTGGGAGGGGCGGTCCGCCCCGGGTGTCAGCTCAGGGGGGGTGCTCCCTGCCAGCTTCCCCCCCTCGGCGCATCGACACCCCCCCTCCGACCAGCTCCCGCACCCTACCTTTAAAAAGAATACCGGAATCCGAGGCGAGGCGCAGCGCCTCGCGCCTGCCCTGCACGTAAAAGAAATGTGGACCGTCGGGCCTTCCCTCGCTCTATCTGTCCTGCCCTCCGCTGACGCAACTTCCTATTTCCGCAAGGGCGGGACAGATAGAGCGAGGGAAGGCCCGACGGTCCACATTTCTTTTACGTGCAGGGCAGGCACGAGGCGCTGTGCCTCGCCTCTGATTCCGGTATTCTTTTTAAAGGTAGGGTGCGGGAGCTGGTCGGGGGGGGGGGGGGGGATGCAACGGCGAACCGCCCCACCCCGGGTGGCAGCCCCCCCTGCTACGCCACTGCTCTGGGATAATAACATTAAAAAAAAAAGTCAATCCTGGGAAACCCGGATGAAAGAAAGAGAAAAGCTGAGTGAGCACAGGTAGAACTGGCATACCAGAGCTGCCAATTTTTAGACTGAAGATGGCAACTAATGAAGATTCATTCCTGCCGTCACCAGGGCACTAGGAACCAGTGTTCATCGGGACGAAAAATAGGATACCAAAACTCACCGTGCTGTGAGGTTTGGAAGGCAGCTGCCATTCATGAGAAATAGCGCTCTTCTATAGGAAAAGATTACTGATTCTAGAGAATCAGCTGAGAAAACATTCACAGTCCATATGGTTTTTTCATTCATTATTTTAACCACCAGTGAAGATTTTCAAGAGCCTTTCCAGGGTCTCCATTAACAGCCTTATTTTTTTTTTCTGTGCCTGTTATCGGGGCTCTAAGATCCACAAAGGTACCTATAATCTCGCACACAGGCTTCATCTGAACTGTAACGCTGCTGCACACAGCTGCAATGTATTATGCATGCTGTAAAATAAATTAAAGGACCCTCTCTGGAGAGCACCTTCCACTTCACCGCATGGCCTCAGGCATGGTGGGGGGGGGGGGGGGGGTTCTCTCTACTACAGCTGAGGCCCAAAGACATGCTGCTGCTGGGCTGCTGGAGAATCCCTTGTGTTTCCTTCTGCAGCTATTCGGGAGTCACTGCAGGCTTTTTAATTTCCAGTTATAGATGCAGAGTGATGTGGTAGCTGTGTTAGTCCACTTTTAAAGGTAATAAATAGAAATAAAATAAAACATAAAAAAGAAAATAAGATGATACCTCTTTAATTGGACTAAATACATTTTTTCATTAGCTTTTGAAGGTAACCCATATTCTTCATATCAGAAATATGCAAATGTTGATAAATAGCAATATATATAAGTGAAACATCAAAGCATTCCAATGACAGTCTCACATGAAGAGGGTGGGGTGGATAAGGTGAGAAACATGGGACCTGAGTGGATGAGAGACAGAGAGCGATGCATGGAGGAGAGTCCGTCCACAGACAGCTCCCTCCATTTTCCTTTGAATGATGAAAAGCAGAAAGAAGACACTTCTCCTGGGCTGCTGTCTATTGTTTGCATGTATGTGTGAGCATGAAATTTATATTTACAGTCTATAACATCAGATGTGAAATAAAATGTGAAATTATTCAGATTTACAAGTTTGCAAGCACAAATTATGTAACTTTTATCACTTAATAACATATTTCTTTATTTGCATTTAAAATTAGCAGCACAAAATTAATGGTCCCTAACAGATGACAAGATTATCTACAGTATCTATCTACTAGACTGATTTTTTTCCTCTTTTGTTTAACACAGAAACACACTCCCAACACGAGACCCACTTTTATGCATCCAGCTGCGGAGACAAATGTAATTTTACAGATTTACTCAGTGGCTATTCAGGGCATACATAAAGCTGCTGACTGTCTCCTCCTCTCCCCCTCCCCCATTTGTAAAATCATGTAGTGTCAGTCCTTATAGAACTCAACGGGATCCCATCCTCATTGGAAATCAGCTGAAAACATTTCCTCTGCCCTCTTTGGGTGTAAATGTATAATGCTTTTTCCACAGGTGTGTCTGCACCTTGAGTATTGCGTTCAGTTCTGGTTGCCGGATCTCAAAAAAAAGATATAGCGGAATTAGAAAAGGTTCAAAGAAGAGCGACCATTATGACAAAGGGGATGGAATCGTCTCATATGAGGAAAGGCTAAAGAGGTTAGATCTCTTCAGCTTGGAAAAGAGACAGATGAGGGGAGATATGATTGAGGTCTAAAAAATCCTAAGTGGTGTAGAACGAGTAGAAGTAAATCGATTTTTTACTCGTTCCAAAAGTACAAAGACTAGGGGACACTCGAGGAAGTTACATGGAAATACTTTTAAAACAAACAAGCAGAAATATTTTTCCACTCACTGAATAGTTAAGCTCTGGAACTCTTTGCCAGAGAATGTGGTAACAGCGGTTAGTCTATCTAGGTTTAAAAAAGGTTTGGACAAATTCCTGGAGGAAAAATCTGTAGTCTGCTATTGAGACAGACATGGAAAGCAACTGCTTGCCCTGGGATTTGTAGCATAGAATCTTGCTACTCTTTGGGGTTCCGCAATGTTGCTGCTAATTGGGTTTCTGCCAGGTACTTGTGACCCGGCTTGGCCAGTGTTTGGAAAACAGGATACTGGGCTAGATGGACCATTGGTCTGACCCAGTATGGCTATTCTTATGTTCTTATGTTACGTTCACAGGTAAAGCCTGTTTTATGTGTGGAGAATGGTATTAGAAAATTGGACAAGGATATATAAGTGTAGATTTATGCATACCATCAAGACCACACTTTACACGGCCTGCATTCAGGTAGTCCATGGGCTGCCTTTGGGCAAAGCCAGGGCAGAATTGTGAGGTATGTCTGTACTCCATAAAATACATAGACTGCATGCAGATGTGACTTTATGCAAGAGCATTAATGCATTAGTGGGGGATAATTCTGGGAGTCTTTTATAAACATACATTCATGCAAGCATATGATGTCATTGTCAAATAGGCATGTTTTTCAACTTATTTAAAATTAATCCTCGCATGTTTAGACTTCCCCCTGTTTGACATCACTGACCTTTCTTCCATCTTTCTCTTGTTTTTTAGATTTTGGTTTCCTAACAGGTTGGCAGAACATCTGCTATAAATGTTCCCACCAAATGGCTTGTAAGCATCTCTTCCTCTCTCTAGCATTTTCAAAGCATGGCTCAGTATCAAGCTTATTTTCGAAAGAGAAGGGCACCCATCTTTCCACACAAATTGCAAGATGGGCGTCCTTCTCCCAGGGTTGCCCAAATCGGCATAATCGAAAGCCAATTTTGGGTGTCCCCAACTGCTTTCCATCAGGGGACAACCAAACTTCATGGGGGCGTGTCGGAAGCATAGCGAAGGCAGGACTGGGGCATGCTTAACACATGGGCGTCCTCGGCCGATAATGGAAAAAAGAAGGGCGTCCCTGATGAGCACTTGGCCGACTTTATTTGGGCCATTTTTTCTTGCAACCAAGACTCAAAAAGGTGCCTGAACTGACCAGATGACCACCGGAGGGAATCGGGGATGACCTCCCCTTACTCCCCCAGTGGTCACTAACCCCCTCCCACCCTCAAAAAACAACTTTAAAAATATTTTGTGCCAGCCTCTATGCCAGCCTCAAATGTCATACCCAGCTCCCTGACAGCAGTATGCAGGTCCCTGGAGCAGTTTTAGTGGGTGCAGTGCACTTCAGGCAGGTGGATCCAGGCCCATCCCCCCTACCTGTTACTCTTGTGGTGGTAAATGTGAGCCCTTCAAAACCTACCACAAACCCACTGTACTCACATGTAGGTGCCCCCCTTCACCCCTTAGGGCTATGGTAGTGTTGTTCAATTGTGGGGAGTGGGTTTTAGGGGGGGTTGGGGGGCTCAGCGCACAAGGTAAGGGAGCTATGCACCTGGGAGCTTTTTATGAAGTCCACTGCAGTGCCCCCTAGGGTGCCTGGTTGGTGTCCTGGCATGTGAGGGGGACCAGTGCACTACGAATGCTGGCTCCTTCCACGACCAAAGGGCTTGGATTTGGTCGTTTCTGAGATGGGTGTCCTCAGTTTCCATTATTGCCGAAAATCGGGGACGACCATCTCTAGGGACGACCATCTCTAAGGTTGACCTAAATGTGGAGATTTGGGCGTTCCTGACCGTATTATTGAAACGAAAGATGGCCGCCCATCTTGTTTCAATAATACGGGTTTCTCCGCCCCTTCGCTGGGACGTCCTGCAAGTACATCCCTAGGAAAACTTGGGCGCCCCATTCAATTATGCCCCTCCACATCGCTCAGTTCTCATATCTCCTTGGATGTTTTTGCCAAGTGGTTCTATGTGTGTTCAAGTACTTTCTGTCTTTAGGATAGACTCCAGACTCTAGGCTTCGCCTTCTACCGTGTCTTGTCGGGGAACAATTTCCAGAACGTAACCACCTTGATATACCTACAAAGCATTTAGAACATGCCTTCTAAAATCTGTCCTGTGGACCCCACAGTTTTTCAGGTTTTCAAGATACCTACCATGAATATGTCTGAGATCAATCTGC
The DNA here is from genome assembly GCF_901765095.1 of Microcaecilia unicolor. Lineage (NCBI taxonomy): Eukaryota > Metazoa > Chordata > Amphibia > Gymnophiona > Siphonopidae > Microcaecilia > Microcaecilia unicolor. The sequence continues at coordinate 38,131,514 of NC_044043.1, forward strand.
ATACATTAGAGGCTCAATATGGGAAAATTGATCTCAGGCATATTCATGATGGGTATCCTGAGAACTCAGCTAGATGTGTAGTCGCCCAATGTATCTCAAAAAGATACACTAGAATTAGAAAAGGTACAGAGAAGGGGAACCAAAATGATTAAGGGGATGGAATTCCTCTCATATGAGGAAATGCTTAAGAGGTTAGGGCTCTTCCGCTTAGAGAAGAGACGGTTGAGGGGGAGGGATATGATAGAGGTCTACAAACCCTGAATGGAGTAGAGCGGGTGGGCATGAATTGATTATTTACTCTTTCAAAAAGTACAAAGGGAAATGGGAAAGGGAAATGGGACTTGATAAACTGACTTTCTGAGGTTTTTGCAACTACATTTAAAGCAGTTTACATATATTCAGGTACTTATTTTGTACCAGGGGCAATGGAAGGTTAAGTGACTTGCCCAGCGTCACAAGGAGCTGCAGTGGGAATCGAACTCAGTTCCCCAGGATCAAAGATGGAGGGCACTCCAAGAAGTTACATGGTAATGCTTTTAAAACAAATAGGAGAAAAGATTTTTTTTACTCTGGAACTTGTTGCTGGAGGATGTGGTAATAGTAGTTAGTATATCTGAGTTTAAAAAAAGGTTTGGATGAGTTCCTGGAGGGAAAGCCAATAAAACTGCTGTTAAGGTAGACAAGGGGAAAGCCACTACGTTTCCCTGGGATCAGTAGCATGGAATCCTGCTACTCTTTGGGATTCCGGAATCTTGTTACTCTTTGGGATTCCGGAATGTTGCTACTATTTGGGTTTCTGCCAGATATCTGTGACCTCGATTGGCCACTGTTGGAAACAGGATACTGGTCTAGATGGACCATTGGTCTGACCCAGTATTGCTATTCTTATGTTCAGGTTTGGAGAGACCCGGATTAGAAAGCCATGAAGAAATTAAATTTAAAAACCTGGAACAGCCATCCTATAAATGAGAGCAGAAACTAAATATCTAATTTCAAGTTACTTGCACATGTGGCGGGTTGTATAGAAATGTATCATAGCTTTATCCATTCATAAACTGGCCCATTTCCAGTTGTCTGGGCTGCTTTACTGAAATGTTGTTTTATGGTCAATTCAAAGCATTTGGAGAGATTTTATTTAGGAAAGGCATTTATGTCAAGCTGTATTCTGTTTTACATACATTATGCACAAAAAGAAGGTCATGCGAAACCCACCCAGCTGTACAAAATTCTGATATTACATAATGAAACACATTATCGAATTTTGCATGGAAGCAGGCAAAGCTACATTGCAGATTTCTGCTCTGTTATTTTGAGTATAAGAAAGAACTCAAGGATTATCCATCATCTTCCTATGCAGAGCACAGTGAGGCTGCTTAATTGTGTTTACAAAAGGAGATCCTCAGTGTTAGACCTAGAAAGCTCCAGTTTCTAATAGTTTTCTACCCTGACACTTCCCCAGGCAGTTCTTACTTGCAACAACTTTCCTTAAGCTGTTTCAGTGCACACAATGGTGATAAAGTTTGCAAGACAGTCACAAAAGGAAGGAAAGTTGCTCCAACGAAGGGAAAACACCAAGCAGCAAAAAGTAGAGCAACGAAACCTCTCGCAGATGGTGTTCGGAATAATGTTTATTAAAAGTTCTTTTTTAAAAAACAATGGGGAAGACCCAACACGACTCATGTTTCGGCCTTGCCGGCCTGCATCAGGGGTCTAAGGATTTGTTATTCAATACGTATTCCTAGATTGTTTGTCAAGGGGTTAAACTTCCACTCAAAACCAAAACTCTGACATGGATGACGAACAATCTAGGAATACGTAGGTGATAGTAAGGGATCCCTGTTAGAAATGGCCGAGTAGGCAAGTGGTTAACTTACCACATGGTCATTTCCCTTTTTTATTAAAAAAAGCCTTTTACTCACTGTGGTGAAAGGCCAGCGTGCAGCAAACCCATGCGCCAATGCCACCGCAGGAGTCCTTTTACCACAGCTTGGTAAAAGGACCCCTACGCCTTTTTTTCCAGAATTAATTCCCTTTTTCATGTTGCTATTCTCTTTTGGGCTCAGCCGCCTCCCAGGTGTCAGCTAATACCTGAAAAAGACTGACCCTGTCCCTAATATTTATTTGGATTCTGCTCGTTCCATTTTCAGTAGTAGCTCCGGGTGAGTTACATTCAGGTACACTGGGTATTTCTCTGTTGGGCTCAGACTCTAGTTTGTACCTGAGGCAATAGAGGGTTAAGGGCCCCTTTTACCAAGCTGCGGCAAAAGGGGGCTGGTGCTGGTGTCGGCACGCATTTTACACGTGCGCTGAGGCCCCCTTTTACCGCAGCTGGTAAAAGGGAAGTCTCAATTTGCTGCAGGAAATGGCCATGCGGCAGGTAAAGCACTTTGAGCCCCCATTGAGGTGGCAGTAAGGACTCCCATGTTAACCCAGCGGTAACCAGGCAGCACGCGGCATTGCCCGATTACTGCTGGGTACACTCCAGTGCTGGAAATGACGGTACACTAAGGGTGGAAAGTACCGCCGGGCTGCTGCAGTAGCCTGGTGGTACTTCCTGTGTAGCAGGCGGTAAGCCCACATTGGACTTACCGCCTTTTAGTAAAATGAGCCCTAAGTGACTTGCCCAAGATCCAAGATCACAGGGGGGCAGCTGTGGGATTTGAACCAAGCACTTCTGAATGTCAAGACTGGTGCTCTAACCAGTAGGCTACTCCACTCTGGTCATGATTAAAATTCTATCAGTTTCAGGAGACACAAGATAGATACTGTATTCCCCCTATTCCTTACCCACTGCAGATGGGATGGTTAGCTCCATACATGTTCACATAGCACATTAGAGGTAGTAGAACAGAACTTCACATCCCACTCATTTTTTTAAAGCTCACACCTTTTCATGTCATTCCTTTCTTTTTTATCAATATATGTTTTTAAATGTTATTGTAAATCACATAGATGTCTCATGATATGCGGTATATCGTACATGAATAAACTTGGAAACCTGAAGCTCAAGATGAGTTTCGTTCTACTATAGGTATTTCCCTCTATCCAGAGGGCTTGCAATTTGAGGCTCCTATTTACCAATCTGTTGCACTATATTGCTTGGTAAAAATTTACCATGGGATTCACTGATCCATACAACAGGTTAGTGAATCCAGTATAATTAAAAATAAAATGTTTCTGCAGCAGGGAATATTACATGTTCCTGACAGCAGCAAGACAAAGCTAATGGGTCCCCTACTGGGAGTTGCTCTGGTGGGTAGTGCACCGGTGGTTCCCTTACAATTATTATTACAATTACATTTATATTCCGCTATAAACCATTGCTAGATCAGTGCGGATTACAACAGCTAGGCCAAAACTAGGGAATTACTATATCCTAAAGAGACATCCAGGATATCAAAATAAAATACTTCAAACTCTACCACAAATATATAGAAAATAAACAGGTTTTCAACAGTTTACAAAACGTCAAAATAACAAGAGGTCAGTCTCGGTTCAAGGGGAAGTGAATTCCAACATTGAGCTGATCTGTAGGCAAAACCCACTGCAAGAATAGATTTATACTTCACTGTTTTTAAGGTGGGAAATTGAATTATACCACGGTCTCTCTACCTGAATGAACGATCTGCTGAACCAACAACTAACAAACTGACAGATATGTGTAACTTTCTTTAAACCTTACTTTCTAACTCTTTTTATTCTCTTACCTATCTATGGGGGTCTTAGGTGTTAAAAATAGGCACTCGCTAAACACTAAAGATGCCCATAGGAATACATCGGCGTCTTTAGCGTTTAGCACGCGCTAAAAGCGCCAGCACGCCTAAGTAAAAGACCCCCTATATGTTCCATCTTTGCTTTACCCTTCACTATCAATTATAATGTTCTATTACATATTGTGTTGACATCGCAAGTAGTATACCATGCCATACTTTGTATTGTTATTTGAATATTTTTATTACTGTAATTGCCTATTGCTCATGTTTGATCTATTCTTACTGTACACCGCCTTGAGTGAACTCCTTCAAAAAAGGCGGTAAATAAATCCTAATAAATAAAAATAAATAAATATTCTGGAGCATTACATAAAGTATCCTATGCGCTAAGATGCATAATTTGAACTAATAAATCAAACACAGATTTGATTCACTACTCAAAACTATAGGGTAACCTCACTATAACGGTGAATCTCAATTCAACACTCTCGCTTAATTTTTGAATAAGGGATGAATAAGGGATGAAAAAGACCTCATACGTCTGCGGCAAACATGGATTCGCTGATTCAGTGATCCCTTTCTTTATGACGTTTGCCGCAGTCGTATGAGGTCTTTTTCCTCCCTTATTCTAAAATATGAATAAAAATTAAGCAAGAATGTTGAATTGAGATTCACCACTATACTGAGGTTACCGCATGATTTGAACTGACAGTGAGCCTCCAGTGGGAGACAATGCAAGCTCTTCAATAGAGGTGTTACATGATCCGTCAAAATGATAGTCTCGGACTCCCTAGTGTAGGTCTTGTGGTACTACAGCAAGGGGGTCAGACTGCTAGGTAAGTAAGCACTCCCACTTAAATATATAGTAGAACGCTGATTATCCAAACTCCAATTATCCAGATGTCTAATTATCCGGATTGCTTCTGTTCCTTATCTTTTCCATTTTTTAAAATCATAATCTCTGTATCATAGTTATCACATTATACCTGATATACAGTAAAAAATGTTATAACATCACAAATAGCTTGATATTTTTTCCCATTTATAATTGAAAACAAAATATAATGCTCAACATGTAACTCTCAAAGTATATTCTCTTTTCAAAAAGGAATGTCCAATTATCTGGATTTATGATTATCCGGACCAACCCCTGCGGATGATAGTCCGGATAATTGGAGTCCTACTGTATTTTTATTTCTCTAGCCTTTCCTTTTTTTTTTTGTTTTAAATAAACCTTTTTATTACATTTTCAAAGTTTCAACAAAGTCATCTACATTAACTGCATGGAATCCCTTCCGCCTATGCTTTTTCCCTTATTTCCTTTCGGTTTCATTCTGATTGGACCAATACTGCATGCCCTTTATTATTATAAACTGCCCTGCACCTCAGCCTCAGTTACAGCTGATGATGGTAATAGATAATTTGACTGTTTGGTTTGCTTGCAAGTTCTGTGGTTTCCACATGGCTTCATCTTATTTATCCTCATTACATGAGCCTGCTCGTTTAGCCTTCCTTTTTAATTTGTTCCTTTTTTCCTCTGATTTTTAAGTTCTTCTCTTAGCACGTTTATTCTTTCAGCATTTCCTCTAGATTTTCCACCCCGCCATCATTCTTTTCTTGTTGTTTCTAGGGTCCGGTTCAATTGTTTTACCTTTTCCTTATATTTCTCCGTATTTTGTCTGCACTCATCCTTTCTCTTCTCCCTCCTCTCAGTCTGTCACATAACGCTCTCCTCCTGCTCTTATCACACAACCCTCACTTCTTCCCCTTATCTTTTCCTCCACCCCTGTGTTAGCAGGTTGCCAAAATGTACTTTCCTATGTGGCTGGAAGAAGATTATTCTGGGCCCCTGCTCCTAAAAGGTGCCAATCAAAACTGAATAGGGAGTGGTCCATTCTGAGAAAGTGGCCCAAGTAAATCAATTTTTTACTCGTTCCAAAAATACAAAGATTAGGGGACACTCGAGGAAGTTACATGGAAATACTTTTAAAACAAATAGGAGGAAATATTTTTTCACTCAGCAGATAGTTAAGTTCTGGAACTCTTTGCCGGAGGATGTGGTAACAGCAGTTAGTGTATCTGGGTTTAAAGAACGGTTTGGACAAATTCCTGGAGGAAAGTCCATAGTCTGCTATTGAGACAAACATGGGGAAGCAACTGCTTGCCTCGGGATTGGTAGCATGCAATGTTGCCGCTAATTGGGTTTCTGCCAGGTACTTCTGACCTGGCTTGGCCACAGTTTGGAAAACAAGATACTGGGCTAGATAGACCACTGGTCTGACCCAATATGGCTAATCTTATGTTCTCATGCTCTTATGCCCTCTGCATCCATTTTTGTGTCATTCCTCTCCCACCTTGTGCACGAACCCAAACCATTCACAGTGCTGTTGTTCCATGGCTCATCACCCCCTTCTATCTACACTTTGCAAACACAGTGTGCATGATGGAGGGAAGAGGGATCATGGGAGTGGCAGAACTGCACATGCTCTTGAGTCCTCAGAGCCCAGGATGATGTTCCAGCCCTTCAGTCCAGCTGTATTTGTGCTGTTCTCAACCTGTGCCCACAGGGTTTATTTATTTATTTATTGGGCTTTATTAACCACTGTTATGAAGAGATTCATCCAAGGCTGTGTACAGTAGGTACAGTTTAACAGGTTTCAGTCTATATGCTTATATCATATATACACACACACATCTATTTACACTTCAGAATTATGCAATGCACTTAGCGCCATGAAAAGTCTTTCACCAGACCTCATATCCTCATATGGAAGTAATTTCTGTCATAAAAACATTCCTTCTACATGGACATTTATATTGGGTCTCAAGTGGGGTCTCAAAAGTGGAATCCATTGTGATTAGCTTTGCCAGGTATGAAACATGTTTTTCTCAGCATAAAGAGTTTATGGCTGGATTACAGATGTATTCCCTACGTGTTAAAGTCATTTGTCTCCCTTGATGAAGACGGCCCCTCGAACAGTGAGGAAGGTGTGTCCCAGTTATTTAATCTCATGGAGCATACTTTAACTTTTTGTAGTCTAGAATTTCTGGGAAGGTTAGACGTTTGCAAAGCCAGCTCATGAAATAGATTCACAATAAGACATTAAGCAGATGTCTAAGACTGATCAAGGATTTTATTTTCCTCATTCCCCTCTTTTCATCCCCTACTTCAGAGAGCAGGACTTGGGCAGCCCTGTGAAGCCTTCTTGGCCTTGAGGGCTGTAGGGCATCTCCTCTAAGATTTTATTTTATTTATTTGTTAGGATTTATTTACCGCCTTTTTGAAGGAATTCACTCAAGGCGGTGTACAGTAAGAATAGATCAAACATGAGCAATAGGCAATTACAGCAGTAAAAATATTCAAGTAACAATACTAACTTCCAATACTGCTTTTAATAACAGGGCTGTGCAACTGTGTTGGTTGTCCAAGGCAAACCTTCAGTTTGTGCCCCCTTCAATTAAATTTCAAGCCCTCCCCCAAGATTTTGATCATTAAACTCAACCATTATGATCATCCCACAACAATCTTATAAAAATGCATAATTGTATATTATACTTTTGGTAGATATTAAACTTTGCTGCTCTTTGCTGCACCCCCCACCCTGAGAAGATGCCATCTGAAGCAATCACCTGTCTTGCCTATTGCTGGTGTTAGACATCCAGGGATCTGGAGCAGAACCTGGGGAGGGGGCACCAAAACCTGCCTTCAGCCTATGCCTCCTTCAGCACGAGGGAGACTTGGGGGTCCTTTGTGGCATAGGGATCCAGGGCAACTGCCCTGTTTATAATCCCAGCCTTTAGAATATGAAGTGGCCCTGTTGAAGAAGTAGCTGATTCCCTACCCCTTCCCCCTCAATAATCAGCTCTAGAGAACTGATGCCCACACCCCAATGTTACAGTGTGAGCTATGGAGCCATTGAAAGAATGGAAAGACGGAGTTAGCTCAGAAAAAAGTCCAGTAACTTCAGACATTGATGACTGCTTGTCACAAACAGGGAGGAACCAAACACACACAAAATTGTATTTCACTACAGTTTACAAGGAAATATTGAACTGAACAGCATGCAACAACTATTAAAAGGAAAAAATGGAATTGCACCATCATTTAAACCAATCCAGTTCACTACTTTGGTCCTAAGTTCAGCCCTCTCAATTTATTCAGGAGTCTTCTGTGAGGAACCCTATCAAAGGCTTTGCTGAAATCTCACATCTATCACATGTCCTTCATCCAGATCTTTGGTCACCCAGTCAAAGAAATCAATCAGATTCATTTGGCAGGATTTTCCTTTGGTAAAGCAATGCCTCGGATCCTGCAACCCATTGGATTCTAGAGAGTTAACTATCTTTTCCTTCAGCAGTGACCCCATTATTTTTCCTACCACCGACGTGAGGCTTACCAGCCTGTAGCTTTGCACTTTTGTATATATACGTATTTACACATATTCATTGTCCCCCAAATTCTATAAAAGTCAATAAAAATTGCATGCACAAATTTGAGAGTGCAATTTAATTAAATAATAAGCTAATTAGTGCTAATAATGATCTTAACAAGCAATAATTGGCACTAAATAGATTTAATTGGAATTTTACATGCAAGTTCAAAAAGGGGGCATGAAAATGGGAGGGTCATGGGCGGAACAGAGGCAGTCCTAACATTTACGCATGTTGTTATAGAAGGAAGGGGAATACGCACCTAATTTAGGTACGTACATTTGCACCGCATTTCAACTGGTGCAAATGGCTGCACCTAAAGTTAGCTGCGATTACAAATGTAAGCGCTATTCTATAAACTGCGCCTAACTTTAAGCCTGCTTTATAGAACAGTGCTTTTATTGGTGCAGAATTTTTTGGCGCCAATAATAGAATTCACCCCTGTGTGTGTGAATCTATCTATCTAACAAATCCGAGAAAATTTTTCTTCACCCAACGCATAATTAAACTCTGGAATTCGTTGCCGGAGAACGTGAAGGCGGTTAGCTTGGCAGAGTTTAAAAAGGGGTTAGACGGTTTCCTAAAGGACAAGTCCATAAACCACTACTAAATGGACTTGGGAAAAATCCACAATTCCAGGAATAACATGTATAGAATGTTTGTACGTTTGGGAAGCTTGCCAGGTGCCCTTGGCCTGGATTGGCCGCTGTCGTGGACAGGATGCTGGGCTCGATGGACCCTTGGTCTTTTCTCAGTGTGGCATTACTTATGTACTTATCTATCTATTGTTTCAACTGAAGCTGATCTTTGCTGCTTCAGGTGATTGCCTAGTGTTGCCTAATGACTGAGCCAGCCCTGAGTGCTGGGAGAATGAACTGGCTTGCACCATCTTTACATTCAACTGTTTACAGAGGGATCCTTTTACAGAGGCGTGCTGAAAAATGGCTTGTGGTAGTGTAGGCATGGGTTTTGGGCGCGCGCAGATCCATTTTTTTAGCACGCCTGTAAGAAAGGCCTTTTTAAAATCTTTGCCGAAAATGGACGTGTGGCAAAATGAAAATTGCCGCGTATCCATTTTGGGTCTGAGACCTCAGTGGCAGCCATTGACCTAGCGGTAAAGACTCACGCGGTAACCGGCCGGTAATGACCTACGCATACTGAATGCCACTTGGCGCGCGTCCATTACGTGCACCCGAAAATGAAAAATATTTTTCAGATGCAAATATCGGGCACGTGCCAAAAATGAAATTACCGCAACAGCCACACAGTAGTTGGGCGGTAACTCCATTTTGGCGCACATTGGGCACGCGTAGACGCTTACGCAGCTTAGTAAAAGGACCCCAGAGTGACCTCCACCAGCCTGGAGCCTATGGCAAACTATTCTTTTCTTTTGAGGGCTGCAGAAGAAAGGAAGACAGGTGCAGAGCTGCCCTTTTGTTATAGGATATGTCCTGTAGGGATTGAGGCGAGAAGAAGCCATTAAGACTGCCAAGAGTGGAGGAGTGACCTAGTGGTTAGAGCACCAGTCTTGTAATTCAGAGGTGGCCGGTTCAAATCCCACTGCTGCTCCTTGTGATCTTGGGCAAATCACTTAACCCTCCATTGCCTCAGGTACAAACTTAGATTGTGAGCCCTCCTGGGACAGAGAAATATCCAGTGTACCTGAATGTAACTCACTTTGAGCTACTACTGAAAAAGGTGTGAGCAAAATCTAAATAAATATTTGAGATTCTACATGGAATGAATGTTGCTATTCCACTAGCAACATTCCATGTAGAAGCCTCACGTCAGACTCCTCACAGAAACAGAAGCCTGCGCGGCTGTGTTGCTGATCTGCAAGGGCAGGCTTCTACATGGAATGTTGCTAGTGAAGCAGTAGCCTAGTGGTTAGAGCACCGGTCTTGCAATCCAGAGGTGGCCAGTTCAAATCCCACTGCTGCTCCTTGTGATCTTGGGCAAGTCACTTAACCCTCCATTGCCTCAAGTACAAACTTAGATTGTGAGCCCTCCTGGAACAGAGAAATATCCAGTGTACCTGAATGTAACTCACCTTGAGCTACTACTGAAAAAAGGTGTGAGCAAAATCTAAATAAATATTGAAGATTCTACATGGAATGTTGGTAGTATTTGAAATTCTGTTGCTACTATTGGAGATTCTACATGGAATGTTAATGTTGCTATTCCACTAATAACATTCCATGTAGAAGCCTGCCCTTGCAGATCAGCAATGCGGCCGCGCAGGCTTCTGTTTCTGTGAGTCTGACGTCCTGCACGTATGTGCAGGACGTCAGACTCACAGAAATAGAAGCCTGCGCAGCTGCATTGGTACAAACTTAGATTGTGAGCCCTCCTGGGACAGAGAAATATCCAGTGTACCTGAATGTTACTCACCTTAAGCTACTACTGAAAAAGGTGTGAGCAAAATCTAAATAAATAAAAGATAAGAAGAAAGCTAAAAGTTAGGGAATCACTGGCCAAAGCCAGCCACCGCTCAGGGAGATATTAGACAGGGTAATAACTGTGTATTTCAGTGTTCATTCAGGCTTCTACTATATGTTGGAGAGCTGAGTCAAGTGGTGCACTGTTTTAAAAATAAAATCAAACCTGGCAGGGATCAGATTTCCGTTTTCCCATAAAAGCAAGTTATAAAATATACTTCAGCATACCATTACAGCCTCTCCTCCTCCCTCTCTCCCTCCCTCTTATTTTCTTTAATTCCCCTGAATTCTATTTTTTGTCGGTTCTTTAGTCTCGGGAAGCTCACGGGACACTCTGCCCACCTTCTCTATTTTGAGTACAATTCAAAATATTGTGCTGTGTTTCTGCTTTTTAATAGGTCGGTGTGTTATTTCATAGCTATTCCTAGCCGTATGCAATCAACAGGAAGCCAGATTGGTATATTTTGGCTCAGAATTTTTCAAACTGAGGACATTTGGAAGGAGGGTAAAAACTGTTATTCGGCTTTCACAACCAAGTAACCAAGTTTAATCTGGACAATTCACAAAGTGGCAGGAGAGACTTTTTGAATATTAGCTGCTGGGACTGCTGAGGAGGAGAGTGTTCATAGTCCCTGAGGGAGACCAGTCATCGTGTTCGGGGCATGGGCATGCTGACCTGATGGAAACTGTCTCCATAATGGCTAGGCCAGGGGAATGCAACTCCAGTCCTCAGGTGCCAAAACCCAGTCGAGTTTTCAGGATATTCACATGAATATGCATGAGATATATTTGCATATAATGGAGGTACAGTGTGCAAATGAATGTTCATTATGGATATCTTGAAAACCTAACCACCACTTATTTATCATTTTTAATGTCTCAATTTAATTTACTGTATTTTTTATCTATTTTGCACATATTTCAGTTTAATATGTAACATGCTTTTATACTTTATTACTATTTACTAGTAGAAAAGGCCCATTTCAGACACAAATGAAACGGGTGCTAGCAAGGTTTTCCTCGGACTGTCCTTTATGTTAATCTGTACAGCGCTGCGCAACCCTAGTAGCGCTCTAGAAATGTTAAGTAGTAGTAGTAGTAGTGTGTGAGAGAGAGAGAGTGAATTTGCGAGTGTGTGTGTGTGACAGACTGTGTGCGAGTGTGTGTCTGTGAGAGAGAGAGAGAGAGAGAGAGTGTGTGGCTGGGGCCCCTCCCTCCCAACCAGTTCCAGTGTCCTCCCTTCGTCCATGTTCCAGGGTCGTCGTCGTCGTCCCCTCCCTCTGTTCCTCCGAGTTCCAAGGTTGTCCCCCCCCCCGTTTTTGTTTTTTAGTTTTAGTACAGGTGGTGCATTTCCCCCCTCCCCTCTCGTCCCTTCCTCCGAATTCCAGAGCCCCTCCCCCCCCAGTTCCAGACCCCTCTCCCTCCGAATTCGACCCCCCCTTCGAGTTCCAGACCCCCCCTCCGAGTTCCAGAGCCCTCCCTTCTGCTCTCTGAGTTCCAGACCCCACCTCCCAGCCTCCCTCCCTCCGATTTGCAGACCCCCCCTCCCTGTCTCTGAGTTCCAGATCCCACTTCCCTGCCTTCCTCCCTCCGATTTCTAGACCCCCCTGGGAGTTCCTGACCCCTGGACCCCCCCTGCCATCTCGAGCCCCCCTTCCCGCCGCCAACCGTCCCCCGCCGCCGCCGTCGCGTACCTGTACTGGCGGGGGACCCCAACCCCCACCAGCCGAAGTCCTGTTGTCGGCCGCGCAGCGTGGAGCAGTGGACGAATAATTACGTTTGAATCAGTTTGTGTTCGTGCGTCTGACATCAGACGCACGCACACAAACAGATTCCAACTTGATCACGTCATTCGTCCACGCCGCGAATCATGGCATAATGGGTCCAGTGACGTCAGCTGGGGCTTCAGAGCCCAGCGAAGAAAGTTACGGACACAGGCAGGCAGGCAGGCTCATGGAACATTGGTGGTGAGAATTATATATATAGATTGTGTGTTATTTTAGTATTTATGTTATGACTACTATTCATTGTTGGTTCCTGTCTTTTAATTGTAGTTTGCTGGTCCCCATGACCAATGATTTATGTTCTTTTAGGGTCCTTTTATTAAGCTGTATTAGGCGCAAATGCACACCAACGCAGCTTAAAATGGCATCTTGTTGTAACTGCCAAATCTGTGCGTGCTAAAAAAAATATTTAACTTTTTTTGTTTGAGGGGAGAGAGTGAGTGCTCCTGTGCTAAACAGTTAGGGCAACTGCATTACTGCATGCTAACCCTCTGATTCTGTAATGGTTGCCAAAAACATTTTGCATGCTCAGGGGTCCATTAACTAAGCTGCGGGAAAAAGGGCCCTGCGCTGGCTGTTTTTCCCACAGCCAATAAAACCCCCCAAAAATGGCCACACGGTGAGATAACTCTCACCATGTGGCCTTGCAGCGGGCAGCCCTTACCGCCACCCATTGAGGTGTGGCTCCAGCGCTAACCTAGCAGTAACTGGGCAGCTCGTGGTGATGCCAGGTTACCGCCAAACTATCCATTTCCGGGGGGGGGGGGGTTCTTTTCCCCCCAGAAATGGCACATACGGGGAAGGACTACCTGTAAAAGGGCCCCTGAATTTTATTGAATAACAAGCCAATTTGTGTCAATAATTGGCTTTTCAACACGCAATTATTAGCACTAATTAGATTTCATTGTGAGTTATGCACATAAAGTTAGGCGTGGGACCTGAACCTAAACTTTATATGCAGCCTGAAAAGGGGGCACGGAAAGGGGACAGTCAGGGTGTTTTGAGGTGGAATGGGGGCATGACTTTGAGTTACACATTTAGGAATGGCTTATAGAATAACGCTTAAGAGGGGTTTTTTCTGAGTCGATTTTTTTAAGCACTATTACTGAATCTACCCCTAAATGGTTAGTTCACGAATACCATGTGAGTCCTTACCACCTATGAGACGGGTCCTGCAACAATTTTTCTATTAGCACATGGGACTTACAAAAAAAATAATGCAGGAGCACTTAGAGGTCATTTTACTAAGCCAAGGTAAAAAGTGGCCTGCGGTAGTGTGCGCGCTTGTTTTTAGCTCGCAGGGACACTTTTTTTTACCGTGGCTGGAAAAAAAGGCCTTTTTCAATGGGGGCAGTAAATGGCCATGCAGCAAAATTAAAGGTAGCGTGCAGCTATTTACTGCCTGAGCCCTGGAGGAGTAGCCTACAGGACGTCAGACTCACAGAAACAGAAGCCTGCGCGGAAGCTTTGCTGATCTGCAAAGGCAGGCTTCTACATGGAATGTTGCTAGTGGAGGAGTAGCCTCGTGGTTAGTGCAGTGGACTTTGATCCTGGGGAACTGAGTTCGATTCCCACTGCAGCTCCTTGTGACTCTGGGCAAGTCACTTAACCCTCCATTGCCCCAGGTACAAATAAGTACCAGTATATACTATGTAAACCGCTTTGAATGTAGTGCAAAAACCACAGAATGGCGGTATATCAAGTCCCATTTCCCACTGATCTAGCAGTAAGGGCTTACACGCTACTCAAACAGTAATCATGCAGCATGCACCAATGTGGCTGTGCTGACATTTACCACTGGGAATGCACCCCCCCACCCCCCAGGTAGAAAATAGAACCAGCATGCGCCAACTTCGGAAGTCCTACCGGGTACCCAAACTATCCCAGTTGTAGTGCCGATTTGCCGCACGCTACCCGCGCATTAGGCCTACCGCTGCTTTGTCAAAGGATCCCTTAATGCATTTTGTGATAAGCCTTTTTTTCACATGCTAAACAACTGTTAGAGCTTAATGCTCCATGGTTTGTTTATTTATTTATTTGTTGCATTTGTATCTCACATTTTCCCACCGATCTGCAGGCTCAATGTGGCTTACAATTTTCCGTCATGGCATTCGCCATTCCAGAGTAAAAGATACAATTGGTATTACATAAAGAACATGGATAACATAATAAAATTAAGCAATTAGGTATAGAGAGAAAACGTTCAGAATATCAGGTAATGGTGATGCGTTACAGTTCCTATTATGGATCGTTGTGGTATGCCTTGTTGAAGAGATAAGTCTTCAGTGATTTACGAAGATAAAGGTCTTTGGTGATTATATCTTGAAAATTGGACCAACTCTTAAGGCTTGAGGAAGGGAATTGTCTATCCCTAGTCTAGGCTATAGTAGCATGGAAATAAAAATGCCTCTGTGCTCTTGGTCTCTGACAAATATGTTTTACGCTCCGGTTGAGTGCCATGTGATAATAAGCAGGTGTTTGAATGAACAAGTCAATCTACCTTAAGGCTGAGTATGCTGAAATACTTTTGTGAAGTTGGTACATGGGTGTCTACATCTCTAGGAGATAAAAATAATATCAATTGTTCTTTACCTCACCTTGAGTATTGCATTCAGTTCTGGTCGCGGTATCTCAAAAAAGATACAGCAGAATTAGAAAAGGTTCAAAGAAGAGTGACCAAAATGATAAAGGGGATGGAACTCCTCTCGTATGAGGAAAGGCTAAAGAGGTTAGGGCTCTTCAGCTTGGAAAAGAGACGGATGGGGGGGAGATATGACTGAGGTCTACAAAATCCTGAGTGGTTTAGGACACGTAGAAGTAAATTGATTTTTTAACTCGTTCCAAAAGTACAAAGACTAGGGGACACTCAAGGAAGTTACATGGAAATACTTTTAAAACAAATAGGAGGAAATATTTTTTCACTCAACGAATAGTTAAGCTCTGGAACTCTTTGCCGGAGGATGTGGTAACAGCGGTTAGCGTATCTGGGTTTTAAAAAGTTTTGGAAAAATTCCTGGAGGAAAAGTCCATAGTCTGCTATTGAGACGGACAAGGGGAAGCAACTGCTTGCCCCGGGATTGGTAGCATGGAATGTTGCTTATAACTGGGTTTCTGCCAGGTACTTGTGACCTGGCTTGACCGCTATTTAGAAAACAGGATACTGGGCTAGTTGGACCCAGTATGGCTAGTCTTATGTTCTTATATTATGTTCTGTAAGCTAAGGGATAGTATTTTGTAAGCTAGCTATTGTGGTTGTAGACTGGGAACAATGCAGGGCTGCAGTTAGGGGACTCTGAAAAGCATCTGTTTTCTTCTGCAAACAGTATCAGTCTGAATGTTCTGCAGACCTGGCTGGGAGTCACCAAACTGTCAATGTCTGATGACAGACTTTCTGCGTAAGAGCTGGAAAATGGCAACATTTGTTGGTTTTTCAGCCTTTCTCTCTTTAGACATAAAATAGCAGAAGAGGGAGGAGAGGCTCTTTTGAATGTAGCAAAAAGAGTAAATTTTATGTGGTTTATATTTTTCCAAACCTTTTTCTATGATGATACATTTAAAGGTCTCATTCACAAAGGGTTTTTTTTTCTCATACTACGTCTAGGGAGGAATTTTTCTGTAAAGTCTTGTTTTTAAGAATCTAACTATAACATCCAAAAAGCTAAAACCGATTATCATCAGTGAATATGTGCTCGGAAATAAAGTAATTTTTAAATCACATCTAGGCACCCTTATCTTAATCGTCGTACATGAACAACAAAACAAGTCTGTACTCGGTTACAGTTCAAATAGAGCGTAATAAAAATTAGTGCTTCTAGCAGACCAAGGAACAAATTCAAATATAGTGAGATGACAGGGTGCCTTATCTAAACAAGTAACTCTAACAAGGATCCATGTTTCGCCGCTACTTACAATCTCCTCAGGGGCTATAGAAGACTATAATCAGGTTTGGAAAACAGGACCAGAAGCCATCATGGGTTTTTTTTGGAGGGTTTTGCTCAGTTTTTCTGCATCTCTTACTCCCAGATAATATTCTTACTATGGGGTCCTTGTAGTAAGGTGCGCCGATGGCCTGTGCTGTTGTAGGTGCGTGTATCGGATGCACGCAGGTCCATTTATCAGCACGCCTGCAAAAAATGGCCTTTTTTTGGCTGAAAATGGACATGCGGCAAAATAAAAATTGGCGTGTGTCCATTTTGGACCTGAGACCTTACTGCCACCCACTGACTTAACTGTAAGGTCTCATGCACTAACCAGGTGGTAATCATCAGCGCGCATACACTGCCGATTACTGCCCGGTTAACGCTATGCAGTACAAAATAAAAACTATATTCAAACGCGCGTAAAAAACGGAATTACCGTCCGGGGCACGCTGTAGCCGGGTGGTAGTTCCAAACTGATGCACGTTGGATGTGCATAGACCCCTGCGCACCTTATTAAAAGAGCCCCTATGTTTTATTGTCTCTCCGTTTTAGCAGTAATACTGACCAAATAAGACACAGATAATCTATCAGCTGGACACTGCTGCTATATTCTTCTGTATATTTGGGTGGGGAGGGAAAAATAAATGTTGTCCCATTTACACATGCTTCCAAGAGAAAGATTGGTGGGACAAATTAATATCGCCATGTAGAAAGGTCACTAACGGCCTCAATTTGTTTTCAAAAATGGTTCATCCACCCCTGCTTTTAGCCACTGCATGCATGCTTTTCTAGTCCTGCCTTTCTTGGCAAAATAAGAATTAAGCACAGTGAGATAAAAACCAGAACTGGATCATATCCCCCAAAATGGAGCTGATAGACAAGCCTGCCATGTTGTAGCTCTTCAGGTAACAGTGGGAAGCAACGCGGTCAGCCGCACACACCTTGCTCTTTGTACGACTTCCACCAAGCAGGATACCGGGTTTGAAGGACCTTTTATTCAACCCACGCAAGGGCTTGGCACTACCCTTACCCAGGGGTTATGAGTACTAAGAAAGAACACTACAGATAATTGGAAGATGAGCCTGAGCTGGGGCCCAGATCCCCCAGTATTCTTTTAGGCACTGACCAGAAGCCTGACCCCCAACTTTATTTTTAATGAAATGGCCAGTCACCCCTTCTCTCCTCCACTGGATTGAGTGTCTCTTGTTTTACACTAGTTCCTCGCCACAATATCTAAAGATCAGACCCATAGTGTCATATTGTGGTAAAAGTCTGTCCATTTTTGATGAAAAGAAATGGCCATGCGGTAAGTGAATCATTTCGGCAGGGAACCCTGTGTGTAGGGGTTTCTGAACTAATCCGTTGGTAACCGGGCACCGCCGGTTAAGTTCCGGTGCTACAAAAATTTAAAAAAATTTACTGTAGCAGCAGAAATGGCATAGTGGGGGGTGGGAACTACCACCGGGCTCCTACGATACCTCGGCAATAGTTCTGGATTGGCCCTCAAAGCAGACTGTTTGAAACTGAAGGCACCAGAAGGTAGCATGAATCTTGGATTAGCGGACTAGGGGGAGGGAGAGGGGGAGGGGTTCCAACCATAATGGGCCTCCATGCATCTCTGGGTGGAAATTTAGCCTCCTGTGTGTCTTACAGACTGCTACAAACAGTGCTGTAGGCACACCTACCCTAGATTCCTCACCTTATTACTCTTTTTTTAAATTATTTTATCTTTATTAGTTTTTTAACAAACATAATATTCATTTATGAGTGATAATACACAATGTAATAAATAATTCAACAAATAGGATTACATCAATTCTCAGGTTTCCCTACTATCAACCACAAACATTTTAGTAAATGATCCAAGAAAAAGAATTTCAATACTTAGCTAATTAAGCTTTTTATACAAAATAAGTAAATCAAAGAGAGCATCGTTCCCGGGTGATTCACTCTAATCTGTCTTACAGTGTTACATATGTGACTAGACTACTACATTAACCTCCTCCCTACTTATTAAGAAAACTTCCAACTGTTTTGGGTCAAAAAATGATATTGTTTAGATTGAAAATATTCGACAGATGCAGGGAAATTTTAATAGAAAGTTAGCCCCAATTGCACCCACCCTTGGACGTAACATTAAAAACACCTTACGTCTCCTCACCCTCTTACTCTTACCTTATGTTTCCCCAAGGGAATATAGACCTTTTTTTTTAAAATAAATCCATTAAATGTGAAAGTTGTAATTTGTATCCCCAGGGCTGAGCAGTGATGCCTGGAATCTCTTTACTATTCCTTAGTGTAAGTACATTAATTTCACAGTATTTTCCAAGCTCTGGGCATTTCTGTTTGAAAGTAATTGGCAACATAAGGTGGAATTCAACCCCTATCAAGCGAAGCATCCTAGAGCCTGTAAATCTTTGCTTTTCATGTCCACACACAGTACGAAAGAGAATGTAATGGGCCAACAAACTCCATAAGGTCCATCTAGCCAGCCCAATAAGTTTAATGATCATCTCAACTGGGAGAATATCCCTTATTTACCACCTCCTCCTCTTCCTCCATCGCCAACTCCATCGTAACTCGATGCTTTCCACTTTGTTGCGCCATAGGCTTCCCAATTGAGTGCATCATGCACCCTCTCTCTCTCCGTATTCACATCTGCCCCAAAACCCACCATTTGGAGGCTGCCTTGCTTAGTTCTCCAGAAGCACAGTCTGATTTATTGAATTTTTAACTGTACAAGGCCGTCAAAATCCATACGCAAATAACCTTATTCACAAAACAAGACAAACGACTTACAGCTGAAACAAAGAAAAATAAGACACGCGAAAAAGAAATGCATCACACAAAGTAAATAAATACCTCAATAAGGGACCTTTTTACTATGCTGCATAAGCGTCTATGCATTCCCAATGCGCACCAAAATGGAGTAACCGTCCGACTACCACGTGGCTCTTGTGGTAATTTCATTTTTGGCGCACGTCCGAAAAATATTTTTTATTTTCGGGGCGCGCGTAACGGACGCATGCCAAGTGGCATTTGACACGCGTAGGTCATTACCGCCCGGATTCTCTACCGCTAGGTCAATGACTGGTGGTAAGGTCTCAGACCCGAAATGGACGCGCGGCAATTTTGATTTTGCCGCACATCCATTTTCAGCAAAGAAAATGGCATTTTTTTGTAAGTGCGCTGAAAAATAATTCTGCGCACGCCCAAAACACGCGTCTACACTACCGCAGGCCATTTTTCAGCGCACCTTAGTAAAAGGACCCCTAAAGTAGTCTTACCAATTTGAACTGTTTTTCCTTAATACATTTCCCCTCGTATTTGTCATGCAATGTGTGTCTAGATTGTAAACTGCAAAGAACAGGAATGTCTCTTATGTGTATCTGTAGAGTGCTATGGAAATAAGTAATAGTAATCTGCAAAACCACAATGACATCTCGGTTTACCCGAGACAGAAAGGCATGCCTTTAGAGCGTCAGGACTCCTATGTCTCCGGTAAGTTGATATTCAGTGTATATATGGGTTTTGACAGTAAACCAAAGTGTTGTTTTGCAACGAGCCATGACAGTGTGTACTCAGGGCTGGAGCTTGCAGCTGAGAAAGGGAGCTGCCCACAGGACCAGTACTTCCAAGGGCAAATTACAATGCAAAGAATTACAGATCTACAAACAACCCCGTAATCTTGTAGGAATTTAAATTACTAGGAGGAACAAATTAAGACCATAATGATAACAGAATTAGACATTTCCTTATTTTTTTTGAAAGAAGCGAGTGTCCCCAAGATTTTATATTGTTGATCTGGAGCTTTAGCTGTAACCTTTTGAAATGAAAGTGGGTGAGATCTTTCCCCCCCCCCCCCCCCACCCCCACCCCTACCCCTTTCTTTTACCTCTCATTCGTTGTCCTCGAGCCTGGGCTGTATTGAGATTATTCTCCGAGCTTGCCAATGGTGGTTTGGGGTTGGCTCTGGCTGAGGAAGGGGCAATATGTCTGACTACAGAATAGACCTGCCCTGGGGGTTACACACCAGTTCCTGGAAAAACTAGAATAATCTTCTGTGTCCAGGCGAGGAGTGACAAATGCCAAAAAAAGGAGCAAGAGGTGAGCGATGGTGCAACGCAGAGCAGAAAGAGAAAGCTAATTCTGGGGAGAGCATCAATGCAAGTGCATGGAACAGACAGAGAGGGCGAGAGTGAAGCAGCCAAAGAATTCTACTGGGAGGTCTTCCAAAAAGCTAAGCATCCTTCCGTTTAGTATCACACCATTTCTTAACCCATTAGTGCCCAATGTTCCCACATGGGCACTAATGGGTTAATTCGATTACTTCCATTTGCGAAACCAGGAACAATTGCCTTCCATGTCTATTACTGAACTTGCAGATTCCACTTTCACTGCTTCATTCGCATCAGATGACATTCTGAGCAACAGTCCAGAGCAAATTACAGGGGGCACCACACAGCTGGCACAGCGTCCTAATTTGCCAGACAAAATTATTATTTGCTTTCCACTTTGCAAACCGCATTGCATAGCAATTTGTGTTGCAGGCCTGGGCCTTCCTAGGTTGAAGAGAAGCCAATCCCTTCCTTGTGATTAAAAATAATAATTGGCAACCAGTGTACACTCTGTCTTTATCATAGTGAAAGATGTTTTCCTTCCCTCTGTGTAACTACAGGTCGCTACACAGTATGTTATTTGTCCACCATATTAAATTCTATTACAACAATCCCTGTAACAGCATTATTTCAGAATCCTGGGTCTTACTTACATTGTCACTATGAATCTGTAAGCAGAGTGTCATGTATTATTAATTTAGATTTTGCTCACACCTTTTTCAGTAGTAGCTCAAGGTGACTTACATTCAGGTACACTGGATATTTCTCTGTCCCAGGAGGTCTCACAATCTAAGTTTGTACCTGAGGCAATGGAGGGTTAAGTGACTTGCCCAAGATCACAAGGAACAGCAGCGGGATTTGAACTGGCCACCTCTGGGTTGCAAGACCAGTGCTCTAACCACTAGGCCACTCCTCCACTCTTCACCCTTCATTCTATTAACCATTAACTGTACATATGGGCTAGCAGGTGGAGGACCTGGGGTCAATGCTTGGACCCCGCTGCTTGTGTTGCTCAGGAGGCCTGGGACTGAGATTCTGTGGAGGCTGCATTGGAAAGGGAGAATCTCCACTGTCACTCAACAGTCACACCTAATAGCAGTGGTGTAGCCAAGGGTGGGCCTGGGTGGGCCCAGGCCCACCCACTATGAGCTCAAGCCCACCCAGTAGCCACACACCTATGATGTGGCTGGCAGGGATTCCCAAGCCCCACCAGCTGAAAACTCCCAACAACTGTTCCTCCTGCATACCTTGTAAATAGCAGATCTTCACCTGCAACAAGCAGTGACTGATATATACTGCTCGCACCAACCCCACAGGCTTCTCTCTGACGTATTCCTGCGTATGCGGAAACAGGAAGTTGCATCAGTGGGGAGGCTGTGGGGCCAGCATGAGCGGTGTGTATTAGTTGCTGCTCGCTGCCAGTGAAAATCTGCTATTTAAAAGGTATGCGGGAGAGGGGGGGGATGTTTGACAGACCATATGGCATGCAGGTGATCGAAGAAGAGACCAAATCACCTGTGGGACAGGGCGGGGTTCTTCCATCTTGGGCCCAGGCCCACCTAAAATTTGGTGTCTGGCTACGCCCCTGCCTAAAAGTCAGACATAGGGGTCAAAGTAAACTGTGGCACAGATGAGCATCAGGACAG
Organism: Microcaecilia unicolor; assembly: GCF_901765095.1. Lineage (NCBI taxonomy): Eukaryota > Metazoa > Chordata > Amphibia > Gymnophiona > Siphonopidae > Microcaecilia > Microcaecilia unicolor. The sequence goes on from NC_044043.1 coordinate 38,153,564, forward strand.
ATGTATAAAAGAGGGAAAATGCTTAGGGACCCTTTTACTACTACTACTTAACATTTCTAGAGCGCTACTAGGGTTACGCAGCGCTGTACAGTTTAACAAAGAAGGACAGACCCTGCTCAAAAGTGCTTACAATCTAAAGGACAAAATGTCAAGTTGGGGAAGTCTAGATTTCCTGAATAGAGGTAAAGTGGTTAGGTGCCGAAGGCGACATTGAAAAGGTGGGCTTTGAGTAAGGATTTGAAGATGGGCAGGGAGGGGGCCTGGCGTATGGGCTCAGGGAGTTTATTCCAAGCATGGGGTGAGGCGAGGCAGAAAGGGCGGAGCCTGGAGTTGGCGGTGGTGGAGAGGGATTTGTCATGAGAGCGGAGGTTACGGGTAGGAACGTAAGGGGAGATGAGGTAGAGAGGTAAGGAGGGGCTGCAGATCGAGTGCATTTGTAGGTTAGTAGGAGAAGCTTGAACTGTATGCGGTACCTGATTGGAAGCCAGTGAAGTGACTTGAGGAGAGGGGTGATATGAGTATATCAGTCCAGGCGGAAGATAAGACGTGCAGCTGAGTTCTGAACGGACTGAAGGGCTACCGGGCAGTAATTTCATTTTTTACGCGTGCCGGAAAATAATTTTTATTTTCCTGTGCACAGCGGAAACCTGGTGGTAATTGTCATTCTACGCACATAGATGATGACTGCACAGTTACCAAGTGAGACCTTACCAGTAAGTCAATGGGCGGCAGTAAGGTCTCAGACCCAAAATGGACGTGCACCAATTCTTATTTTGCCGCACATCCAATTTCTGTAAAAAGTTTTAAAAGGCCTTTTTTACAGGCACGCTGAAAAATAGATCTGCTTGCACCCAAAACACCCGCCTATACTAGCCCAGCCCATTTTTTCAGTGCACCTTAGTAAAAGGACCCATTAGTTTATAAGGGAAAGTAACATCCTCCTTAATGAGATATCTTGTTCTTCAGACAGCTCCATTCAAATTTTGGGAATTGTAATAAATGATACACTATCTATGGAACCATTTGATTTTATGGCATTCTTCCTATGTAATGAAACAGCTAAGGTGTAGTAGAAGATACTTATTGGAAGACCTTTTAAAGTCGGTGGTAGAATCTTTGATTTTAAGTAAATTAGACTACTGTAATGTCATATACTTAGGTCTGCTGAAATGAGTGCTGAGAAAAATTTAAACAGTCCAAAATGTGGCAGCTCGTTTGATTTTCTCCTTAAAGAAATCAGATAGAATTACACCTTGTTTTGCGAAATTGCATTGGCTCCCTATTGAGGCTAGGGTGTTGTTTAAGATGGGATGTCTCCTATTTAAGATCACTTATAAACTAATACCACAATATATGCGTTCTTTAATTTGAGATTTTTCCATTTCCATTTTTGGTCTTTGTTCCCCGTTTAAGAGGGCTAAAACAGGGGGCAGCGACAGTATAGGATTCTTTCCTTAAAACTGAAAAAAACTAATTCATTTTAAGTTGGGGCCATTTTGGATTCTGATCAACTGAAGGAGAGCAGCAGAATATCTTTCCAATGCAGGCCACAACACTGCTGACCACAGTGTGTCAATGAAATCAATCTCTGTGGAATAGACTTACATTGATGAGGGTGAATCTGTGGATGAACATCTTGAAGTAGAGGATTCTATGGGCTCATTTTCAAAGCCGACTTACAAAATTCCATAGGTTACACAATGTAACTTTTTAAAGTCTGGTGCTTTGAAAATATGCCTCCACGTGAGCTGTCAACAAGATAAGTGTCAAGCACGATACTTGATAAAGGAGTAGAAATTGACACACAACTGTGCGAAGATAGATAAAAGTGGCCATATTCCTATATTTTGGTATAGCCACAACTTGTTCTCTGAGCACAATAATAGATTAATATATAATATGGTTGTCAGATAAAGGTTTTTATTTTTTGAGAAGAACTTTTTTTGCAAGTAAAATATTTTCATACGAGAAAAACTGCACTGGCTCCCAATCAAAGAACGTATTGCGTTCAAAATCTGCACCCTGGTTCATAAAATCATCTACAGCAAAGCCTCGGGATACGACAGACCTCATAGACCTACCAACCAGAAACACAACAAGATCAACACGAACATACGTAAATCTCCACCACCCACGCTGCAAAGGACTCAAATACAAATCAACCTAAGCATCCAGCTTCTCCTATATAAGCACACAACTATGGAACGCATTACCAAGCACCGTGAAAACAACATATGACCACCTAAACTTCCAGAAATTACTAAAAACTAACCTGTTCAAAAAGGCATACCCTACCGACCCAACTTAAATGCCTTAACCCTGCAACACAACGAAACCAAAGCTCGTACTGGACATAACTTAACTCTTCCTCCTTACGATTCCCCAATGTGTCTGTCACACAGGAACTTCACTTTACCACAACATCACTCTGTATTTGTTCATACCGGCATTGGCGATCGCCTTTACAGTACTTTGTAAACCACATTGAGCCTGCAAATAGGTGGGAAAATGTGGGATACAAATGTAACAAAATAAATAAATAAATAAAAATAAATAAATATCATAAAATCTGAGAGTGACTGCAGGTGAATAAAAGGCACATAAATATTTTTGTCAATAAATTTTTGGAAGCAAAATAAATGGTCTTTTGTGGCCTCTTCTCTTGTGGTTTTGTTTTGTTTTTTTCAGGCTCTGACAAATATTATTTTTACATTTTTGATACATTTGTCCAAAATGTCTACTTTTACAAGTTTCCTCTCAGGCAATTTTTCCCCTAATATTCTTCCTCCAGAGGCCAAAAAAACTGAATTTGGGTGAATTAAGCCCTTCAAGCAATGGTAACTGGGACAGCTTTTCTACTGAACCAGCACCAGAAATTTGTACACAAACACAATCAATGAATTATCTGTTAGAAGAAGATTTATTTTCTAGTCAGACAAAAAGCTCTGTTTAGAGATTGTATCAACCAGCATCGTCACATCTCCTGGAGAACAACACTTCATTTAAAACAATCTGTATGCGCTGTTACATATCTACTGTGATTCAGCATTAATTTAGAGGGCCTTTACAAAGACGCAGTAACGTTTTTAGCATGCACTAAACGCTAAAGACACCCATATATTCCTATGGGCATCTCTAGTGTTCAGCACACGCTAATTATCAGCACGCCTCAGGGGTCAAAGGGAAACACTATCTGCTGGTGTGGCCAGAAAACTAATAGTGTTTGGGGTGGAATTATTCTTGTCCAATTGCATGAAATGGAGTCACCCAGTGATATGGCCAAAAAATTTCACCCACTAGTTTAAACAGTTTCTCTCCTGAAAAGCAGCAGAAACAGCAGTAAGTTAAGGCGGGATCGTTTACCCACTTCTAAATAAGAGGGAGATGCTAAGTGCTTCCATGTTAACCTGGAGCAGGTACCAACTGTTAATCTGAATGTTAACACACAATCTGCAATTTTAAAAAAATACTGAGAACACCCCTTCTTCATGCAGCATCAACTTCGGTCTTGCAACATGCTAAAATTCTGACGTTATATAGAGGCCGACCGAATTTCAGTTTCTGTTACAGTTACTTAGCCAAAACTGACCCCAAATCTTTTCTTCTGCCTGGTTTTGGTTTTAGCCAAAAAGCTACGACCAAGGTTTCAGTTTTGGCCAAAACTGACCGTGTGTTTTCAGTGAGGCCAAAACTTTGTGATTTCTCCTTTCCTCCCCCTCCCCTCCAAACAGGAGTTGCCTTTGCCTCCTGCCCACCTGTCCTGGTCAATTAATAGTGTTAGTAGGAAAATGATATTACAATGAAGTGAAGTTTATATAACAGAAAATATTTTGAGAAATGTATTGCTCTTGATTGCAATTTTTCAGAGCATTCAGTAACATCAATGGGCTTTTTTATTCTGGATTGAGCATCAGGCTGGTATAATGTCCGCAGTGTTTACATCAGTGTCTGGACTCCTCTACCCTATTTTAGTAAGAATCTATATCATGCTTGTTCTTTAATTAAATACAAAACGGAAAACATCTCAATGCTACTTTCTCTTGTTACTTGTGCACAGTTTGGGTAAGCATAAAAAGCAGATAATCATGATTTTTTTTCTTTACATATTCCCACAAATTTCCTGTCTCAGAGGACATTTAACTACATCTGCATTGATTTTGGAACCTAAACATGCCAGACTTAAGAAGTCCTTGTTAAAATGGATCTCCCAGTTGTCAGGCTGTGCTTGCAGTTCCTGGTGCTGGAGGGTAATAATCTCCTGTGGGTTTAGCAGAGGGCTGGGACTGCAAGCTCTGAAAATCCCCAGTGGGCCTCATCGGTTCACATTCACACAAACAAACTTTTAGTTTTCTGTTTCAGCCGAAACCAGGCGATAAGGTTCGCTGCAGTTTCGGTTTCGGTCAAAAGTGGTTAGAGAGTTTTGGTTTCGGCCGAAACTGGAAAAAGCTATTTCAGTCGGCCTCTAGCGTTACAGTACATTAAACCCCAAACTTAACCGATTTGAGTAGAAGAGCCCCCTGGGTTTCTTAAAGAGGTGGTTCTATATGTTAAAAAAGCCATACTAGCAAAGTCAACTGGCCACTGTGACAAACACAATTGTTATGATTCTCTTTTCTGATTTCTGCTCCATTTAGTGCCCTTGAAAGATCCACCTGCTTGTCTATTCCCACCAGAGCCAGTGTCAATAAATCAGGGGTGCTACTGCACCAGTCCTCATCAGACTTACATTCCCAGTGTCTCATTGATTTACACAGAACATAGATGTATGAACAAACAGGTGAAGGTAGATTCAGTGTAAAAGATTATTTATAAAGGCACCTTGGCCACAACAAAACTGTCATGTCTTTGTATTCTATAAAGACAAAGAAGCAAAGTTAGAGAGTGTGCACTTATAGTGTGACAGAACTTTGCATTTCCCTTCCTTCAGTGACAGTCTCCGGGGGAGAGGTATGGTGGAGTGTGGCTCAACGGAATGGTGGAGGGTGTGTGGGTAGGTGTGTGAGTGGTGATGGGGTGTGAAGTGAGGTTGATGGATATGTGTGTAGGGAAGGGTGCTTGTGGGTGAGAAGGTGGGAGTGGAGAACTAGCCTAGTGGTCAAAGCACCAGGCTGACAGAGAAGCCCAGTTCAAATCCCACTGCTGCTCCTCATGATCTTAGGGAAGTCACAAACACTCCATCACCTCAGGTACAGACCTACCACCCCCCCCCCCCCCCCCCCTCAATATTCAGTCACCACCAAGCATTAAATCCAGATATTTTCAATGCCGGGCCATTTCCAGCATTGAAAAATCCAGTTTCATTTTCAACCATCACAACGTAACCAGTTAAGCCAATATTCAAGGCTAACCAGTTAACTGCTTAGCATTAAAGATAGGCCTGCTATTTATGTGGCCTATTTTAACCACTAAACATAGCTGGTTTGACGCTGGATATCTGCGCCTAACCAGCTCACGTCACACAATATAGCTGTTTAGAACTAGTTTCTATACATCACACCTAACAATTCAGCGTTGAAATGAAATTGGCCCAAACACATTCTATAAAGTACGCCTTCATTTAGGCGTACTTTATAGAATAAGCCTAAATTTCTGCATGGTACATAGAATACGCCAAGTGGTCGCGATAGCGCCTAACTCAGTGCAGCTATTTACGCCAAGTAAAACTTGATGTAAATACTGGGGCCTAAGTTGGGCGTGGAGCAGATGTATTCTATAACCCTACACATAGTTTCTCAGATTGCCCACGACCTGCTCATTCTATGCCTTTAGCCACGCCCCCTTTTGGGCAGCGCGCATTAGAATTTACACACACCACTTTGCAGAATACACTTACTGGGTAGTGCACGTAAATTCTAATTAATGCCAGTTAGTGTGATAATTGCTTGTTAACATCCAGCTGATTAGATTTGTTAACTAATTAAGTTATGCGCATTGTTAAGGAATATGCTTCAATTTCCAAGCAGAAATCTTGGCGCGATATAGAATCCAGGGGATATGTTCAGCAGAAGGTAAGCGTTGGGTATTTAGTAGGAGATAACAGTTACCTCCTGCTGAACATATCCACTAGATTCTATATCGCGCCGAGATTTCTGCTCGGAAATTGAAGCATATTCCTTAACAATCTCCTACCAAATATCCACGGTTAGGTGCTAAAATGCTATTTAACTGGTCAAAAGTACATAAGTATTACCATACTGGGAAAGACCAAAGGTCCATCGAGCCCAGCATCCTGTTTCCAACAGTGGCCAATCCAGGTCACAAATACCTGGCAAGATTCCAAAAATGTACAAAACATTTTATACTGCTTATCCCAGAAATAGTGGATTTTCCCAGTCCATTTAATAACGGTCTATGGACTTTTCCTTTAGGAAGCCATCCAAACCTTTTTTAAACTCTGCTAAGCTAACCGCCTTTACCACATTCTCTGGCAATGAATTCCAGAGTTTAAGTATACATTGAGTGAAGAAAGATTTTCTCAGATTCGTTTTAAATTTACTACATTGTAGCTTCATCGCATGCTCCCTAGTCCTAGTATTTTTGGAAAGCATAAACAGACGCTTCACATCTACCAGTTCCACTCCACTCATTATTTTATAGATCTCTATCATATCTCCCCTCAGCCGCCTTTTCTCCAAGCTGAAGAGCCCTATCCACTCTAGCCTTTCCTCATAGGGAAGTCGTCCCATCCCCTTTATCATTTTCGTCACCCTTCTCTGCACCTTTTCTAATTCCACTATATGTTTTTTGAGATGCGGCAACCAGAATTGAACACAATATTCGAGGTGCAGTCGAACCATGGAGCGATACAAAGGCATTATAACATCCTCATTTTTGTTTTCCATTCCTTTCCTAATAATACCTAACATTCTATTTGCTTTCTAAGCCGCAGCAGCACACTGAGCAGAAGGTTTCAACGTATCATCAACGACGACACCTAGATCCCCTTCTTGGTCCGTGACTCCTAGCGTGGAACCTTGCATGATGTAGCTATAATTCAGGTTCCTTTTTCCCACATCAGTTTGCACTTGCAGGAGCTGTTCCTAGACAGTTAAATAGTTTCGAATATTGGCCAGCTAGATTATAAGCCCTCCAGGACAGGGAAATATCCACTGTACCTGATGGTAACTCACCTTGAGCTACCACTGAAAAAAAATGTGAGCTAAATAAGTAAATGTGTGTGTGCACACACATACACGCCCTCTGACACTCTACGAAGGCGATTAGCTTGGCAGAGTTTAAAAAGGGTTTGGACGGTTTCCTAAAGGACAAGTCCATAGGCCGCTACTAAATGGACTTGGGAAAAATCCACAATTTCGGCAATAACATGTATAGAATGTTTGTACGTTTGGGAAGCTTGTCAGGTGCCCTTGGTCTGGATTGGCCGCTGTCGGGGACAGGATGCTGGGCTCGATGGGCCTTTGGTCTTTTCCCAGTATGGCATTACTTATGTACTTATGTGTTGCTATTATATTGTTATTTGAATATTTTTACTGCTGCAATTGTCTATTGCTCATGTTTGATTTATTCTTACTGTATACTTGAGTGAATTCCTTCAAAAAGGTAGTAAACAAATCCTAATAAATAAACATGTGTAGGGGAGTGAGTGCTTCTGTAGGGAGAATGTGTATGGGGCAGGGGCAGACTGACCCTACAGGCAACAGGGCAGTGCCCGAGGGTCCAAATGATCAGGGGGCCCAGTGCCTCCCCCCCCCCCCCCCCCCCCCGCAACTCCCCGGGCCTACTTTGAAGGGCCCTGGTGGTTTAGTGGCCTGTTTGGGGGCAGGAAAGAACCACATTCTTCCCTGCCCACTGCACTGCTCTGTCCAGCACCACTGCATCTTCAAAATGGCTGCTAAGACTTCCTGTGGCAGTTCTTGTGAGACTGTTGAGACCGTGAGATTGCTACAGGAAGTCTCAGCAGCCGTTAAGAAGAAACAGTAGCGGCAGGCAGAGCAGCAGCAGCGGACAAGAAGGAGTGGGGAATCTTTCCTGTCGTCCGAAGAGGCCACTAGACCACCAGAGCTCTTCAAGGAGGACCTGGGGGGCTGTAGTGTCCAGGGGGGGTGGTGGAAACAAAGGTGGGGGTGGCAGCAGGGGCCCAATGACCCCTTCTGCCCGGGGGGCTCAGATCACTGCCAGTCTGCCCCTGGTATGGTGGTATGAAGGTAAGTATGGAGGAATATAGGAGGTGTCCATGTGTGTCCTATTTATCTTCACAGTTCTTCACTTTCCTTCCAGCCACTCCATCTTTGTGTTCCACCTCTCCAGCTGCTCTCCTTGCTCTCTCACTTTTTCTCCCTGTAAATCACCTCCAGTTCCTCTCTCTTAGTATCTCTGCCCCCTCCATGCTCTCTCTCTCTCTCCCTCCCTCTACCTCTGCACAGCAGCTGACACAACAAACAGGACAGTCAACTTTCTAAAGAAATAGACAGCTGTGCAAGAACCTCATGCTTCAACTGTGGCTCCTCCAGTCTTTACCTGGCAGGGCCTGAGCATCCCACAGCACCAGTCATTACGTTTAAAACCAACAGGAAAAAATAATTTTTTTTTTCACTCGGTGCATTGTTAAGCTCTGGAATTCATCTCCAGAGGATGTGGTAAAAGCAGTTAATGTAGCTGTGATTATCCCTGGGGTCACTAGCATAAAATATTGTCACTTTTTGGGACTCTGTCAGGTACTTGTAACCAGGGGGGGCTGATGCTCATGACCTAATGCCAGCATTAGAGGCAATTAGCGTTGGACTAGTGCACGCACTAATGGGTGGAGAATATTCAGAGGGCTCTAGCGCAGGAAACAACGTGCACCAAAGATGGGCACAAATTGTATTTAAATGTACTCAAACGGATTTTAATGTGGTCATTTGAGGCCCCCTTTACCAAGCTGCAACACAAGGGGGCCGGCGCTGGCGTCAGCATGCGTTTTACACGAGCACCAAGGTCCCCCTTTTACTGCAGCTGGTAAAAGGGACGTTTCGCCTTCCTGCAGGAAATGGCCGTGCGACAAGTAAAGCTCTTGCCGCACGGCCATTTCGGGGGGGGGGGGGGAGCCCTTAATGCCACCCACTGAGGTGGCGGTAAGGGCTCCCACGTTAACCCGGCAGTAACCGGCCAGCGCGTGGCACTGCCCAATTACCGCTGCGTACACTCCAGCACTACAAAAATAAATAAATTTTTGTAGCGCCAGAAATGACGGCACGCTAGGGGTGGGAAGTACCGCCGGGCTGCCCGCATTGGGCTTACTGCCGCTTAGTAAAAGGAGCCCTTGGTATTCCCTCCGAATGCTCAGACAGCAGCGCAGAAACAAACGCTGCCCTTAATGCTGGAAACTTACCACCAGCTTGGGGGTGGTGTTGAAGGTTTTGAAGAGAGGATTTCCAGAAGGAAGCTCGTGCGGCCTATAAACGCGAGTCCGAGGAAAGCAGAAAATGCAAGCCTACTTCGGTGCCATTCTTCAGTGCTTAAATATGAGCTTCTCAAGTGAAAGGGATTTTTTTAAAAGCTTATATTTAAAGGTGCAGAAGAAAGGCGCCGATGTGTGCGTGCACTTCCAGTCTCACCTGGCACGTGAGCACAAGAGTTTTGCGGTAAGTGCAGGTCTTGTGCACATGCACCAGACACGTTCCTTCCCCTTCTATTTGCTTTCATTGAACGCATATAATTTGAATACCATTTCCTTTGAGCCTCTGAGAGTTAGGTTTCTACGCTGTTCTTGTGCTACGGCGTCTACACTGTTGGCTTTAGCACCAGATCATTAAGCATTGGTGCCCTGGACTGGCCACTGTTAGAAACAGGGCACTGGGTGAGATGGACCTTTGGTCTGACCCATTGGACACTCCTCCACCACATCACTGTTCAGTCTTTTCTGCTGATGGGGCTTGGGCTCCCTGTCGGTGTTTCCTGTACGATGCACTAGAATCCACTACCTGCGTTCCTTCCAGTAGAGATGGTGCTGCAATTGCATGGGACAAGCAAGTTCTACCAAGCTCCCAGCGACCTGAAACCATGAGACTGCAGCATCACCCTGACAGTAAAAAGATGGGTAACGGACTCCAGCGCAGCTTAGCGGAAACATAGCTCCCTGTCAATCCCACTCCTTCCTGCCATCGGAGACCTTCTCCTCCTCCTCCTCTGAATCCCACTTTTGTTTTCCTTTGACCTCTTCAATGCAGCTAACATGGTCACAGGTGCAGTCTGTTGTCCAACAATCTGTGTGCAGACGGGCACACAGAAAGACAGATGGGCAGACGTACCCTCAACAACTGTGCTCTGGTCGGAGTGAAATGTCCCTCAAAAGAAAAGTCAGATATTAATTTTATTTATTGATTTATTTTTTTAAACAACTTTTATTCCGCTCGATACTTAGTTTTCAGTGGAAAACAAACAAACTGGGTATACAAACAACAGCACAAATGATCTCAAGAGTCAAACTCCTTATACAAAGGTTAAATCATCATTCATCACCCCACCTGTACAGCAGGGCCAAAAAATAAAAGGACCCAGGAGCAAGGCCAAAGGAGGAACCAGTACAATCAGGAAACAAGTAAACAGATGTTTTGAACAACAGCACTGGAATCACTGCTTTGACAGCTCACAATATATACAATTACAAAATCATGAGAACTTGCTTTACAAGTGCAGTAAGGTTATCAATAGAAATCAAACAAAATAAAACATGGAAAAGAAAATAAGATGATACCTTTTTTATTGGACATAACTTAATACATTTCTTGATTAGCTTTCGAAGGTTGCCCTTCTTCCTCAGATCGGAAATAAGCTTATTTCCGATCTGAGGAAGAAGGGCAACCTTCGAAAGCTAATCAAGAAATGTATTAAGTTATGTCCAATAAAATAGGTATCATCTTATTTTCTTTTCCATGTTTTATTTTGTTTGATTTCTATTGATAACCTTAAGAGTGGACTAACACGGCTACCACACTCCTCTACTCAGTAAAAATTTGCACTTAGGACACTGTAAACAGCCAAATCACCAGCCGTAAATGCAAAGGGTGTGCACTGACTGTGAGAAGAACTCCCAGCATCTTCCCACACAGTTATCAAACAGAAACGTTCTTACCCGACGATGACTGCAACAGTCACATGTGATAAAGTACCATGAACTAACTTACAACGCACAGTCCATGCTTATTCCCCATCCGTAAGAACATAAAAGTAGCCATACTGGGTCAGACCAATGGTCCATCTAGCCCAGCAAGTACCTGGCAGAAACCCAAATCGTGGCAACATCCACTTCTCATCCCATGACAAGTTGTGCAATCAAAGCAGCACAGAGAGGGTCGAAAGCACAGAACAAGTCCAACTATCAAAGAAAAGCAGCAGGAGCCTTCAAAATAAGCGCACAACTACGGAACGCACTGCCAAAAGTAGTAAAAACTACACTCTACCACCTACATTTCCGAAAAGCACTAAAAGCAAACCTGTTCAGAAAGGCTTACTCCAACGGCACCACATAAAAAAAACCTGGCTACCTGCGACACAACGTAACCAAAGACCATAACGGACATAACCTAACTCTTCCTCTTCCTCTCTAAGTTCCCCTAATGTATTCACCATACAAGAACCTTAGTCTACCACAACATCACCTTGTATTTGTTCATACCGGAACTGGCTAACGCCGTTACGGAACTATGTAAGCCACACTGAACCTGCAAATAGGTGGGAAAATGTGGGATACAAATGTAACAAATAAAATAAATAAATAGTTAAAAATTGGGACACAATTAATTTCTTTATTCGTACAACTTGAACATCAATTCCTTCCTTAATGACCCGACACAGGCCGTGTTTCGGCGCACAGCGCCTGTGTCAGAAGTCAGTCAATGGAGTGGTGATTTCTGAGAGGGAAGCTATGGCTTTCTTCTCTAGTGAGTGATGAAGTTGGATGATTGTCCCGCTTCTTACAAAAACTAGTACGCTGAGTAGTCCGACGAGGCTGGAACCAGATCCGTCTTTTCTAACTTAGATTCGTGAAGGGACGGATCTGGCTCCAGTCTCATTGGACTACTCAAGAGTATTTTAAGAAGCGGGACAATCATCCAACTTCGTCACCATTACAGAAGAAAGCCATAGCTTCCTCCCAGAAATCACCACTCCACTGAATGACTCCTGACGCAGGCGCTGTGCGCCGAAACACGGCCTGTGTCGGGTCATTTAGGAAGGAATTGATGTACAAGGTGTACGAATAAAGAAATTGTGTCCCAATTTTGAAGGCTCCTGCCGCTGCTTTTCTTTGATATTAAGTTAAGCAATCAACACATGAATTAGCATGTGCTAATGCTCGCTGTGCTCCCGCACTAACAGTTCGTACACTCTAATTCTGCTGCTAACTGCTTAGTGCACTGTAATAAAAAGGTTCCTTAATCTTTAAAATCATGCCATCTGCAAAATTGGATCTGTAACTACAATGATATGCCACTAACTCCATGCCAAGGGAATCTTGCCAACTGTACTCTGTTCAGTGAGGCGGGATTTGCTTTCCATATAATAATTTTACAAGGGTGCTCCTGGGAGCTGCAGAGAATGCTTTGGACACTTCCCTGTGTAGTTAAAATGACAATTCCTAAGTAAAAATCTGCATTTTTCCTGCTGGTGATATTAGCTCCGGGGGGGGGGGGGGGGGGGGGATCCGGGTCAAATTAGCTGCCCCGGGTGTGGCGGAGGCACCTGAGCCCAGATAATTGTGCTTATAGGAACAGTGGACAGACGACACCTTTGTGGGCCACCGGAAGACGATGTCGAGACATAAGCTGGGCGGTGGCCCTGTGGCCCACACTTAGCTGGTGCACGGTGGGCGCGGAAGGTGAACGAATGTGGGTGAAGTGAACCAAAATAGCGCGTGGCCTTGCTGGAGAAGACAGCGTAAGGCGGGCCAAGAACTACAGGCAGTGCAAGGCGGGGGAGGGGATCTATATTGGACTCTGGACTTCACGGGCTCGGGTTCTTCCTAATTTCTGTTGTTTAAGTTTGAAAATAAAGCTGTGGCCTAATTTCCCACAATTTTACTGAAACCTCTAGCTCTGTTTGGGCCTGAGTGAGCAGTGTGCTGCCTGCCTATGTTAACGCACTAATATTATTTTCTTTCTTTATTATTGATTAATTATTGATTCTATCTTATTCTCAATACCAATTGCTGTTCAATTGTTACTTCTATCTTGCTCTTAATTGCAAAATTGTACTTCTTTGCATTATAACTTTATTACAGTATTATTGTAAGCCACTTTGAGGCTGCAATCAGTGGGAAAATGTGGGATACAAATGTGACAAATAAATAAATAATAGCCATCTTCTGCATCTGAAGTTTGCTTAACAAGCAGAAAATTCTTTATAAAAACTACCCACTTTAAGAAGTAGACACGTCTGCAATTGAGAGCATCAGCGACCTGCCGTTGCATGTTGCACAGCAGCCCAGGAATCTTGCAGTTTAATTCTTTCCCTTCCTTTTTATTATGCTCCAAAAGAGATGCAAATGTGATACTGCTGTACACCTGTCAGTAAAATCCAGCCCCGTGCTGCCTGCAGTTGTGTATGAGAGGCACGGGGGAGCGCCTTCTCTCACCCTGTTTCCATATGCTAAAGTGTTGGCATCATTTCAGTTGTCTCCCATCGCTCTGCAGCTATTTCAGCCAAAAACCAAAACCTTCCCACATAAGTATTTAAGGACTGCAGATCCATTGTATGGATTTAATGAAAAAAAATAGCAGAGAAATGATTTTGCACAAACAAAAAGTGCAGGTACCCTCAATGCTATTCTAAGCACTTTGCTTCAACATGCATTTCAGCTGCCTGTCAGTGAGTGCACTTGACACTTTGGGCGATTTTCTGAGATTTTTGTCGTTTAACCCTGCCGTTCTTCACTCCATATCATACATAGAGGCCCTTTTACTAAGCCATGGTAGGAAATGGCCTGTGCTAGTTTTGGCGCACGCTGGTCAATTTTTACAGTGGCGGGAAAAAAAGCCTTTTTTTTTTTAACGGGGCAATAAATGGCCATGCTCTAATATTAAAATTACTGCGCTGCTATTTACTGCCTGAGCCCTTCCCGTCTGATATTTAGAAGGTGGTAAGGGCTCATGCGCTATTTGTGCGGTAATCAGGCAGCACGCGGCAATGTGGCCATCAGGGGTGTAGCCAGACTTCAGCGAGAGGGGGGTCCAGAGCCCGAGGTGAGGGGCACATTTGAGACCCCCCCCCCGCCATTGCCGACCCCCCCACCATTGCCGACCCCCTCCCGCCGCCACTGCCACCACCACCACCGCCACCAACTTTGACGACCCCTGCCGATGACCCTCTCGACCCCCCTCCTGCCAACGACATGCAGGACGTCAGAAACAGAACGAAGCCTTCGCTGGAAGAAGAGGACCTCAGCTGGCGGGGATTGGGGTCCCCCGCCAGCAAAGATAGCCCACAGTGACGGCGGCGACAGGGGAGGGTCATCGGCGGGAGGGGGGTCCAGAGGGTCGTCGGCAGGGGGGTCTAGGGCCAAATCTATGAGGGCCCAGGCCCCTGTGGCCCCACATAACTATGCCACTGGTGGCCATGCTACTGATTATCGCCGGTAACGCCCTCCTGCAGTAGAAAACAGAAAGTTATTTTATACCACAGGGGGTCACCAACTTCAGAACTGCTTACTGGCAGTAGGGTTGATTTGGTGTACGCTATCCACGCGGTAGCCCTACCGTGGCTTAGGAAAAGTTACCACCAACCAACATCTTACCACCTATTTAACACACACCACTAAAATGTTATTCTCAGACTTAAATGACACCTTCCCCTCCCTTATAAAATGACCATTAACAGCGTGATGAATATAATTGAAAATGGTTATAACTATCCTGCTCCAATTCACCATTCTTTCAATTGTTATTTACTAAGGAGTAATTTTAGAAGAGGGAGTCTATGTGAGAAGTCTAGAAAGGCACCTGCTGTAAGCCTATTTTTGCCTTTATAAGAAACATAAACACTGATGTGCCTTCAAGCTCCCAGAACCAGCCCCAATAATACAATAATATCTGTGTAAAAGTGTGCTTGCTCTATAATACACTGTAGACCTCACATAACCTCACATAACATAGGCTCGCTTATAATGCAGTCAAGCCTTGGAATCCATGTTTTAAAAAATTACATATTACATTTTAGACCTGATATAACATAGATTCACTTAGAACATGGTCAAATATCTTGAATCCCAGGGTCCATGTGGCGTAGCCAGACCTGACTTTTGGGTGGGCCCAGAGCTAATCTTGGTGGGCACTATGTATATAGGTATGAGTAGTGTTTCTTGGGATACTACAAAATAATGCCTTAGAATGCACTCGATGATGGATTTCTACATAGTCTGCCCAACAGCTGCCCTGCATCAATATAAACCACGTACATACTTAATGGGAAAATTGATATTTGTAAATATAGTTACATTATACCATATCAAACCTGAGCAGACATAAGTCTACTATAATGGCAAACATCTCAACGCACATGACAGGATCCTGCATTATAATTACAGCAATGACATATAACAATGGATTCAAATTCTGGTAGCACCTCAGTAATAGCAACAAAAACAAGTCACTGCCAGGTACTTTGTGAAGTAACACTAAATCCTGCAAAGAGGCTTCTTAGAGCCTATGTTGCAAACCTTAACACCAATTCCAGTAACAATACCTTACAAAGGCAGCAGTGAATATACACAACAGCACTACGCATCCCATTGGAAAAGCCAGACAAGTCAGACTCATAGAACCCCACACAAACCACTTGCCAGCAGAATTTCTCACCTACTCGGTCACATGCAGAACACAGACCAACCCTCATAAATTACAAAATAAAGGACCAATTTAGAAATTGTCCTGTAGCCCAGCATCAGCACTTCACTTCCCTACCCCCATCTATCCCTGTAGCCCAGCATCAGCTGTTCCCTTCTCTACTTTAACCCTCCCCAATCTATCCCCATAGCCCGGGATCATCCCTTCCCTTCCCCACCATCCATCCGATAGCTAGGCATCAGCCCCTCCCTGTAGCCGAGCGACAACCCTGTCCTACCTCTTACCCATCCCCCTATGATCTGGCATCTCTTTCCCCCTCTCTGAAGGACACCAGCATTATATATAAGACAAAGGTCTTATATATAATTTCTTTATTTTATTTTTTTTAATGTCCTGGACACTGCAGAGCCCACCTTCACCCAGAAGCCCACCCTCATTAGATTTAAAATTATTTTTTCTTTTCAATTTTAACCCAGGCACTGCAGAGAACATCCCCTCTTAAAAACCCACCAAGGCACCATGACAAATATGCAACCTTTTTAAAATTTTAACTTGGGCACTATTAAAATTTATTGATGGTGGGTCTGGTTGGGCTCCTGCTGCCTAGGGAGGGAGGGGAAAAAGTATATTTAATAATTAAATATACCTTTTTTGGCCATAGGCAGTGAGGAACCCACTCAGAAGCCCACCACCAGCCAGCATTACACTGACTGGTCCCTGCACATGTTAAAATAAAAATATATATACATTCATTTTATCTGTGCAGCTGGGCATCGGTAGTGGCACTCACTGTGTCCTGCTCCGTAGGTCATACAGGGTGTACAATGTGTGTGTGTGTGTACATGACAATTTGTACCTCCACTTCACCCAAGCTGCGCCCCTGGGAACGCCTAGGGGCAGACTGCATGCATGAAGGCACATTTCTTCTGTGTGCCTACTTTTTACTCTGTATGCGGTTGCACAGTTGTATAAAAGCCCTTTCCCACATGGGAAACCTCCAACAGATACTTATTTCACTGGTAGCTCAGAGCAAGTTAGATCAGGGCACAGGAAGCAGGTATTTCCCATATTTACATAGCTGTTAATGACTTTTTTTGCTCTCAGCTCTCTGCCTCCCGTTATTAAGATTTGTAGAGCACACAGCTGATGTACACAGTGCTGTGCTGGAGACACACAGGGAAGCAGCTGAATATTCTAACTCAGCATCCCAGGAGTGCCATCTCCGTGCATACACTATTCCTTAGATTGCTCAAACTCAGGGAAATGTATTTTGTACCTGAAATGCACGTAACTTGGCCTTGAGCTCGAGCCAATGAATTATGCCCAAAATGCAAAAAAAAAAAAAAAAAAACCCTAACCATTAACAACAACAAACAGATTTATATTCTCTCTCTCTAAGGGCATTTTTTAAAAATAAACTATTGGATTTAAAAAAATATATATATATCTGAACCATTGCCTTTATCACTGCGACATGCCTGCATGGGGCGTTTCAGTCGCCTTCTCATTCTGTACGTTTGGTACAAGCCAGCCTAGGAAAGCTTCCTTCTGTTTCCACC
This sequence comes from Microcaecilia unicolor, assembly GCF_901765095.1. Lineage (NCBI taxonomy): Eukaryota > Metazoa > Chordata > Amphibia > Gymnophiona > Siphonopidae > Microcaecilia > Microcaecilia unicolor. Next base: position 38,170,902 of record NC_044043.1, read on the forward strand.
CTGTCCATCCTCTGCCTAGAGCCGAATGACAGCGAGGTGGAGGGGGGGGGGGGGGGGAAGGCTGGAAAACAGAGGGACGGAGAGCGGTAAAGCGCGGAGGGGAGGGAGGGAGAGGCAGGTGAATGCGCGAAAGGATGGTGAAAAACGGATAAAGGGATGCAGGGCGAGAAGGGTGGGGGGGGGGGGGGGAGGATGGAGACAAAGGGATGGGAGAGAGCCGGAGAATGCTTTGCCTCCTTACCTGCCACCGTGTACCTGTCCAGGTAGTTGAGTACGTTGCCCATGCTGAGGATGGTCGCCGCGGCCACCCCGGCCCTGCCCAGCTTGCGGGGCTTGTTGGGGACCGGGGGCGACGGCGGCGGCGGACACTGCAGCTCCAGCTCTTTACCGGTCAGCGCCGGAGCCGCCGGGCTCATGGTGGCCGACAGGGTGAGCAGCCGGTCGTCGCCCGCGTAGCCGCCGGTGCCCGATCCCTCGCTCTCCAGGCACATCATGGGCTGCCCGTGGCCAGGGGAGCTCCCGGGACCTGGGCTCCGATCCGATCCGCGCGGGATCCCGCCTCGAGCCACGGCGCGGAGAAGGCGACCTAGCGCCCGGCACAAGGCGCCTTAGTCCCAGCGGTTGCCGGCTGCATGCTGCGGGCTCTCCCGGCTGACAGTGACAGGGAGAAGGCAGCAGTGGAGGGGGAGGAGAAGGGGAGGTGGGAGGGCTGCGCTCACTGCTCCACTTGGAGGCCAGCCTTGCCCTGCAAGCTCCTCCCTTTTCCAATGGCAGGTTATTTCTACACTCTTAATTACAGTTTCTATAATAACCACCCCGAGTACAACAGGAAATGTGTTTGTGTGTGAAGGAATCTGCCCAGATGCCTCCAAGTGAGAGGAGAGAGGGGGGGTCGACAGTTTCTGAAGGCTGGTAAAGGGTCCTCCGAGACACAAAGAACATTTCCTTCCCCCCCCCCCCCCCCAACACGCCTTTGGACCTCCCAATTCACTGGGCCCTACATTAATCCCCCACTGTTGGTGCTGATCTGTAAGGATTTCCCCTTGCCTATGCTTGTGGGTAAAAAAAAAAAATTCTTTATTGAATAAGTCCCGAAAGCAGTGCTTCTCAAGCCTCTTCTTGAAGGTTTATGGATTCGGATAATGAATATGTAAGAGGTAGATTTCAGTGGCGTACCTAGGGTAGTTGACACCCGGGCGGTCATTTTTTAACACCCCCCCCCCCCCCCCCCCAAATCCAGTACTAGGCATGCCGAGAATACAAAACACTCAGGACCTATAGAGCAATTCTACCATACCATAAGCAGTCATTTCTACGAGTCACACAAGGAAAAAGAAAGCATCTTAAACACTACAGTGAGCACTAGAACATCAATTCACCTATTGTAAAACGAAACCAGACAGAACAGTACAGATCGTAGATCCTGCACAGTCAATGCCAACTGAAAGCCTTGTCTTTTTCACAAACACAGATACACCCTAATCCACTATAGGATAAGTAATCATAAACTTTCTATTTAGACAAAAATTAAACTGAACCCCCAATGCCAGACTCTGTATACAATGCAACACCACAGAAACAGAAAATGTCCCCTAGTACTGTGCAAAATATAAAGACAGCAGATGTAAATTTGAAAAAAACTAACAAGTACCAATCACCACTTTACAAATTAACAAATAGAAATAAAACAAATATAGAAAGTAAATTAATACCATTTTATTGGACTAATACATTTAGCTTTCAGAGGCCAAAACCTCCGTCCTCAGGTCAGTACAGTATAGTGCTGTTACAGTATCCTATCCTGACCTGAGGAAGGGGGTTTTGTTCTCCGAAAGTTAGTCAAAATGTATTAAAATTAGTCCAATAAAAAGATTACCTTATTTACATGTTCTATTATAAACATTTAACATATCTACAATACTTTATCCTAAAGCAAAAAAAATAAAAAATATATATTTTATTTACAGTTTGTTGTCTCTGGTTTCTGCTTTCCTCATCTTCTTTTCACCGTCTTCCTTCCATCCAGCATCTGTCTTCACTCTCTCTCTCTCTCTCTCTGCCATCCAGTGTCAGCCCTCTCTGCCGTCCCTTCCATCCACTGCCTGCCCTTTCTCTCTGCCCCTTCAATCCACCATTTGCCCTCCCTCTCCCATCCATCCAGGGTCTGCCCTCCCTCTCGCTCCCCCTTCCATCTAGGATCTGTCCCCTCTCTCTCTCTCTCTCTGCCCCTTTTTTCAGCCCCCAGTTCCAGCCCCCTTCTCCCCTCTGAACACCCCCACCCCAGTCCCCTTCTCCCCTCCCCTTTTCCTGTCTGAGACCCCCACCCCAGTCCCCTTCTCTCCTCTGAACACCCCCACCCCAGTCCCCTTCTCCCCTCCCCTTTTCCCCTCTGAACACCCCCACCCCAGTCCCCTTCTCCCCTGTCTGAGATCCCCACCCCAGTCCCCTTCTCCTCTCCCCCTCCCCTGTCTGAGATCCCCACCCCAGTCCCCTTCTCCCCTCTGAACACCCCACCCCAGTCCCCTTCTCCCCTATCTGAGATCCCCACCCCAGTCCCCTTCTCCTCTCCCCCTCCCCTGTCTGAGATCCCCACCCCAGTCCCCTTCTCCCCTCCCCTTTTCCCCTCTGAACACCCCCACCCCAGTCCCCTTCTCCCCTCTGAACACCCCCACCCCAGTCCCCTTCTCCCCTCCCCTTCCCCTGTCTGAGACCCCCACCCCAGTCCCCTTCTCCCCTTTGAACACCCCACCCCAGTCCCCTTCTCCCCTCCCCTTCTCTGAGATCCCCACCCCAGTCCCCTTCTCCCCTCCCCTGTCTGAGACCCCCACCCCAGTCCCCTTCTCCCCTCTGAACACCCCCACCCGAGTCCCTTTCGCCCCTCTCCTTCCCCACTGGCAAAGCAGCGTCGCAGGCAGCGCCTCGTGCCCTGCTTGTAAAAAAAAAATCAAATCTCCTTCCTTCTCCTCGTCTTGACGTCGACTCGGGCCTTCCAATCAAATTGATTGGAAGGCCCGAGTCGACGTCAAGACGAGGAGGAGAAGGAGATTTGATTTTTTTTTTTTTTACAAGCAGGGCACGAGGCGCTGCCTGCGACGCTGCTTTGCCGGTTTTTTTTAATGTGTGGCGCCGCAGGAACGGCCACGGGAGGTGGCGGGAGCGGAGCACCCCCCCCCCCCACCCACTGGCACCCGGGGCGGACCGCCCCCACCGCCCCCCCTTGGTACGCCACTGGTAGATTTGCATACAATAGGGTCTCTCTTACATGTACATTTACCACATGCATATTCATTATGGAATGCTGAAACTCCAAGCCGCAAGGATTGAGAAGCCCTGCTCTGAAGTATTGGAGAGAAGCTCCACAGCCCCAAAGAAACACTTCAAGGGTATGGACAAGGTAAGCTAATTAGCCTTTAGCTTTGACTAATAGGGCTGTGTTTAAACCAGAGCTGAATTTTTTTGTGCCTTAATAGTGATTTGAAATGAAATGCAAGATGACAAATCTCCCACCCAGTACTGTTAAGTTTACCGGCTGCAGGGTGTCTCTGCTCTCCAGATTTAGGATTGTTGAAGTAGAGGAGTGTGGTAGCCGTGTTAGTCCACTCTTAAGGTTATCAATAGAAATCAAACAAAATAAAGCATGGAAAAGAAAATAAGATGATACCTTTTTTATTGGACATAACTTAATACATTTCTTGATTAGCTTTCGAAGGTTGCCCTTCTTCCTCAGATCGGAAATAAGCAAATGTGCTAGCTGACAGTGTATATAAGTGAAAACATTCAAGCATTACTATGACAGTAAAATAGATACCATTGGAGATTCTACATGGAATGTTGCTACTATTGGAGATTCTACATGGAATGTTGCTATTCCACTAGCAACATTCCATGTAGAAGGCTGCGCAGGCTTCTGTTTCTGTGAGTCTGACGTCCTGCACGTACGTGCAGGACGTCAGACTCACAGAAGCAGAAGCCTGCGCGGCCACATTGCTGATCCGCAAGGGCCGACTTCTACATGGAATGTTGCTAGTGGAATAGCAACATTCCATGTAGAATCTATAGAAATCAAACAAAATAAAACATGGAAAAGAAAATAAGATGATACCTTTTTTATTGGACATAACTTAATACATTTCTTGATTAGCTTTCGAAGGTTGCCCTTCTTCCTCAGATCGGAAATAAGCAAATGTGCTAGCTGACAGTGTATATAAGTGAAAACATTCAAGCATTACTATGACAGGATTGTTGAAAAAACTTATGGTACCTTTATTATCATTTCTTTTCATTTGTAGGGCAGTTAGGGGTCCTTTTACAGGGCTGCACTAAGCCCAACGCAGGCTTACCGCTCGCTATTCCGGGATTACCGCCAACCCAACACAACCGCCAACGCTAGTTCTGGGTCAAACGTACACCATTGCCAGGGGAAAATGGTTAGTGTGACGGTAACCCAGCGGTGATCAAGCACCCCGTGCGCTGCCCGTACTGCAGGAGCCCTTACCGCCACCACAGTGTGTGGCGGTTAGGGCTCCCCGCCGCATTTTGTTTTGGGGGCTTTTTACCCACTGTGGTAAAAAAGGGCCCTGGTATATGGGGGAAAATGGCCCTGCCGCTACCACAGGGCCCTTTTTCCCGCAGCTTGGTAAAAGGACCAGTTAATGAGTTTATTATCCCTGTTCTCTATGCAAAGAGAGCTTGGCTAACTGTTATAGGAAATGCAGTGCATCATATACCCCACTCCAGTGCTCTTTCTAAGCTCTGCACATACATGTGCACACATGGGTCAGAAAGGGAGTGCACATGCCTAGCAACTGTGTGCGGAGAGGGGCCCTTTTACAGAGCAGTAGAAAGCCCAATGCAGGCTTACCGCTTGCTATTCTAGGACTACAGCTGGTCCAACGCAACTGCCGGCAGTAGTTTTGGGTCAAGCGCATTAAGCTAACTGTAGTAAAAGCAGTTAGCTTAGCGGAGTTTAAAAAAGGTTTGGATGGCTTCCTAAAGGAAAAGTCCATAGACCATTATTAAAATGGACTTGGGGAAAATCCACTGCTTATTTCTAGGATAAGCAGCATAAAACGTCTTGTACTTTTTGGGGATCTTGCCAGGTACTTGTGACCTGGATTGGCCACTGTTGGAAACAGGATGCTGGGCTTGATGGACCTTTGGTCTTTCCCAGTATGGCAATACTTTTGTACTTATGTACTTGGGATTCTGAATGGATTGTTACTACTCTTTGGGGTTCTACATGGAATCTTGTTACTCTTTAGGATTCTAGAATCTTGCTATTGTTTGCAGTTCTACATGGAATGTTGCTACTCTTTGGGATCTTGCCAGGTATTTGTGACCTGGATTGGCCACTGTTGAAAACAGGATGCTGGGCTTGATGGACCTTCGGTCTGTACCAGTATGACAATACTTATGTTCTTATGTAATTGGGCATCTCCACGTGCTGCCCAGTTACTGCGGAGCACTTACCACCACTTCCGTGCCGCATAGCCACTTGGTAAGAGTTTCCTTATCACATGGCCATTTTGTTTTTGAGGCTTTTTACCCACTGCGGTAAAAAGGGCTTGGTGCACTGGAAAAATAGCCCCCGCTGCTACCACCTTTTTTCTGCAGCTTGGTAAAAGGACCTCTTAATTTTTGCTGGCTGTCTTTATTGTGAACATAAACTGTACCACACACATCAAGTCGAGGCTGGAAACTTATGCACAAAGGGTTAAATTCTATATATCACGCCTAAAATTTCGGCAGGGTTTATAGACTATGCCAAGCGCTGGTCCACACAACTAAATTTAGTCACGGGCAGTTACGTCAAATAAAACCTGGTGTAAATGTCGACGCCTAAATCAGATGCAGAGCAGGTATAGTCTATAACAACACACATAGATTTCAGAAATGCCCACGACCCACCCATTCCACTCCCATGGCCACACCCCCTTTTCAACTGTGTGACTTAGAATTTACACGCAGCACATTATAGAATATACTTAGACAATTCTGAGCATAAATTCTAATTCATGCCAATTAGTTTCAATATTTGCTTGTTAATTGGCAATTACCACCGAATGGCTTGTTAACCAATTAGGTTCTGTGCATGGTTCTTCGATTTCTGCATGGAAATCTCAGCGCGATGTATAGAATCCAGAGGATATTGTTTTCCTGCACTTATGGCCAGCAAAAATTAAAAGAGCATTGTCCCAGTCCCCCCCCCCCCCACCACCACCACACCTTTTGTCCTTTGTGCCTTTCTCTGCAAGGTACCCCTCCTCTCCCCTCCATATCCATTCTTCCCCTCTCCCTCCCTATTCCTGGTGCCTGGACCTCTTCCTTTTCTTCAGCTGCTGGTGGCCTGGGCTTCTTCCTCTTTTCGGAAGCTAGTTAGCCACCCATGCCGATACCACCAGCCTGTTCAGAACTCATAGGCCGGCACTTCCTACTGATCTTAGCTTTGAAGAAGTGCCAGCCCGTGTTTTAAACATGCTTTCAGTGCTAGCATGGCACATACTTCCTACCGATGACATGGGAAAAACACAACCAATATTTTGATTTGAATTTATGCCATTTCAGATGTGAAATGACACAAAATAGATTTAAAATATGTCATTGGCGCTTTCCATTTCATTTAAACAACAACACATGTTTATATTTACATTTATGTTTGTTTATTGTAGCTTGATCTACTACTACTACTACTACTACTACTATTTAGCATTTCTATAGCGCTACAAGGCATACGCAGCACTGCACAAACATAGAAGAAAGACAGTCCCTGCTCAAAAAGCTTACAATCTACCTCCTTTGTAATTAAAATCAAAGTGGTTTACAAAATAAAAATTCCAATACCATAAAATCTAGAAAGGAACTACAAAATTATAAAACAAAGATAAGAGAACAGATTTCAGAACTGCCATTGCTGATCCAAAGGCACGACACATTGGACTGCAGCCTGCGCCATGACATCATCCCCCGAGAAGGCCTTAGTAAAAAGATAGGTCTTCAGAGAGGACCTAGACCTAAGAGAAGATTCTTCAGAGTGTAAGCTTTCTGGGAGAGAATTTCATAAGTGGGGGGGGGGGGGCAATATGGGAAAACGCAGAATGAGATCTTGCTTCTAGACATGAACAGTAAACTGAGGGTACAGTTAGACATTATTGGAATGACGAAGGGTGGTTCGTGACGGCCTATAAGGAAAGATAATGGAAGCGAGATAGGAAGAGTGGCCTGAATGAAGGACTTTGTAGGTCAAAGTTAAGATCTTATGTTGTACACGGGATGTAATCCATCCCTAGGGAAGTAGCAGAAACAAGCTTAGCTGCATTGTCTTTAAAACTTTCCTCAACTTAAAAAAAATATTGTCATTGTTTAAGAGTTGTCTAAATGAGTGTCCACCTTGGGAGGGTAGGTTTTCTGTCTCTCTCTGTTTACTGGGTGGAACCCCCCCCCCCCCCCTCCCTTATTGCCCATCTTTCTTACCAGCACAACTGCTGCCAGTGATAAGGCCTGCTCTACCGTCCATCGACTCTGTTTTCTGCACATGCTCACGATTTTCTGCTCTGCTTTTCTCCTACAGACATGCAAAGGAGGATCTGCAGTGAGTCTCCACACATGGCCGATGGCCCTGCCTCCTTCTTCCTCCTCACATGGGTCTCTCCTAGCCAGTGATGTTCCCAGGTGACACAGGAAGATAAGTTAGCCTTAGTGCTGACCTGAGTGGTACTGCAAATGTGTAAAATGTGCCCTGCAATCTCTCTGGCAGACCCAAAGCCTGAGAGTTTACCAAATGTGTTCATAGTCGCAAGCAAACTTCCAGGAAGTCTTGGAGAATTATATATATTGGTGCTATATATTCAGCCTTGCATCTGAATGTTCCCTTCGGTGGTTATATGGCACTCATGTACTGTAGTGAAAAGCAGGGTTTCTATTTATATCTGCATGATGTATGAACACTCTGTCCTACTGTAAACAAAATAGGGCTTTTAACTACTGCATAAACCTGCCTTATCATACCTTTAGTCTTTTCTCCCTCACTCGGGGCCATAGAAATGCATGAATTTTCTTTTCTGAGGGTACAGCATCATTACCCCCCATGCCCCCTTCTTCAGACACTCTCTGTAAAACGCTTTCCATCTGTGTCATCCTTGCAGTAAATTGGAAGGATTCAGCTGACCCATTTCCAGTCCAGCACAATCTCTCTCAGTACTGCTATCAAGTTTAATGTCATAAATCCATAACCTGGACAGCAGCCAAACTTTTCTCACTGTTTTGGCCAGCTATTAATGTGGTTTGATTTAACCTACATGATTCAAATACAAATGTGCTCAAGATGTGCTCTTCCTTCTCCTCAGTAAATGCACCACGCAACGTTTGATTTTGGGTCAGGCATTCTTATGTGTCATTTTTATTTTGTAGAAAACAATTGTTCACTTGAATGTTGAAATGGAAAAAGGTTAACACACCAGGAAAAGAATCTAAGGCAATGGAAATAGTAAATGCAAATAGATCACTTACATATTTATTGGAAATCCTGACAACCAGGCTGGGTTGAGAACCCCTGATCTAAGGGGAAGTAGTTCTCATCTCATTCCTTGGGACACATCTAGCCAGTCAAATTTTTAGGATGCCCATAATGAATTTGCATGCAATAATTTGCATACAATGGAGGTAGTGCATGCAAATTTAGCTCATGCATATTCATTAGGGATATCCTGAAAAGCTGACTATGTCCCAAGGACTGGGTTGAGAACCTCTGCCCTAACCCGATACACTTTTTGGCTAGCTTTCATAAGTAGACATATCTTTGGTTTGGACTCAAGGAAGGGTGTGGCAGTTCCTGAAAGCCAGTCCAGAAGATAAGACCATAAGGGTTGCCCTATTGGGTCAGAGCAAGGGTCCAACTAGTCCAGTATCCTGTTTCTAACAGTGGCCAGTCCAGGTTACAAGAACCTGGCATAAACCCAAAAAGTGGCAAGATTGCATGTTACTTAATTCCAAGGATAAGCAGTGACTTTCCCCAGGTCTACTTTAATAATGATTTATGGACTTTTCCTCCATGAATTTGTCAAATTTTTTGAAAACCCAGCTACATTAGCCCAATAAAAATATTGTAACCAGGGTCCCTCTAAGTGCAGCCAAGGATAGAACAATCTCCTCCAGCCACAGGCTCCCAGTACAGTCAAGAAATAAATGTCCACCATCAACTTCACTCTTAAGGACTTTATTCCATGCAGGTTTCTAGTAGACCTGATACACAGTTCCAACAGCAGCATTCACCTTCAATCTTAAGCACATGTAAGCCACCTGAAAGTGTGTGGCAAATAGTCCCCTTTAAGCAGTAGGCTATCAGCACATATCAGGATTTAATACAGGCTCACAGTCAGCTCCAATCTGGCCTCTTTATCCAGGGCACAGTAACAGTAGTTCAACTCCAAATAAAAGCAGTTCATTCAGTTCATCATCACAGTTCAACCGCAAAGCAGAGGTTTCTACCTTCTACTACTACTACTACTACTAACTAGCATTTCTAAAGCGCTACTAGGGTTACGCAGCGCTGTACAATTTAAACATAGAAGGACAGTCCCTGCTCAAAGAGCTTACAATCTAAAAGACAAGAAAACAATCTAAAGACAAGTGAACAATCTAGAGGACGAGTGAACACTCTCTTTACCTTCATAGTAGGTTCCATACTTTAGAAACTTCTCATACCCAAGGGATTCCACCCTGCATCTGCTTCACTGGTAGATTCAATACTTTAGGGACCTCTCTTACCCAAGGGTTTTCAGCCTGCACAACTTTAGGGACTTCTCTTACACAAGGATTTTCAGCCTGCATCTGCTTCACTCTACCCTCTTCTCTCCCTCTCCTGGGACTCCTTCCCACCTGCCTAATCAATCCCTGGCTTCTGCTACCACAACCAATCATTCTCCTTCCATTAGCTTCCCCCACACCCTTACCAGCTGAGTTGAGCATTAGACTAATGATGAGCTCCTGCACACAGGGTTTCCTATCTCTCTTTCCCCCTAGTGGCAGCCAATCTACACGTCCTGCCAGCTTACACCCATGTCTTCCCCTATTGCAGCTAGGAGTCCAGTCCGGGTTCTTCATCTCACCCCCTGGCTCCTTGCCTGCAATGCCTTCTGGGGCTTGTATTTCAGACTGAAACTGCCTTAATCCAACTATCCTGGATGTGACTCTATCACAATATATGTTATCCTTTATTTCTGTAATTTTGATGTGGTATTGTCGAATATGTTCCTTACAATTTCAAGTTTAGAGTTAGGGTCCAACCCATAGGTCTATTGGAAAAGTGAAGAAGCAAATAAAAACTGACTTGAATAAAGAGAGATTCTATAAGGAGGACATTTTTCAAAGCATTTTCCATGCTGATAAGTCCTTTGACAAAGTTCTGTGACATAGTAACATAGTAACATATATAGTAGATGACGGCAGAAAAAGACCTGCACGGTCCATCCAGTCTGCCCAATAAGATAAACTCACATGTGCCATTTTTTGTGTATACCTTCCTTGATTTGTATCTGTCTTTTTCAGGGCACAGACCGTATAAGTCTGCCCAGCACTATCCCCGCCCCCCAACCACCCGCCCCGCCTCCCACCACCGGCTCTGGCACAGACCGTATAAGTCTGCCCAGCACTATCCCTGCCTCCCAACCACCAGCCCCGCCTCCCACCACCAGCTCTGGCACAGACCATATAAGTATGTCCAGCATTATCCCTGCCTCCCAACCACCAGCCCTGCCTCCCACCACCAGCTAAGCTTCTGGGGATCCCTTCCTTCTGAGCAGGATTCCAGTATACACATGTAAAAATACGCATGCTGACAAGATAGCATGTATTTAAATGCTCACCGTGTGTAGGCATTCCCAGGGGTTTACCTTGGGTACAGCAAGGACAGAGTTGCAATGCCCATACTTATGTTTAAATCTTTTTTATTATCATTGCGCAACAAATAGAAAAACCAGTAAATATGCAACAAACAGTGAAAATCACAATGATCAACAGCTAGCCAGGCGTCAACATGTCATTTACATTTTCTCCCATCCCCCCAACCCCTCCCTCCGATTCCCTCCTCCTCAACCCCCTCCCCTCTCCGTCCCTAGCCCTCCCAACACCCCCCTCCTCCCTCCTCCTACTTAGCATCTCCCCTTCCCTTCTCCCCTCCCTTCCCTCCCTATCCACATAAGATTATTAATGTTAACATTACTATCACTATTAGGTACTATGAATTGAGGATTCTACTTTGTGCAGTGGGTTGCAGAGTGTCCCAAAAGTTCGCCCATGTTTTCTGCAGTGTCCGCCCTTCTCTTGATGTCAAATCTTGAATTCCGCGCCTCTCTAACTTCAATAATTCAATCATTTGTATCCGCCAGGCTGCTATGGACGGTGCTCTACTGTCTCTCCAGTGCAACAATATGACTCTTTTCCCCATCAATGCTGCCCTCTGTAAGAAAGCGCGAAGGCCTGAGGGAGAGGGTCCAACGTATTTGAATTCTCCAAAAAGGAGTAAGGGTTGTCGCTGAATTTTATGACCCCAATATCTCCTAGTCTCACGCAGTATCTGTGCCCATAGCAATGACGAGTGGCAGCAAGTCCAGAACATATGTCCAAGAGAGGCTTGAGCTAAACCGCACCACGGGCAGATATCAGACTGTCCATATCCTGCTTTAAAGGCTCTGCTTGGAGAGACGTAAAGTCGAAGGGCAAATTTATATTGTAATTCCCAGAAGCGGGTGAAGACCGAGGTACTTTGTATGGAGGTCAGGAAACCACTCAATGTATCCTCTGTAATCTCCACCTTCAGGTCTGCCGCCCATTTTCTTGCCACCGTTCGATAATCTATGTCCTCTGTCGAGTCTTGTAGGTATCTGTGGTGGTATTTCAGGGGTACCGGGTTCTGTGCCCCTAAAGTCAATGCAGTGTTTAAAATGTCCTGAACATCCTCACTTAAGTTGTACCATCCCAGAGATCTGATGTAATGATGCACCTGTAGATAGGCAAAGCGGTCTTTCTCGGTCAGCTTAAATTCCTGTTGCAGTTCTGTAAATGGTCGTATCTTGCCCTCCTCCATCACTAGTTGATAAATGTATTGTATCCCACTTGTCCGCCATCGGGCGAAGGCTGCCGAGGTAGATCCCTCAGGAAAATCCGGATTGTGATACAGTGGCAGAAATGGAGTCGCCCTCCAATCAAAGTTATGTCTCCTACAGAGCCACTTCCATGTTGCCCTAGCTGCCAGTAATAATGGATTCTTCCCCAACCCCTCATCTAATCTATGTCCCGGCGCATGCAACCCCCATCCTAGATGTGCAGTGGGAGCCAGAGCCATCTCTAAAGATGTTATCGAAAAATCCTGGGTTCCTGCTAGCCAGTCTTTTATGTGCCTCATAGAACTAGCTATAGTGAGGTAACGTATGTTAAGTAGGCCCATTCCCCCATGTGATTTTGGTTTCTGTAATATCTGAATAGGGAGTCTGGGCCTTCTCCCATTCCACAAAAACTTCTGTGTGAGCTGATTAAGAGTCCGCTCCTCTCTCCCCCTCAGGTACAAGGGCAGCATCTGAAATATATATAGCCACTTAGGGGCAATCATCATGTTAAAAAGGCCTATCCGACCCGAAAGAGAGGGCATGCACTCCATGCCTGTAATAGTCTCCTGGTTGAGGTCATGAGGGGTGAAACATTACTCTCATATAGTGCCTCCATGTCTACTGGGATTGTGACCCCCAGATAACGGATTTGCTGTTGTGGCAATGCCCATACTTATAAAATGCATATGTACAGTATCTGCACACATTTACTCCAGCAACGGAGCAGTTGTAAAGATGTGGATCGGGATTTACCTCTATTGGGCTCGGATCTATCATAGATACTTTATAAATTAGGCTTAAAATAGGTGCCTTTTTACACTTCTCATATAGCTGTCCTGTTATAAAATCAGGCCCCAAGTATTCTACAGGTAGGATACATGATTATTGCATGAACGGGGATAAATGAGTCAAGTATGTGGACTACTGGGTCTTTTCAGATATCACCTACTGTGTTACTACTAAGGCCATTTTCAAAACTACATTTTAAAGCAGGCAATCTGTGGGCTTTGCATTAGTTTTCCACAGCAAAGTATATTTATTTATTTGTAAAAATTTGGTATACCACAATGTCACAGAGTATGAAAGTGGTTTACAATATCTCAAGTTAAAAACTGGAAACAGACGATAAACAAACAAGGGTAAAGAAGAACACAGTAGGAATGGAAGATTTAATAGCACATCAATTATAACCAGCATACTATAGACAGAAAACACTAAAATCTGGAAACAGCAGGAACATTAAACATAAAAAATTATAAGGAAAAATCTCTTTGGAAAAGCAATGTATTTAATGCTGATTTGAATCTAATATAAGAAGGAATCAAACCGCATGGAGAGAGGTAGGTGATCCCTTAAGTTTTGGCCCACACAGCTAAAGGTCATTGTGTGGGACGAGTCAAATACTAATTTCATGAGAGCAGGATTCCCTCTAAGCTGTGCCAAAAAGTGAATGCACGTGCAGAGGTGCCAGGTTACCCAATTCCAGGCTGACGATTTTGGGCCAGTGCTGGTTTTGAACTTGCATCCCAAAGCAGAGTGGGATTTGTAGTGCCAGATTCTGCTCAGTGAAATCAGTGCTGCAAGTCCCACAGTGCACGATGGTGTGGTCAGCAATCCAGGACCGTTCCAAAATCTCCAACCTGAAACTGGGTAACTCGGCATCTCTGCACATGCATAACAACCGTTCTCACACAAGTTTTGCTGGCTTTCTTTATTGTGAAAGTAGGCTATACCGCACACATTGAGTCGAGGCTGAAAACTTCCATGCGGAATGTTTTTCATGTGCACACGGGCCAGCAAAATTTAGAGGGAACATTGCCTGAGAGAAGGAGGAAAAAGAAAGATTATTTATTTATTTGTAACACTTGTATCCCACATTTTCCCACCTACTTTGCAGGCTCAATGTGGCTTACATAGTACCGTTGAGGCGATCACCAATGTTGGTATGAACAAATACAAAGTGAAGTTGTGGTAAAGTTCGTGCGTGACAGTCAGATTTAGGAATCATAAGAAGGAAGAGGTAATTTATGTCCAAACAAGTTTTGGTTTTATTGTGTTGCAGAGTCACAAAGTTCTTAAAGGTTAATACAGGAAAAAACAGATTAAATAGGTACAATGAACCTCGAGTATAAAGAGCAGGGCTTTTTTGTGGGGGTACTTGGGAGTACCTTTTCCATTGTCTGCTAAAATTGACCCAAGGACCCCAAGTTTTAATGAAAGAGCTCAGGCTCTACACACCAATTCTGCCCTGTCATAGATTCTATGACTGGTTGCAGGGGGCCTGGCTATTGTGGGGTGGATCCCTCAGTGATCACCCCACCCTTGAAGGGTGGCCTAGCATTTGAGTACCGGCACCTTTTTTGCTAGAAAAGATGCACTGATAAAGAGACTTATGCACAAGAGGGAGAATCTTGAACTGAATTCTGCTGGCCACTGGGAACCAGTGTTGTTCAATTAATAAGGGAGTCATATTGAACCAGCTCGCTCTGCAGAGTAATTTAATTGCGACATTCTGAAGAAGTTGTAAATGCCAAATAGTACATGAGGAAGGCCAGTAAAAACAGAGTTACAATAATCCAAATGGTTCATGACAAAAAGCATATATCAGAAGTTTAAGAGCAGCTTTTTTTCAAATAGAAACTAATAGACCTGATCAACCATAGCGCATCGAAGATAAATACTTTTTCATTGAAAACAGCCCAAGTAAAATTACTTGCAGAGACTGGTACCTCCTTTGTCTGCAAATACAAAACTGCTGAAAAACACTTCTGTACCCACTTTTACCTGCATGGAGGATGGCAGTTTTCAAAAAGTCCTTTTACCCTCATTTATAGCCATTTGTGGTAGCAAATGGCTTTGAAAATTACACCCCATGTATCTGCAAGGTGGGACATTTTCACTGTCTGTCTCCAGAAAGTTGACGATGCACAAACTAGATTCATGGCTGGGTCAGTCCTGTAACTAAAAATTCTAAATTTCTGTAGGAAAATAATATTTAGAATTTCCTAACTCAAATCTTATACTCCTTGGATCAGCTGGGGTTGGGGATGCAACAGAAGCAATGTTCATCACCTCTTGGGGGGAAGGGGAAAGGGAGGGAGTTTCAGTCATTGAGCAACAGTGACACCTGGTGGCCAAATTTAGGGCTTACAATTGCAGGGCTTCAAAAGGACCTCTTGCAAGTAGCTAGACTAAGGGGTCCTTTTACCAAGGTATGCTAATGATTTGGCACATGCTAAGGGAGAGATTCTATATATGGTGCCTAAAATAAATCGACTAAGCATATTCTATAATACTGCCTAGATTTAGGTGCAGATTATAGAATATGCTTAGTTGATATTTCAGTGCCTAAATCTATGCGCATCCATTTACACCAACTAAAACATGGCGTAAATCCCAACGCATGGATTTAGGTGCACTGAGCCATATTCTATATCTAGGCATGTAAATTTCAGAATGCCCATGAAACACCCATTTCCCTGCCCATAACCATATCCCTTTTTTCCTGCATGCATTAGAAGTTAAGGGCACATACATTTAGCGAGTTGTACACCTAAATTCTAATCAGTGCCAATTTGTGCTCATTATTGCTTAAGTGCTGTTATCAGCTCTCATTAGCTTGTTAAATTATGCACATTGTTGAAGAATCCATACCGATTTCAGTGTGGATCTCTAGGCATGCTATATAGAAATAATGAGGTAGTTGCTCATCATCTCATCCCAATACAATACATACATACCCACGAACATTAACACCCCAGGTTACACCCTCCCTATCTCAGACACCCTGAAAATTCTTGGAGTAACAATCGACCGAACCCTCTCACTAGAGACCCAAGCGAAATCCACCATAAAGAAAATGTTTTTCTCAATGTGGAAACTCAAATGCGTGAAGCCATTCTTCCCAAGGGAAATATTTCGCAACCTGATACAGTCAATGGTACTAAGCCACTACTGCAATGGAATCTATGCGGGATGCAAAGAACAAATCAAAAAGAAACTTCAGACCGCCCAAAGCACAGCAGCTAGGCTCATATTTGGAAAAATGCGTTTTGACAGTGCCAAACCACTCCGTGAAAAACTGCACTGGCCCCCAATCAAAGAACGCATTGCTTTCAAAATCTGCACGACAGTTCATAAAATTATTTACGGCGAGGCCTCAGGATACATGACAGACCTCATCGACCTGCCAACCAGAAACACCACAAAATCTGCACGATCATATCTAAACCTCCACTATCCAAGCAGCAAAGGACTCAAATACAAATCCACTTGTGCATCCAGTGTTTCCTACTTAAGCGCACAACTATGGAATGCACTGCCAAAAGTAGTAAAAACTACGCTTGACCACTATAAACAGACCTGTTCAGAAAACATACCAACTTAAAAAACCTGGATACCTGCGACATAACATAACCAAAGACCATAATGGACATATCCTAACTCTTCCTCTCCATCTCTAAGTTCCCCCAATGTATTTACCATACATTTACCTCATTCTACCACAATATCACCTTGTATTTGTTCATACCGGAACTGCTAATGCCGTTTAGGGTACTATGTAAGCCACATTGAGCCTGCAAAAAGGTGGGATAATGTGGGATACAAATGTCACAAATAAATAAATAAGCCTAATGGTGTCAGATCCCAGCCCCAGTCCCAACCGAACTGGAAGCCCAAACTTCCAGGAGGGACCTAAGGGGAAAACATAGGTAAATAGATAGATAAATAGATACTCTGTAGAAATGGTATATGCAGATAACTGAAATGATCAATCAAAATTATTCACAGCTGCAAATTGCCAGAGCCGAGTAACATCTGGTTTGTCAAAACAGGCAAAAGATGGATGTGTCAGGTGTCACTGTACTTCTGCAATTCCCCATGGATGATAGTTTCAAAGCACTTTGATGGTATGTGTTTTTAATGTCCCCCTCTATACCTCCGTCCAGCCCTTTTCCATGGGGAACCTGAGCATCCAGACAACCCATTCCCATGGGGGTGAAGTGTGGGTCTCTGAGGACCGCGTTTTGGCACGGAGGCGCAGAGGGGGTGGCAGAAGGCACAGTTCAAATCTAAGTCCCAGGTCCTCGGCTTTCTGGTTTCTGGGATCTAAGTGAATCTTTGGCCATCTATTCTCCCACATAATGTACTGGAGTTTAAAAGATAATCTACTTATGTGAATACCAGTGTTAAATGAGACAGAAAAGTTAACACAGAGACTAGAGAATGTTGTGATAGAAATAGTCTTTATTCTCACCAATTGAAACTTCAAGCTGGTACACACATCAGTCAGATTCTGAGTTCAACCGACCGTAGCTTCGCCCTCAGACTGGCGTCGGGGAAGGACTCCGATTTCAATTCAGA
Organism: Microcaecilia unicolor; assembly: GCF_901765095.1. Classification (NCBI taxonomy): domain Eukaryota; kingdom Metazoa; phylum Chordata; class Amphibia; order Gymnophiona; family Siphonopidae; genus Microcaecilia; species Microcaecilia unicolor. The sequence continues at coordinate 38,188,364 of NC_044043.1, forward strand.
TTTACCTTACTTATATACCATTTGCTGCCCATACAATTTAATGGAGAGACACTTTTTTTTTCTTTTTTTTTCATCTGTGAATCATACTTAACCGCAGGTCAGGTGCCCACCTACCCCCCCTTCCTAATATTTCTTAATAACGTCAATTTCCGGACTTGTAAACATCTTGCCTAATATAGAGAGATCAGTTTTATATCTTGTGATTCTAGGTGCCATCTTAGCTGCAGCAGACTCCATTTTCTGAACCAAACTTTTTAAGATTTTAGCCATTAATTCCCTGATCTTGGCTTTTGCACTGCTTTTGAATGTCACACTAAATTCTATTAAGGCTTATCAAGCAGCCCTGCTTCTGCAGGCGCTCAGCAACAAGGCCATCATCAGATTTTCAGATTTTTCAGGCCTAGTCAGTGCTTGTCTGCAATTTAAGCTATGTAAATCGGTCCGCCACTATTCCAGTGGATGGGTCTCAAGCTGGGACACACATTAACATATGTCAGGATTTGTTCTATTGCAGTAAAACTATTAGATAACTAGACCTGTGGAAACAGAAACCCACCATTCACAGCACAGTGAAGGTATCTACACATTGCTAATGATGGCAGCTGACTCATTGTTACATGAACCTGATCCTTCATTCATTACAAGCTAAGGCTGCAAATATCTTTATGGTTTAGTTAAATGCAAAATTCTGACCACTTCCTCACAAATCTGCAAAGGTGGGAAGCGAGGGATGCCAACTTGCTCCAGATTCACCTGACGGGGTTGATCCAGTTCTGGGCTTACCCCAGTGCATGCAGGGACTTGTGATTCTGATTTCCCCATTGGATTTACTAAGAAAAGCCAGACTACAAGTCCCTGCATGCACTGGGGTAAGCCCAGGACTGGATCAACCCTGCCAGGCAAATCTGGAGCAAGTTGGCAACCCCTGCTACAGTTCAAATGAGTCCACTTAGCGAAAGAAGTGATGTAGACACATCAACACCCTTTGATACTAAAGGATGCCTGGCATTGGAGAATGAAATTTCACTGTGCAAACAGGTAAATCTCAACTTTCTAAGTACAAAAGGGATCTGTGGTCTCAGCTTTGCTCCAAATAGATGTTAGATTTAGTTTTATTATTATCCAGGCCAGAGAACAATAAAAGCACAAAAATATCACATCTTCTAATATAGTCCAACAGACATAACAAGTAGCAGAAGTAGCCAGTGCAGTTCAGTGTTCAGAGCACAACCTGGCAAATAATAACAGGTCTTATGAAGTGAATGTTGTAAAGAATATGTGGAGAACAGTAGAGAGCAGGAAGAAAAGGGGGGAGAACGACCCAGCAAACCCCAAAAAGCCCCAGAGGAGTCTCGCACTTACAGGCAGATTTTCCCCAGGAGAAAACTTCAAATTAGAAACTACAACTCCCAGCATCCACCTTGGGTACAAGGGAGACAAACCAGGGCGTACTCCCATGAGGCGCCAGAAGGGGGCTGCCAGGGAAGGAGAAATACTAATTCTACAACCTGGGGGAAGGGGAACAGGTGGGAAAAGGTTAATGAGGAAAAGGAGGAGCAGCTGGGAGAAAGGTGGGGCGAGGAGAGCATGGACTGGGCTCCTGAGAAAGAGGAGAGGGAAGGGGGGCCTTGGGAGATGGAGGTAACCGCCCAGGAGCAGGCCCTGGAGGAGCCCATGGACATTTCTGCCCTGGCCCAGAGGAGGGCATAGAAGTAAGAAGTAAGAAGGCATAAAAGAGAGGATCCGGGCCAAAGAACGAGGGGTCAAAGCGGGAGGAGGTCAGGTGAGAAAGAGAGACTGACCAAGAGGGAGGGACCCCAGGCTTTGAGTCCACAATGGCTACATGAACTATGGATTTAAAAGCCAAGTTATATTGCACTGTTTTGAGAGCTTGGCTACATGAACTGTGGATTTAAAAGCCAAGTTATATTGCACTGTTTTGAGAGCTTGGCTACATGAACTGTGGATTTAAAAGCCAAGTTATATTGCACTGTTTTGGGAGCTTGGATACATGAACTGTGGATTTAAAAGCCCAAAGTATATTGAACTGTTTTGAGAGCTTGGTTACAGGAACTGTGGATTTAAAGCCAAGTTATATTGAGCTGTTTTGGGCCAGCCGTACTTGCCGGAACTAGGCTTAAGGAAACCAGGCTGTAGGGGGGGGCAGTGTTCTGATAAACCTGACCGGCCCGGATAGGGTTTCTGGACGGGTCTGCTGCTTCTCCCAAGACTAAAGGGGGAAGAGGGGAATCAGCGGCGGAAGCCCGGGCTGGGTTCTACCTAGCTGAAGGATAAAAATAAAAGGAAAGTTATTGTTTGATCCTGTGGTTTTCCTGTTTTTTTTTGGAGAAGAAATGTATGATAGAGGAGGCTGAGAAAGGCGAATAGTCCCAGAGGCGGAGAGACGCTCAGCACCTTTACAAGTGGTGTCAGAAGTGGGATCAAAAAATTTTTTTTTTTCTGCTTCGGACCTGTCGCTCGAGGAGGTTGAGACAAGCCCAGCTGAGAAGCCCGACGGAGGGGCCAACGCTGATAAAGGCGCAGACCCGTCTTGGGTTCCGGAAACGGTTCCGTCGCCCGGGATGGATCCCAAGGAAATCTTCGCGTGGATGACCATGCAGTTACAAAAACAGCAGGAGCTGACCGCGAAGATGGTAGAGGACTCCTTAACGGCTGCGAGAGATCAACAGCAGCCAGTGCTAAAAATGCTCCAGGAGTTCTTTCAGAGAGGGATCCCAGCTCCAAGGGACGTGGAAACCGGAGCAGTAGGACAAGGGCCAGGAGGCAGCGGTGCGGTAGGATCTTTATCCATGAACACACTTGCATGGGGGAAGTTAACAGAGCAGGACAATGTGGATGATTTCCTAACAGCATTTGAAAGGGTGGCCGTGGCGGCTAATTGGCCTCACGAGCAGTGGGCCGTGCGGTTAGTCCCTTCCCTATCAGGGGAGGCCCTGGCCGCATTTCGGGACTTGTCTCCTGACGATGCTGCCCACTATGGAAGATTAAAAGAAGCCATTAAGGACAGATATGGGCTTAGTACCCAGGCGTATAGGAGGAAATTTAGGGCCACTAAATGGGAAATGGGGGAAACCCCTAAAGCCGTGGCCAATAGACTAATGGACTTATTAAAAAGATGGTTAGAGCCGGACCACCACACCCTCGCGGAGATTCTCCAAGAATTGGTGGTGGAGCAATTCCTCCAGGGCCTGCCCGGAGAAATAAGAGCAGAATTGGTAAAAAGGGGCTGTAAGACAGTGGAGGGAGTGACTGCTGGGTTGGAGTGGTATCTGGAAGCCCAACATTGGGGAGGAACCGAGAGGGAGGGGGGAAAGCCCCGACCCCAGGGGGGTGGGGGTTCCAAAAGTTACTCCTCCAAGTTGGGGCAAAAGGAAGGGAAGCCGGAGGCCACTTGGCTGGGGAAAAAGCAAGGGGGGCTCCCTGGCGAGGAAAAGAGGGCAGTCTCTTATGGAGTAAAGCAGTGTTATAAATGTGGGAGAACGGGGCATTTCAGGAAGGATTGCCCGGGTCGGGAGGGGTGGACCTCACAGCTTGAAAGGGGGTTTAAACCCCGGTATACGGCCCCTTTAGAGGTGGAAGGTTTACCGGTAGTAGCCATGTTGGACTCTGGGGCAGACCAGTCCATGATCTCCCGGCGGTTATGGGACCGAATAAGAGAGAGGAGGAATAGAGGGAGGGATACCTATGAGGGAGCGGTAGCGATACAGTGTATACACGGGGCCCGTACACGGTACACCCTACATAAAGTAAACCTAAAAGGGCCCACAGGGGAGATAGAGATTGCGGTGGCCGTTCTTCCCCGGTTACCCCAGGAGATGATTCTGGGAAGGGATTGGCCCCCTTTTTCCGAATGTATTAGAGAGAAAAGAGTATGGGTAACTACTCGTGCCCAGGCTCTTCGGGACCCAGAGGTTCAGGAAGAGGGAATAGGAGGCATCTTTCCTTTCCAGGGCGAGGTCTTAGGGGAGCCGGGGAAAGAGAGAAAAGCGAAGGCTTTGAAAAAAAAGGAGAAAAGGGGTAGACGGGAGGCCTGGGAGCAGCTGAAAGCGGAAAGCTATCTACCTGTGGCCCCAAAAGAACTTAGGGAACAGTTTCCTCAATTTCATAGGGAACAGGCCAATGATCCGACCTTAGAATATGCCTGGGAAAGGGCCCGCCAGGGGGAAGACCAAGGGGCTCCAGGGTTCCTGATAGAAGGGGATATACTCTATCGGCGTGTGCCGAACTGGGAGAACACAGAAGGAGGGAGGCAGCTAGTAGTGCCCCAGGCTTTCCGCCCTCTGGTAATAAGGCTAGCGCATGATCACCCGTTAGGGGGACATAAGGGCACCCAGGCCACCTTGACGCAGATATTGGCGCGATTTTACTGGCCGGGAGTATATAGAGAGGTGGAGAAGTATTGTAAGTCATGCCCCAACTGTCAGAAGGTGGCCGACCGATTCCCTCCCAAAGCCCCTTTAAGTCCTCTTCCTAGGGTGGACCAACCAGGGAAAAAGATAGCAATGGACATTATTGGTCCCGTAACGAAATCCAAAAGGGGTTTCTTGTATGTGTTGGTGATAATGGATATGGCCACTAGATACCCCTGGGCCGTGCCCTTAAGAGGCATATCCACAAAGGGTATTGCCCAGGAGCTAATAAAGATTTTCTGTGAGGTGGGGTTTCCCCGGGAGGTTCTGACAGATAGGGGGTCCAACTTTATGTCCAGTACCCTAAAGCAAGTGTGGGAGGCTTTTGGAATACACCATGTCCGTACTGCGGCCTACCATCCGCAAACTAATGGGATGGTAGAACGTTTTAATAAAACCTTAAAGGGCATGTTAAAAAGAGCTTTAGGGGAAGATAGGACAGGTTGGGACCAACTGCTGCCTTTTGTGTTATATGCTTACCGAGAAAAGGTACACGACTCCTTAGGAGTGTCACCTTTTGAACTAATGTTTGGCAGGAGGCCCCGGGGCATTTTGGACATACTGCAAGAACAGTGGGTAACCCCGGAAGCCACTGATCAATCAGTCGTCGAATACTTGCAGGATCTGAGGGCCAGACTAGGTAGGATACAGGAATATTCCCAGGAGAGGCTAGAAGAGAGCCAAACGCTACAAAAAGAATATTATGATAAAGGTACGAGAGAAAGGGAGTTTCAATCTGGAGATAGGGTTCTCATCCTAATCTCAGAGGACCCGCATAAGTTTGCCTCCAGGTGGAAGGGACCCTGGGTGGTGAAGAAGCGACTAGGACCCCTCACGTATGAGGTGGAGAACGAGAAAGGAAGGGTCCAAACCTTCCATGTAAACCTTATAAAACCCTGGATAGCGAGAGTAGGCTTTCAGGCTAGGGTAGAAGAGAAGGAGGAAGAGGAGTTGGGGCCCCAAATAAGGGATATCTTCAAACCCGGGGAGCCCGGGGTTAATCCCCGTTTGACACTGTTACAAAAAAAGGAGCTAGGAAGCCTACTGAGAAGATTTAAGGATGTCCTGACAGCTTGCCCAGGAAATACCCGGCTAGTGCAGCATGACATAATAACGGAGAGGGGAAAGATAGTTAGGCAAAAGCCCTATAGGCTTTCCCCCGTGAAAAGGCAAGAGGTGATAAAACAGGTGCAGGAAATGTTAAACTTTGGGGTGATTGAAGAATCAAATAGCCCCTGGTCCAGCCCCGTGGTGCTAGTACCCAAACCCGAGGGGGAGTGGAGGTTCTGTATAGATTTCCGCCAGCTGAACACCCTGTCTCAGGCAGATGCCTATCCTATGCCCTATATTGAAGAGCTGGTGGATAGGTTAGGGGCCGCCCAATATCTCACTACCCTGGACTTAACAAAAGGGTATTGGCAAATTCCACTTACTCCAGGGGCGCGGGCAAAGACAGCTTTTAGCACACCAATGGGCCTGTACCAGTTCAAAAGGTTGCCTTTCGGCCTTAATTCAGCAGCTGCGAGTTGCCAGAGATTACTAGACCGGGTGCTTAGACCCCATCAGGCATACGCAGCAGCCTATATGGATGATGTGGTCATACATAGCGGGGAATGGGATACTCATTTGACCCAGGTAGGGGCGGTTCTACAGGCTTTTAGGGCGGCAGGACTCACCCTGAACCCAAAAAAGTGTTATTTTGCACAATACAGGGTGAAGTATTTGGGCTACAATGTGGGCCGAGGGGAGGTACGACCATTGTTAAATAAGGTTAAAAGCATACAGGAGTTTCCCCGGCCGAGCACCAAAAAGCAATTGCGTAGATTCCTGGGGATGGTAGGGTATTACCGCCGTTTCATCCCTCAATTTTCCACCATTGCCACCCCCTTAACGGACATGCTAAGAGGGAAGAACCCTGATCCCTTAAGGTGGGGGGAAGAGGAGAGGACGGCTTTTGCACAGATGCAGAAGGCCCTGTGTCAAGAGCCAGTCTTGAAGGCAGTGGATTTCGGGAAACCCTTTATCCTGCAAACAGATGCTTCGGGAAGGGGGTTGGGGGCTGTACTATCCCAGGAGCATAACAGGGAAGAGCATCCAGTGCTGTATTTGAGCCGAAAGCTATTACCCCATGAAGAACATTACTCCACTATAGAGAAGGAGTCTCTAGCCATACGGTGGGCAGTACAGGAATGTAATGTCTATTTGGAGGGGAGGAAATTTAAACTAGTAACGGACCATGCTCCATTGAAATGGCTGAGCATGATGAAAAATAATAATGGTAGATTAATGAGATGGTATCTAGCTTTACAGCCATTCCAATATGAGGTGGAGCATCGTCCCGGGAGGTGTTTGGGTAATGTGGACGCCCTATCGCGGGTCGAGGAAGGAAAAGGGGCCAATGAGAGAAAAGGGAGAGAGACGAGTTTAAGGGGGGGGTATGTAAAGAATATGTGGAGAACAGTAGAGAGCAGGAAGAAAAGGGGGGAGAACGACCCAGCAAACCCCAAAAAGCCCCAGAGGAGTCTCGCACTTACAGGCAGATTTTCCCCAGGAGAAAACTTCAAATTAGAAACTACAACTCCCAGCATCCACCTTGGGTACAAGGGAGACAAACCAGGGCGTACTCCCATGAGGCGCCAGAAGGGGGCTGCCAGGGAAGGAGAAATACTAATTCTACAACCTGGGGGAAGGGGAACAGGTGGGAAAAGGTTAATGAGGAAAAGGAGGAGCAGCTGGGAGAAAGGTGGGGTGAGGAGAGCATGGACTGGGTTCCTGAGAAAGAGGAGAGGGAAGGGGGGCCTTGGGAGATGGAGGTAACCGCTCAGGAGCAGGCCCTGGAGGAGCCCATGGACATTTCTGCCCTGGCCCAGAGGAGGGCATAGAAGTAAGAAGGGCCCTGGAAAAGAGAGGATCCGGGCCAAAGAACGAGGGGTCAAAGCGGGAGGAGGTCAGGTGAGAAAGAGAGACTGACCAAGAGGGAGGGACCCCAGGCTTTGAGTCCACAATGGCTACATGAACTGTGGATTTAAAAGCCAAGTTATATTGCACTGTTTTGAGAGCTTGGCTACATGAACTGTGGATTTAAAAGCCAAGTTATATTGAACTGTTTTGAGAGCTTGGCTACATGAAGTGTGGATTTAATAGCCAAGTTATATTGAACTGTTTTGAGAGATTGGCTACATGAACTGTGGATTTAAAAGCCAAGTTATATTGAACTGTTTTGAGAGCTTGGCTACATGAACTGTGGATTTAAAAGCCAAGTTATATTGAACTGTTTTGGGAGCTTGGCTACATGAACTGTGGATTTAAAAGCCAAGTTATATTGAGCTGTTTTGGGCCAGCCGTACTTGCCGGAACTAGGCTTAAGGAAACCAGGCTGTAGGGGGGGCAGTGTTCTGATAAACCTGACCGGCCCGGATAGGGTTTCTGGACGGGTCCGCTGCTTCTCCCAAGACTAAAGGGGGAAGAGGGGAATCAGCAGCGGAAGCCCGGGCTGGGTTCTACCTAGCTGAAGGATAAAAATAAAAGGAAAGTTATTGTTTGATCCTGTGGTTTTCCTGTTTTTTTTTGGAGAAGAAATGTATGATAGAGGAGGCTGAGAAAGGCGAATAGTCCCAGAGGCGGAGAGACGCTCAGCACCTTTACAAGTGGTGTCAGAAGTGGGATCAAAAAAATTTTTTTTTCTGCTTCGGACCTGTCGCTCGAGGAGGTTGAGACAAGCCCAGCTGAGAAGCCCGACGGAGGGGCCAACGCTGATAAAGGCGCAGACCCGTCTTGGGTTCCGTCGCCCGGGATGGATCCCAAGGAAATCTTCGCGTGGATGACCATGCAGTTCCAAAAACAGCAGGAGCTGACCGCGAAGATGGTAGAGGACTCCTTAACGGCTGCGAGAGATCAACAGCAGCCAGTGCTAAAAATGCTCCAGGAGTTCTTTCAGAGAGGGATCCCAGTTCCAAGGGACGTGGAAACCGGAGCAGTAGGACAAGGGCCAGGAGGCAGCGGTGCGGTAGGATCTTTATCCATGAACACACTTGCATGGGGGAAGTTAACAGAGCAGGACAATGTGGATGATTTCCTAACAGCATTTGAAAGGGTGGCCGTGGCGGCTAATTGGCCTCACGAGCAGTGGGCCGTGCGGTTAGTCCCTTCCCTATCAGGGGAGGCCCTGGCCGCATTTCGGGACTTGTCTCCTGATGATGCTGCCCACTATGGAAGATTAAAAGAAGCCATTAAGGACAGATATGGGCTTAGTACCCAGGCGTATAGGAGGAAATTTAGGGCCACTAAATGGGAAATGGGGGAAACCCCTAAAGCCGTGGCCAATAGACTAATGGACTTATTAAAAAGATGGTTAGAGCCGGACCACCACACCCTCGCGGAGATTCTCCAAGAATTGGTGGTGGAGCAATTCCTCCAGGGCCTGCCCGGAGAAATAAGAGCAGAATTGGTAAAAAGGGGCTGTAAGACAGTGGAGGGAGTGACTGCTGGGTTGGAGTGGTATCTGGAAGCCCAACATTGGGGAGGAACCGAGAGGGAGGGGGGAAAGCCCCGACCCCAGGGGGTGGGGGGGTTCCAAAAGTTACTCCTCCAAGTTGGGGCAAAAGGAAGGGAAGCCGGACGCTACTTGGCTGGGGAAAAAGCAAGGGGGGCTCCCTGGCGAGGAAAAGAGGGCAGTCTCTTATGGAGTAAAGCAGTGTTATAAATGTGGGAGAACGGGGCATTTCAGGAAGGATTGCCCGGGTCGGGAGGGGTGGACCTCACAGCTTGAAAGGGGGTTTAAACCCCGGTATACGGCCCCTTTAGAGGTGGAAGGTTTACCGGTAGTAGCCATGTTGGACTCTGGGGCAGACCAGTCCATGATCTCCCGGCGGTTATGGGACCGAATAAGAGAGAGGAGGAATAGAGGGAGGGATACCTATGAGGGAGCAGTAGCGATACAGTGTATACACGGGGCCCGTACACGGTACACCCTACATAAAGTAAACCTAAAAGGGCCCACAGGGGAGATAGAGATTGCGGTGGCCGTTCTTCCCCGGTTACCCCAGGAGATGATTCTGGGAAGGGATTGGCCCCCTTTTTCCGAATGCATTAGAGAGAAAAGAGTATGGGTAACTACTCGTGCCCAGGCTCTTCGGGACCCAGAGGTTCAGGAAGAGGGAATAGGAGGCATCTTTCCTTTCCAGGGCGAGGTCTTAGGGGAGCCGGGGAAAGAGAGAAAAGCGAAGGCTTTGAAAAAAAAGGAGAAAAGGGGTAGACGGGAGGCCTGGGAGCAGCTGAAAGCGGAAAGCTATCTACCTGTGGCCCCAAAAGAACTTAGGGAACAGTTTCCTCAATTTCATAGGGAACAGGCCAATGATCCGACCTTAGAATATGCCTGGGAAAGGGCCCGCCAGGGGGAAGACCAAGGGGCTCCAGGGTTCCTGATAGAAGGGGACATACTCTATCGGCGTGTGCCGAACTGGGAGAACACAGAAGGAGGGAGGCAGCTAGTAGTGCCCCAGGCTTTCCGCCCTCTGGTAATAAGGCTAGCGCATGATCACCCGTTAGGGGGACATAAGGGCACCCAGGCCACCTTGACGCAGATATTGGCGCGATTTTACTGGCCGGGAGTATATAGAGAGGTGGAGAAGTATTGTAAGTCATGCCCCAACTGTCAGAAGGTGGCCGACCGATTCCCTCCCAAAGCCCCTTTAAGTCCTCTTCCTAGGGTGGACCAACCAGGGAAAAAGATAGCAATGGACATTATTGGTCCCGTAACGAAATCCAAAAGGGGTTTCTTGTATGTGTTGGTGATAATGGATATGGCCACTAGATACCCCTGGGCCGTGCCCTTAAGAGGCATATCCGCAAAGGGTATTGCCCAGGAGCTAATAAAGATTTTCTGTGAGGTGGGGTTTCCCCGGGAGGTTCTGACAGATAGGGGGTCCAACTTTATGTCCAGTACCCTAAAGCAAGTGTGGGAGGCTTTTGGAATACACCATGTCCGTACTGCGGCCTACCATCCGCAAACTAATGGGATGGTAGAACGTTTTAATAAAACCTTAAAGGGCATGTTAAAAAGAGCTTTAGGGGAAGATAGGACAGGTTGGGACCAACTGCTGCCTTTTGTGTTATATGCTTACCGAGAAAAGGTACACGACTCCTTAGGAGTGTCACCTTTTGAACTAATGTTTGGCAGGAGGCCCCGGGGCATTTTGGACATACTGCAAGAACAGTGGGTAACCCCGGAAGCCACTGATCAATCAGTCGTCGAATACTTGCAGGATCTGAGGGCCAGACTAGGTAGGATACAGGAATATTCCCAGGAGAGGCTAGAAGAGAGCCAAACGCTACAAAAAGAATATTATGATAAAGGTACGAGAGAAAGGGAGTTTCAATCTGGAGATAGGGTTCTCATCCTAATCTCAGAGGACCCGCATAAGTTTGCCTCCAGGTGGAAGGGACCCTGGGTGGTGAAGAAGCGACTAGGACCCCTCACGTATGAGGTGGAGAACGAGAAAGGAAGGGTCCAAACCTTCCATGTAAACCTTATAAAACCCTGGATAGCGAGAGTAGGCTTTCAGGCTAGGGTGGAAGAGAAAGAGGAAGAGGAGTTGGGGCCCCAAATAAGGGATATCTTCAAACCCGGGGAGCCCGGGGTTAATCCCCGTTTGACACTGTTACAAAAAAAGGAGCTAGGAAGCCTACTGAGAAGATTTAAGGATGTCCTGACAGCTTGCCCAGGAAATACCCGGCTAGTGCAGCATGACATAATAACGGAGAGGGGAAAGATAGTTAGGCAAAAGCCCTATAGGCTTCCCCCCGTGAAAAGGCAAGAGGTGATAAAACAGGTGCAGGAAATGTTAAACTTTGGGGTGATTGAAGAATCAAATAGCCCCTGGTCCAGCCCCGTGGTGCTAGTACCCAAACCCGAGGGGGAGTGGAGGTTCTGTATAGATTTCCGCCAGCTGAACACCCTGTCTCAGGCAGATGCCTATCCTATGCCCTATATTGAAGAGCTGGTGGATAGGTTAGGGGCCGCCCAATATCTCACTACCCTGGACTTAACAAAAGGGTATTGGCAAATTCCACTTACTCCAGGGGCGCGGGCAAAGACAGCTTTTAGCACACCAATGGGCCTGTACCAGTTCAAAAGGTTGCCTTTCGGCCTTAATTCAGCAGCTGCGAGTTGCCAGAGATTACTAGACCGGGTGCTTAGACCCCATCAGGCATACGCAGCAGCCTATATGGATGATGTGGTCATACATAGCGGGGAATGGGATACTCATTTGACCCAGGTAGGGGCGGTTCTACAGGCTTTTAGGGCGGCAGGACTCACCCTGAACCCAAAAAAGTGTTATTTTGCACAATACAGGGTGAAGTATTTGGGCTACAATGTGGGCCGAGGGGAGGTACGACCATTGTTAAATAAGGTTAAAAGCATACAGGAGTTTCCCCGGCCGAGCACCAAAAAGCAATTGCGTAGATTCCTGGGGATGGTAGGGTATTACCGCCGTTTCATCCCTCAATTTTCCACCATTGCCACCCCCTTAACGGACATGCTAAGAGGGAAGAACCCTGATCCCTTAAGGTGGGGGGAAGAGGAGAGGACGGCTTTTGCACAAATGCAGAAGGCCCTGTGTCAAGAGCCGGTCTTGAAGGCAGTGGATTTCGGGAAACCCTTTATCCTGCAAACAGATGCTTCGGGAAGGGGGTTGGGGGCTGTACTATCCCAGGAGCATAACAGGGAAGAGCATCCAGTGCTGTATTTGAGCCGAAAGCTATTACCCCATGAAGAACATTACTCCACTATAGAGAAGGAGTCTCTAGCCATACGGTGGGCAGTACAGGAATGTAATGTCTATTTGGAGGGGAGGAAATTTAAACTAGTAACGGACCATGCTCCATTGAAATGGCTGAGCATGATAAAAAATAATAATGGTAGATTAATGAGATGGTATCTAGCTTTACAGCCATTCCAATATGAGGTGGAGCATCGTCCAGGGAGGTGTTTGGGTAATGTGGACGCCCTATCGCGGGTCGAGGAAGGAAAAGGGGCCAATGAGAGAAAAGGGAGAGAGACGAGTTTAAGGGGGGGGTATGTAAAGAATATGTGGAGAACAGTAGAGAGCAGGAAGAAAAGGGGGGAGAACGACCCAGCAAACCCCAAAAAGCCCCAGAGGAGTCTCGCACTTACAGGCAGATTTTCCCCAGGAGAAAACTTCAAATTAGAAACTACAACTCCCAGCATCCACCTTGGGTACAAGGGAGACAAACCAGGGCGTACTCCCATGAGGCGCCAGAAGGGGGCTGCCAGGGAAGGAGAAATACTAATTCTACAACCTGGGGGAAGGGGAACAGGTGGGAAAAGGTTAATGAGGAAAAGGAGGAGCAGCTGGGAGAAAGGTGGGGTGAGGAGAGCATGGACTGGGTTCCTGAGAAAGAGGAGAGGGAAGGGGGGCCTTGGGAGATGGAGGTAACCGCTCAGGAGCAGGCCCTGGAGGAGCCCATGGACATTTCTGCCCTGGCCCAGAGGAGGGCATAGAAGTAAGAAGGGCCCTGGAAAAGAGAGGATCCGGGCCAAAGAACGAGGGGTCAAAGCGGGAGGAGGTCAGGTGAGAAAGAGAGACTGACCAAGAGGGAGGGACCCCAGGCTTTGAGTCCACAATGGCTACATGAACTGTGGATTTAAAAGCCAAGTTATATTGCACTGTTTTGAGAGCTTGGCTACATGAACTGTGGATTTAAAAGCCAAGTTATATTGAACTGTTTTGAGAGCTTGGCTACATGAAGTGTGGATTTAATAGCCAAGTTATATTGAACTGTTTTGAGAGATTGGCTACATGAACTGTGGATTTAAAAGCCAAGTTATATTGAACTGTTTTGAGAGATTGGCTACATGAACTGTGGATTTAAAAGCCAAGTTATATTGAACTGTTTTGAGAGCTTGGCTACATGAACTGTGGATTTAAAAGCCCAAAGTATATTGAACTGTTTTGAGAGCTTGGCTACATGAACTGTGAATTTAAAAGCCCAAAGTATATTGAACTGTTTTGAGAGCTTGGCTACATGAACTGTGGATTTAAAAGCCCAAAGTATATTGAACTGTTTTGAGAGCTTGGCTACATGAACTGTGGATTTAAAAGCCCAAAGTATATTGAACTGTTTTGAGAGCTTGGCTACATGAACTGTGGATTTAAAAGCCCAAAGTATATTGAACTGTTTTGAGAGCTTGGCTACATGAACTGTGGATTTAAAAGCCCAAAGTATATTGAACTGTTTTGAGAGCTTGGCTACATGAACTGTGGATTTAAAAGCCCAAAGTATATTGAACTGTTTTGAGAGCTTGGCTACATGAACTGTGGATTTAAAAGCCAAGTTATATTGCACTGTTTTGGGAGCTTGGATACATGAACTGTGGATTTAAAAGCCCAAAGTATATTGCACTGTTTTGGGAGCTTGGATACATGAACTGTGGATTTAAAAGCCCAAAGTATATTGAACTGTTTTGAGAGCTTGGTTACAGGAACTGTGGATTTAAAAGCCCAAAGTATATTGAACTGTTTTGAGAGCTTGGTTACAGGAACTGTGGATTTAAAGCCAAGTTATATTGAGCTGTTTTGGGCCAGCCGTACTTGCCGGAACTAGGCTTAAGGAAACCAGGCTGTAGGGGGGGCAGTGTTCTGATAAACCTGACCGGCCCGGATAGGGTTTCTGGACGGGTCCGCTGCTTCTCCCAAGACTAAAGGGGGAAGAGGGGAATCAGCGGCGGAAGCCCGGGCTGGGTTCTACCTAGCTGAAGGATAAAAATAAAAGGAAAGTTATTGTTTGATCCTGTGGTTTTCCTGTTTTTTTTTTGGAGAAGAAATGTATGATAGAGGAGGCTGAGAAAGGCGAATAGTCCCAGAGGCGGAGAGACGCTCAGCACCTTTACAATGTGTAATAAGCTAAACAGATGATCTTTTATCTGACGTTTAAACACAATTTACTTCTCACTGGTCTTCCGCTCAGTCATCTCTCTCCTCCCAGTCTGTCCAAAATTCTGCAGCATGGCTTATTTTCCGCCAAAATCGTTATACCCACACTCAAGTCACTTCACTGGCTCCCTGTCCGCTTCCGTATACAGTTCAAACTTCTCTTACTGACCTTTAAATGCATCCATTCTGCAGCCCTCCATTACCTCTCCACTCTCATCTCTCCCTACATTCCTCCCCCCCCCCCCCCCCCCCCCCGTGAGCTCTGCTCTCTGGACAAATCTCTCTTGTCGTCCCCCTTCTCCTCCACTGCTAACTCCAGTCCTTATGCCTGGAATAAGCTTCCTGAGCCTGTACGTCTAGCTCCATCTCTACCTGTTTTCAAATCTATGCTGAAAACCCACCTTTTCACTGCTGCTTTTGGCTCCTAGCTACTACTGAATTGCCCTCCCCTTGTTCCTTCTCACCCAGTACTTCCCTCGCCCTTAATTGTCTTGTCTGTCTGTATTTTTAGATTGTAAGCTCTATTGAGCAGGGACTGTCTCTCTGTGTCAGGTGTTCAGCACTGCGTGCGTCGGGTAGCGCTATACAAATGCTAATAATAATAAATAGCTGAGACTCTTTTTTTTATTCTAAGAGGCAGTTTGTTCTACGCAACTGGTCCAATGATCCAGACGCAAATGCTGCAGAGAAGGTACAACAAGATCGCGTCCCATTGCCGACCGCAAGGGTTGAGGTGGCATATACCATTGCACTGTTTTTTGGAGGGGGGGTTAGATAAAAAGGGCACGATGAACCATTAATAACAGCTTAAACTTTATCCGTTAACCAACAGGCAGTCACTTCAATCACTTCAAATATGCTGAATTATGCTCAGACCTAGGCAGGCTAAATAATAAAAGATCCACCGAGTTCTGCACAATTTGAAGTGACCGATTACAAGAGGTAGATAGCCCCAGGAAAATGATGCTGCAATAATCTTATGTTAGCTCAGCACATATCTAATATTGGAGCTCCTTGCTAATAAATGTCCCCCATAGATTTGGCCCTGGACCCCCCTGCCGATGAACCCCCCCCCCCCCCCCCCCGCCGCAAACCCGCCGTCGCCTACCTTTGCTGGCGGGGGACCCCAACCCCCGCCAGCCGAGGTCCTCTTCTTCTTGCAAAAGGCTTCCTTCTGTTTCTGACGTCCTTCACGTACAATGTGCCGGACATCAGAAACAGAAGGAAGACTTTTGCAAGAAGAAGAGGACCTCGGCTGGCGGGGGTTGGGGTCCCCCGCCAGCAAAGGTAGGCGACGGCGGGTTTGCGGCAGGAGGGGGGTCAAGAGGGTCGGTGGGCGGGGAGTTGGGGTTGGCGGTGCCGGGGGGGGGCCTAAAATGTGCCCCCTCACCTCGGGCTCTGGACCACCCTCCTGCCGAAGTCTGGCTACGCCCCTGTGATGAACCCTGGACCTCTAGATGAGAAAGAGTTTGGAAGATCCTAGGATCAGATATGCAGGCCAGGAGATTATGATGGGGATACTGGTGATTATAGGCTTGTAAAACAGTACAGTGGAATAAGGGAATTCTATGTTTACAAAACTGTATATACCACACTGCACATTATTACACATATTTTCCAAATGTAAAGTTAAGGGAACTTGTTTCAAGGCCAGACCTGATTCAGCCTCTGGTTCTAATTTTGAACTCTCTTCGGAAGAGTAAATGTCTGCCTTTTCCTGACTCTGGTGTTTCCTCTTGTTAGTACAATAATCCTGGGCTAGGCTCCTGTCACATCTGTATTGCTGTTGTCCCATAGCAGGGGTTTGTACTGATATGGTTGTTAAGGAAGCCCCTCTTTCATGCTTCAGGCAGTTGAATAAATAACCAGGGACTGAATTTGCTGTGAACAATACCTTTGATATGTGTTTTATGGCCTCCTTTTTTTTTTCCTGAGAAGCATTTTTGAAATCCCTTTGGAAACATTTACTTAGAATCACCAGCTCATCTGCAGCAGCTCTGAAGCTGGTGTTGGATTTCTGTTTCCTAGGACTAGTTCACAGACTTTTCTCTTGCAAACTGGTCTCCACGCCAACTAAAACAATGGGTCAAGTTTTCAGGATATCCCTAATGAATATGCATGAGAGAGTATCGCATACCTATTCCTCACTGTATTCAAATCTCTTTCATGCATATTTATTTGGGATATCCTGAAAACCTGACCTGTTGGTCCTCAAGGACTAAGATCTTTATATTTTATATTGTTTCTCATCCAACATGCTCTGACTAATTTTACTGATTGTGTTTGTGTGTTCTTATACTTATTATTACTTACTTTTCTATTGCGGGGGAAAGGGTGGTTGTTTTACCTGGCAGTTTCTTCCCGCTCTTTTGTATTTCCAGCTCAGTTAGAACCAGGGCTGGGATTTGGTGCCATAAGCCTTCATTTATGACCACCTGTGGATTTTTTTACTCTTTTTTTTTTTTTTTTTTTTTTTTCCCATCCTCCAGCATACCTACTTTGGTCATTGCAGTGATGGTCCCAGAGGCGTAGTTATCAACATGGGCTATCATTAAGCTATGTTATTTTACCTCTAACTCATGCTATTTTAGCACAGGTTCCTCTTTATGCAATGAAAAGTAGTACTAATAACCCAGATTAATAGTAAAATAACCCAGCTTAATGGTAGCCCACATTGAAAAGTTTCCACCTTATTTAAAGAAAAGAGAAATGTCTCTAGAAATCAAAATAACTGCTATATGTAATAAAAGTGAGCCAAGTATAGGGCAAACAAGCCATTGTGACATCATTGATAAGGTATTGGCGGAATGAGGCATTATGACATCACAATACCAGATCTGTTTACCAAAGATTGAAACTCTTCACGCTAAGGGGGAAAATTATCAATGTGGGCTACTACTACTACTACTATTTAGCATTTCTATAGCGCTACAAGGCGTACGCAGCACTGCACCATTAAGATGTGTTAGTTTACCACGAACTTGTGCTATTTTAGCAAAGGCTCCATTTTATTCAATGAGACCTAGTTACTAATAACTGGGGTTAACAGTAAAATAACACACGTTAACAGTAGCCCAGGGTGATAACTCCCCCTCCCCCTCCTCCCAGGCTTCTTCTGCAATTCTCAGTCATGGCCCTGCCTTCAGTTTCTAGTAGTCCATGTCATACAATTTGCCAATACCAGTGATCCAAAATATCCAGTCTAGTAGTACCAATTCAGCACAACAACTGGAACTCCTTTCATATGAGGAAAGGCTAAAGAAGTTAGGGATCTTCAGCTTGGGAAAAAAGATGGCCAAGGGGAAATATGATTGAGGTCTACAAAATCCTGAGTGGTGTAGAAAGAGTAGAAGTAATCAATTTTTTACTCTTTCAAAAAGTACAAAGACTAGGGGACACTCAATGAAGTTACATAGAAATACTTTAAAAACAAATAGGAGGAAATATTTTTTTTCACTCAATGAATAGTTAAGCTCTGGAACGCTTTGCTGGAGGATGTAGTAACAGCAGTTAGCGTATGTGGGTTTAAAAAAAGGTTCAGATGAACTCCTGGAGGAAAAGTCCATAGTCATGCCCTGGGATTGGTAGCATGGAATGTTGCTACTATTTGGGTTTCTGCCATGTGCTTGTGACCGAGATTAGCCACTGTTGGAAAAAGGATACTGGCCTAGATGGACCATTGGTCTGACCCAGTATGGCTATTCTTATGCTCTTGTACAAGGAGTAAAAATATTAGGAATATGTTACTCATTCAATTATAAGGAGCACAGATGTAAATGAAACAGACTGGGCTAAAGATCTTTATGCTCGTGGAAATTGTAACTTCTGCGTGCAAACCTTGGAGGGAAAAAAATGCAACATCCATATGATGGATGAATTTTTTGAACAAAATTTCATACTTCTCATAATATCTCTTATGTGGCTTATATTTTAATTTGTCCATCCACATTGATTTACGTTGGATGTACTAAATGCCTGATCTGAATGCAGTTGAACAATTACAGTGCGTTAGGCCCTTACAGTAGAACATTGTTCACAACATGAAATTGGAGAGTGATTGTGTTAAACACAATTTGCAGGGTGAGGATTGGAAGATAATTCTGAATTTTCACACCGAACACCATTATGCCACATGGCATGAATGCTGATTAATTTAGAAGTCATGGTTTATTGAATATAAAGAGTGATGTTCTCTAAGCTGATTGAATGGGACACATCACATGATGGGATTTTTAAACTTGAAGAACGGTTAGGAATAGAGACATGCTGGTGCTGTTGTTCATATAGCCTCTAATAGATCATAGGATGCAGGAGACACAAGGTAGGTAATCAAATGCACAAGGATTTATGAGACAAGGGTTGTATCTGTTCATCCCTGATGTAGAGAGCAATCAAAACTTGATATCATGGTGGATGCCTACATGGAGGATTAAGATAAGTGGTTTTCAATGAAAATAATTTTATTATTTACAGTGTTTATAATAATTAACTAAACAATATAACCAAAAAAGAAACAGTGATAAAAAAACATTAGGAAAGAAAGCAATTCACCTTTAAGAAATAAAAAAGCATATCCATTAATAGCCTAACATATTTGAGAAATTCAGGGCGTACTGAGCCAATTTACCACAGGAAAGGAAAAGCAAGTTTAGGAAACAGAATGACAAAAGAAGATTATTCCCGCCAAATGAATCCATTTCTAATGGTCTTCAATGTCAGCCGGTTTAGCAGAGCCGCCCATGGAGGAGACTGCTAACGTCTTGGCAGCTATAAAGGATGTCAGCTGTGAGGGATCAACGGAAATATATTTAACAGATTGATATTTGATCACACATTTACATGGATGCTTAAAAAAATAATGCTCCTATTTGGAGCACCCCAGACCTAAGAAGAAATAGATGTACAAAAGGATTTAGCACATGTTCAGTGTAACTTAACTGGTTAGTGCCACTGACCCCTGATGCACTATCCAGTTAATGCCAGGGCCATCTGGGGGCAGAGTCAGAGTAGGGCTGGGATTTACCTAGTTAGTGGCGATTTTCAGTTGATATTTAAGAGATCATTTACGAGCACAAATGATAAAATTCTGCCATTTACTAAACTTAGGCGCCCTTTTACAAAGGCATGCTGAAAAATGGCTTGCGGTAGTGTAGGTGTGGGCTTTGGGTGCACGCCGATCCATTTTTTAGCGCACCTGTAAAAAAGGCCCTTTTTTGCTGAAAATGGACGTGCTGCAAAATTAAAATTGCCGTGCATCCATTTTGGGTCTGAGACCTTACCGCCAGCCATTGACTTAGCAGTAAAGACTCACACGGTAACCGGGCGGTAATGACAGTTGGCGCACGTCCGTTACGTGCGCTCGAAAATAAAAAATATATTTTTCAGATGCATGTATTGGACACACGCCAAAAATGAAATTACCACAAGAGCCACTCAGCAGTCGGGCAGTAACTCCATTTTGGCGCACGTTTGGCATGCGTAGACGCTTACGCGGCTTAGTAAAAGGGCCCCTTAAAATTAGGTGGCTCCTTATAAGATTACCTGCATCCACCATTGGATCATCTTACTCTGCTATCCTATTATTATTATTATTAGCATTTGAATAGCGCTACCAGATGCACACAGCGCTGAACACCTGACACAGAGAGACAGTCCCTGCTCAATAGAGCTTACAATCTAAAAATACAGACAAGACAATTAAGGGCGAGGGAAGTACTGGGTGAGAAAGGAACAAGGGGAGGGCAATTGAGTAGTGGCTAGGAGCCAAAAGCAGTGGTGAAAAGGTGGGTTTTCAGCATAGATTTGAAAACAGGTAGAGATGAAGTTAGACGTACAGTCTCAGTAAGTCTATTCCAGGCATCAGTCCACTGCGGTCAGCTTTTTTTTAAAATGCTGCCACTATGGGGTTTTTTTTATGCCCAAATATTCAGGGTCAGGCTTGTACTGATTTCAGGTATAATGCGGCTATTGACACTTTCCGGATACCAGCAGTATTCAAACTAGTACCCAAATAATTACCTGGATAGAGTTAGAACAGCCTTTCTGTCACTGAAACGTCAATCGCTGGCCCCAGCGAGTGGCACTTATCTGGGTGAATCTCTTCATAAAGGCGGTTAATAAATCCCAGTAAAGAAGTAAATAAGAGCTGCTCCAGATCAGTGCCTCGGAATATCAACCCCAGTAATAATAACAACAGTTCAGATCCTTAAGCATTCTGCTATACTTCCTTTTAAAACCTTTGCCACAACCAGAGAAAGCCTGAAGCTGTTTACACATTGTATGTTTCAGGAATAGGAAACAATGTTGTCTGTTAAGAAACATGCTCACCCGTTTCTCCCTTTCCTACTTCCCCAATGTGAGAACAAACAGCCAATTGCAACAATGTTAAAAGGAAAAATAAAATAACGCAGTAAGGATGGGAAACTGTCTATTGAACCGCATTGAGTATAGCGTGAATCAACAATAAACAGAAAGTTTATTCAATCACAAACCAGCAAACTCCCTTCTTTAAGCCACATGAAACCAATGTGGTTATCTGACTGCTGGAAATAGATTCTTAGCCCTTGGTGTTTCCTGGTATTTTGGTGGATTAAAGCCCAACGGAGAGAGTGGTTCAGCTTAGTTTCAGAATAGCCCAACCATTCTTCATGCAGGGCTTTCAGAGCCCCACATCTAAGGACAATGCAAACTCTGGGGTCTATAATGCAGAAAATATCATTTGGATGTAGGTGGAATGGTGGTTTCCCTTCCCACTCTTTGAATGCAATATGAGGCAGCAAAGCTGTACTGTATAACACAGTTGACACTCAGGACATATTTTGTAAAATTGGGACGTGCATATAAAATTATGCTGGGGTACAGGAAATTCATAGTTGGAAAAATTAAGGAGGCGCTGATGTTTTAAAATGATATAGACGAGTACCATGGAGGCAAGATGGTGACCAAGTGAGAAGTAAGGGAAGCTGCTCCAGACTTACCCTCCACTTTATTGAAAAATTTCTTCTTCCTGATGCCTAAAAGAAGAGGCAGGCAACGCGCTAGCCCTGTGGCGCTGCCTTTGCCTTTGTTGGGGACTCTAGATCGTTTCTTGACTTTGAGTGCTTCTACGGGTACTTCTTCGTTGCCGGGGAATCTGGGGAGAGGTTTGCCATTCTCCTGGCTAGAAGCTGAAACATTCTTTAGTCCCGAAATGCGCAATCCCCCTCCCATGCCATCTGAAGCTCAAAGAGCAGTCCAGGAGAAACCGGATGTCCAAAGGTCGATGGGGTCTCCAGGTGTGGGCGCCGCCTCGGGAGCAGAAACGCCAACTACCCCCGCGATGGAATTGGGTGAAGGAGGGGAGAATATCCTTAGAGGAAATCTGATGGCACTTGAGAGACAGCTATCGATAGATCCAGATCTTGAATTTGACTTACCAAGTAAGTCTTTTTTACCTCCGAAACCTGAGACTATAACTTTAGACACAATATGGCAAGACCTAGTGGGCCTAGAAGCCTCTTTTTCACAGAAGTTTACATCTCTAAACCAACAATTTCACTCTACGTCTGAAAAAAATTCCAATACTAGATAAGAAGATTATAACTATGGGTAAAGACATTGAAAATAATTCCAAGATTATACAAAATTGTCAACAGATTCAAGTTAATATGATTAAAGAAAATCTTTACCTGCAAAATAAGATTGAAATTCTCAAAAATTATCAGCGCTCAAATACCCTTAGACTTATACATTTTCCAAAGCAACTTTCAATCTCACCTCTTATCACTTTCAAAAAATATTTAACGGAGGTCTTGAAAATTCCTGAACAGTCACATCCTCCTATATCAAAAATCTATTATATATCGCCTTTCCTCAAGAAAGATTTAGATCATGGAGATAGAGTTGATGTGCCTGTAGAGACTTTAGATTTGAATCTAACACAAATACTTGAAGATGACAAAGTGGGATTGACAACAGCTATACTTAAAGTAACCTGATAGGGACTGGATACTTAAGCAATATTTCCTTCACAGAGACCCAAATTTCCTAGAATGTAAAATAAGAATGTATCCAGATATCTCTAAGACTACACAGAAGAAAAGACACGAGTTCCTCAAATTGCACCCGAAAGCTCTCCAATTGAGTGCTTTATTTTGGTTAAATTATCCCTGCAAATGTGTCTTAAAGTTAAACTCTGTTAAATATATATTCTTTGATTCTAAACAACTTAATTCTTTTTTGGAAACTAAGACTGTTAATCTATCTATGCCACAACCAAGGAATGTAACAACTTCAACGCCGTAAACTTTAAATATCACTCGAACACTCTCTAGGCTGCCTTTTTCTGTAATTTAGATATTAACCTATCTTTTCCTCTATATTGAGTAATGCCTCCTTATTGTGGACTAAAGATGAGCAAAAGATCAAGATTTAAATAAGTTTGTAATAACTAATTTCCTTAAAAATTTTTATGTAGACTTATAGTCATCTTTTCTGTTTCAAGATGTATACTTGAATGTAATATGTAAACGCAATAAAGAAATTTAAGATAAAATGATATAGACAGCAAAAAAAAAAAGTACCAGGAGCCTTCACAAGTGGGACAAACCTTTAATTGCACATCATATGTCTTGTACCATTGACCCGACACGGGCTGTGTTTCGGCGTGAAGCGCCTGCCTCAGGGGTCGTTCTATTGTAATTATCTAGAATGAAGAAACCAGCCGAGAGCTGAAGTCACATCAAACGTGACTAAAATCCACGCTAAATGTTGGGTTGATGGTACATGATTTACGTACAAGACATATGATATGCAATTAAAGGTTTGTCCCGCTTGTGAAGGCTCCTCATGCTATTTTTGCTGTCTGAACTTTGTTTTGTGCTTTGAACACTCTCTTTGTTGTTGTTTTTAAATTATATAGAAACAACAATAAAAGTTCTTGTTTCACGTGAAGGCCCATTTTATGTAGAACACTGAGACGGAAACTGAGACATCTAGTTCAGGACATGCACAATTTCCCTGGTATTTTACAAAAGGTTCTGCCCAATGCAGAGCCTTCTGTAAAATACTGTGATAAAGTCACATCCAGGATAGTTGGGTTAAGGCAGTTGCAGTCTGAAATACAAGTCCCAGAAGGCATTCCAGGCAAGGAGCCAGGGGGTGAGATGAGGAACCCGGACTGGACTCCTAGCTGCAATAGAGGAAGACATAGGTGTAAGCTGGCAGGATGTGTAGATGGGCTGCCACTAGGGGGAAAAAGAGTTAGGAAACCCTGTGTGCAGGAGCTCATCATTAGTCTAATGCTCAACTCAGCTGGTATGGGTGTGGGGGAAGCTAATGGAAGGAGAATGGTTGTGAGAGCAGAAGCCAGGGATTGATTAGGCAGGTGGGAAGGAGTCCCAGGAGAGAGAAGCAGGAGGAGAGAGAAGCAGAGAGAGAGAAGCAGTTGCAGGCTGAAAACCCTTGGGTAAGAGAGGTCCCTAAAGTACTGAAGCAGGCTGAAATCCCTTGGGTGCGAGGAAGTCCCAAAAGCATTTGCAGGCTGAAAATCCTTGGGTAAGAGAGGTCCCTAAAGTATTGAATTTACCAGTGAAGCTGATGCAGGGTGAAATCCCTTGGGTATGAGGAGTCCCTAAAGTACTGAACTCTCCTGAAGGTAAAGAGAGTAGAAGGTAGAAGCTGCTGCTTTGTGATTTAACTGTGATGATGAACTGAAAGAACTGCTTCTATTTGGAATTGAACTACTGTTACTGTGCCCTGGATAAAGAGCCCAGACTGGAGCTGACTGTGAGCCTGTATTGAATCCTGATATGTGCTGATAGCCTACTGCTTAAAGGGGACTATTTGCCACATACTTTCAGGTGGCTTATATGTGCTTAAGATTGAAGGTGAATGCTGCTGTTGGAACTGTGTATCAGGTCTACTAGAAACCTGCATGGAATAAAGTCTTTAAGATTGAAGTTGCGGGTGGACATTTATTTCTTGATTGTACCAGGAGCCTGTGGCTGGAGGAGATTGTTCTATCCTTGGCTGCACTTAGAGGTTCCTGCTTACAATACATAGCAGAATGTTGGCAGATAAACAAGAATATCTACCAGCACATCCAGCGAGAGCTATGATTTTTAAAAGCTGCACATGGGATAAAAGTTTACAGTTACAAATTTATTCAGATTTGCTATACTGCCTTTGCTAACTAGCAGATCAAAGCGGTTTACATTTCAAAATTAAAAGTATAACGGAAAGGAACTACAAAATATTAAAGGATAGTGTCTATTTCATTTGCACAAAAACTAAAGCGATAGGTAAAGAGTAGGTTAAGAAAAGGATGGGGAAAGGAAGTAAGGGAGAGGGTTGGGGCAGAGATAAGTATTTACTGGCATGGGATCACAAATCGACTTAATGGGGGAGGGGAAAGCATGTTGGAAAAGTTCCAAATTTTTTTGAAAGGAGATTCTGCTCGAATAGCAGGGGGCATAGAATTCCACAAAAATGGGGCTGCAAAGTAGCAGGCCTGATGCCTGGTGGATTCAAGATCGGCCTGCTTCGGGCCTGGTAGCACAAGACGATGGTTGTTGAGGGAACAGAGCCTACAGGCAGGAAAGTATGATATGGTAAGAGATATAATTACAGTTTAAATCATCTTGAATGATTTAAACATAAGCATGAGGTGTTTTGAATATGATGCATTGCTCTGAAAGCCAGTGGTGCTTCTAGAATAAAGGGGACACATGATCATCATAACGATGAGCGTGGCAAAGGAGCCTGATAGTCGTGTTTTGGAGAGATTGCAATTTCTTCAAGACAGCACGAGAGCAGCCTAAATAAACTATGTTGCAATAGTCCAGTCTTGTGATCAGTAAGGAAAGAATAAGAGAATGGAGAGTATCATGATCAAAATAGCATTTGACTGAGCGTAACTGACGTGGAATGTAAACGCCAGTTTTACACACATTAGAAATCTGAGAAGCAAAAGTAAGATGAGTATCAAGGTTAATACCAAGATACCGGAAAGATTCAATAGGCTGAATATCAGTTCCAAAGAGCCACAAGGGAGAATTTGGGCAAGGCAGACTGCACGTGAACCAGCACACTACATTTTTCTGCTTATTTAACACCAACTGGTGTTCGGTAAGTCAATTTGAAACCGAGCTGACGCAGTGTTGTAGAGGGCCAATACCAGGAGTGAAGTGGTTGGTTGGAGAAAGTAGAAGAATATTGTCCATGTAGAAATATCAAGATATACCCATGGATTGAATAATGGTAGCAAGTGGACTTTTAAAAAGATTGGATAATATTGAACCTTGTAGGACACCACATGACAATGGATGAGAGGAGGATGCGGATGAGGAGGTATGAACTGTATATGAAAAGAGTGAAACCAGGATAACACAGTACCAGCAAAACCTAGAGAGGATAGGCAGGAGATCAGTAGTGAGTGATTTACTACAACAAATGCAGTGGACAAGTCTAATGACATGGCTAAGATAACATTGTTCTTATCCAGATGTGAGTAGACTTCATTTAAAAGAGCCTCCACGATTGGCGAGTCCTTTAATTAGCCCCAGCGAAGAAGCGTCGATGCTCTTGGACCTGGAAAAAACAACTCCATCACTCCCAAATTATTCAACCACCATGTCCAAAGGACATAGAGGCATATGCTGAAACGGAGGACGTTTACAGCAGAACCCGAATTGGAGGAACCATTCCTAAACACCTAAGAGAAATCAACTTGGAGTTTTTGGCTCCCGTGGAGGTTACATTGAATATCATTTGAGCAGGGACTGATAGTAATAGTAGTAGTAATCTGGAAGGTCCTTCGGGACCTAACGGTGGCAGTAAATAATTTTGTTACAGATATAATCTTATTAGAGAGTTACATGGACAATTTAACTGAACCCTTTGAGAGTGAAAAATTGATATAACAAAAGTTCTACACAAGTAAGAAGTGGTTATGATTTTGAAAATGATAATAGACCAGAAACTTTGAATAATAAAATGAATATTATAGATGACTAATATCGAGATTATTGTTTTTCCCAGAGCGCCGGGTATGACTCCTAAAGTTTTCCTCAGAAATATTTCCTCAATTATTACTTTAAAAGGAGTGAAACCTGTGAAAACTGGGATTACTTTAATCAGTGGGATCTGAATTAGAGACATAAGTATATGTATTGTTAAATAACTTCTGGTTTTTTAAAAGAGAAAGAATGTAATCATATTATTTCTAACTAATATTGGATAAGTATGTTTTCAATGAAATGACTATACAGTGGGGGAAATAAGTATTTGATCCCTTGCTGATTTTGTAAGTTTGCCTACTGACAAAGACATGAGCAGCCCATAATTGAAGGGTAGGTTATTGGTAACAGTGAGAGATAGCACATCACAAATTAAATCCGGAAAATCACATTGTGGAAAGTATATGAATTTATTTGCATTCTGCAGAGGGAAATAAGTATTTAATCCCTCTGGCAAACAAGACCTAATACTTGGTGGCAAAACCCTTGTTGGCAAGCACAGCGGTCAGACGTCTTCTGTAGTTGATGATGAGGTTTGCACACATGTCAGGAGGAATTTTGGTCCACTCCTCTTTGCAGATCATCTCTAAATCATTAAGAGTTCTGGGCTGTCGCTTGGCAACTCGCAGCTTCAGCTCCCTCCATAAGTTTTCAATGGGATTAAGGTCTGGTGACTGGCTAGGCCACTCCATGACCCTAATGTGCTTCTTCCTGAGCCACTCCTTTATTGCCTTGGCTGTATGTTTTGGGTCATTGTCGTGCTGGAAGACCCAGCCACGACCCATTTTTAAGGCCCTGGCGGAGGGAAGGAGGTTGTCACTCAGAATTGTACGGTACATGGCCCCATCCATTCTCCCATTGATGCGGTGAAGTAGTCCTGTGCCCTTAGCAGAGAAACACCCCCAAAACATAACATTTCCACCTCCATGCTTGACAGTGGGGACGGTGTTCTTTGGGTCATAGGCAGCATTTCTCTTCCTCCAAACACGGCGAGTTGAGTTCATGCCAAAGAGCTCAATTTTTGTCTCATCTGACCACAGCACCTTCTCCCAATCACTCTCGGCATCATCCAGGTGTTCACTGGCAAACTTCAGACGGGCCGTCACATGTGCCTTCCGGAGCAGGGGGACCTTGCGGGCACTGCAGGATTGCAATCCGTTATGTCGTAATGTGTTACCAATGGTTTTCGTGGTGACAGTGGTCCCAGCTGCCTTGAGATCATTGACAAGTTCCCCCCTTGTAGTTGTAGGCTGATTTCTAACCTTCCTCATGATCAAGGATACCCCACGAGGTGAGATTTTGCGTGGAGCCCCAGATCTTTGTCGATTGACAGTCATTTTGTACTTCTTCCATTTTCTTACTATGGCACCAACAGTTGTCTCCTTCTCGCCCAGCGTCTTACTGATGGTTTTGTA
Source organism: Microcaecilia unicolor (assembly GCF_901765095.1). Classification (NCBI taxonomy): domain Eukaryota; kingdom Metazoa; phylum Chordata; class Amphibia; order Gymnophiona; family Siphonopidae; genus Microcaecilia; species Microcaecilia unicolor. Next base: position 38,216,161 of record NC_044043.1, read on the forward strand.
GCCCATTCCAGCCTTGTGCAGGTGTATGATCTTGTCCCTGACATCCTTAGACAGCTCCTTGCTCTTGGCCATTTTGTAGAGGTTAGAGTCTGACTGATTCACTGAGTCTGTGGACAGGTGTCTTTCATACAGGTGACCATTGCCGACAGCTGTCTGTCATGCAGGTAACGAGTTGATTTGGAGCATCTACCTGGTCTGTAGGGGCCAGATCTCTTACTGGTTGGTGGGGGATCAAATACTTATTTCCCTCTGCAGAATGCAAATAAATTCATATACTTTCCACAATGTGATTTTCCGGATTTAATTTGTGATGTGCTATCTCTCACTGTTACCAATAACCTACCCTTCAATTATGGGCTGCTCATGTCTTTGTCAGTGGGCAAACTTACAAAATCAGCAAGGGATCAAATACTTATTTCCCCCACTGTATATCGTATCGGGCTTGAAGAAACCAACCAGATGATCAATGTGGAATAATGTTTGTTTTGTTACATTTGTACCCCGCGCTTTCCCACTCATGGCAGGCTCAATGCAGCTTATATGGGGCAATGGAGGGTTAAGTGACTTGCCCAGAGTCACAAGGAGCTGCCTGTGCCTGAAGTGGGAATTGAACTCAGTGCCTCAGTTCCCCAGGACCAAAGTCCACCACCCTAACCACTAGGCCACTCCTCCACAAATGAATTAGATGAGTAATATCTGGGGAAATACAGGTTAATACCACGTGTTTTTTTTTTCTGTTTACTGTTTAATTGATCTCCTTGTCTTGTTTCACTCTCCCTATTTAGTGGTCTAAGGAATAGAATAGAATTACCTGATTGAAATAATTCCTATATATTACCTTTTCTGTATTTCTGGCAAGTTATTTTATCGCTTGTAAAAATTTAAATGGTTATAAATAATTTTTTTTTTTTTAAAAGAGCCTCCAATTCTCCCCAAATGTGTACATCTGCAGCTTTTAAAAATAGCTGCTCCTGGGAGAACCAAAGATGGCAGCCTGATTGCTGAACTCCAGCAAGAAACACCTTCAACAGGGTGGCAGGTTGCCTCTGTCCATCAATAGCAAAGGTGCAGTGTTTTTCCCTGAAAGATCTCTTCAGTGACTATATCCATTAAAAAGTAAAGCACTGATCTGAAGGCATTGTGCCTCATGACATGTAGACTACAATGGAGGATATTGAAAACATAAAAACACAAGAATAGGCATACTGGGTCAGACCAATGGTCCATTTAGCCCAGTATCCTGTTTCCAACAGTGGCCAAGCAAGATTACAAGTACCTGAAAGAAACCTAAATAGTAGCAACATTCTATGCTATCAATCCCAGGGCAAGCAGTGGCTCCCCCATGTCTGTCTCAATAGCAGACTATGGACCTTTCCTCCAGGAACTTGTCCTAACCTTTTAAAAACCCAAATATGCTAACTGCCGTTACTATATCCTCCGGCAAAGAGTTCCAGAGCTTAACTATTTGTTGAATGAAAAAATATTTCCTCCTATTTGTTTTAAAACTATTTCCATGTAACTTCATTGAGTGTCCTCTAGTCTTTGTACTCTTAGAAAGTGTACAAAAATCGATTACTTCTATTCGTTCTACACCACTCAGGATTTTGTAGACCTCAATCATATCTCTCCTCAGCTGTCTCTTTTCCAAGCTGAAGGGCCCTAACTTCTTTAGCCTTTCCTCATATGAGAGGAGCCCCATCCACTTTATCATTTTGGCTGCTCTTCTTTGAACCTTTTCTAATTCCATTATAACTTTTTTGAGATATGGAAACCAGAACTGAATGCAGTACTGAAGGTGAGGTCGCACCATGGAACCCAATGCAAAGGATGGCGATATGCTGCTTACTCTTACATTAGAAAGCTCTGGCTATTGACTAGAGAGTTGTGGCTTTGCCCTTAACCTCAAATTATTCTCCAAGAGTCCGATCTACTTGACCCCTGATGTAGGCATATTGACGCCGAAACATGTCCTGTGTTGGGTTTGATAAAGGACTTTTGGTTGTCCCAAACTTTATGGCTCTTGATGCTTTTTTTTTTCTTTGTCATTTTAATACATGCCATTAGAAAAATATCCTTGAGATCCAAGATGGTGGATGCCTAGACACAGCTGTCAAAATGCTATGCATTACCTCTGTAAAATATTGCCTATTCCATTCATTCTTGATGGGCAAGAAGTGTCATGGTTGACAACAGCTCCCGACTCAGTAAGTGTAGACTCCACTGACCAGTCCAATGGACAGCGTCATCCTCGTTCCAGCACAATGGTTTCCAGAGCTCCGCTGGCCTGGAAGTTACTTTGAATCCTAAGCAGCAACTCGGACCAGAACAACCACTGTATAGCCTACAGGAAGAACTAATTACTGACCCCGGACAGAGGAAGTAGTGTTAAGGGCTCAATTACATACTCCACCATTTGAGGCAGAGGAAGTGAAGATGATTGAGCAACAACAGTGAATACAGGTCTCACAGCTTGGAGAAGCAGTTCGGCCAACGAGTGGGTATATAGGATCTTCTGTAAAGGAATCTGCTGCATTGTTACCTTTGTTAAAGACTGTGTCTGCTGTGACTTTGGTAAGGCCTAAAGTTTTCACCTTGGAAGCACTTTGAGAAGGTTTTGTGCATCTGGAACAATCTTTGTCTGGGAAAATTGATTTATTCACGGGGATATGATTGAAACAGGTTTAACTTAGGATGCCCTTCTTTTTTGACTTGGATGTTTCTTCTCATTCAACTATCGGTGTTGGACATCCTAAATTTGAGCCCTCCTTAGTCTTGCCCTAAACATGCCCACAACATGCCCTCTTGCTATTTGGACAAACTTCAGTGTAGGACATCCAAATCCTGCCTTTTGAAAATTGCTATTTGGCCATTTTTGGCCATTTTGACACATCCATCTGCTTTGAAAATGAGTGCCTTAGTTTAGATGAAAATAAGGCACAAATTTAGAAACTTACCTCCCCTTTTACAAATCCATGCTAGTGGCTGCTGCGAGCCAGTACTAACACAGTCCATTCATTACTGCACTGGCAGCCGCTAACATGGCTTTGTAAAGGGGGAGAGGGGTTAGGAGCCTAGCTTTTTTTTTTTTTTTTTTTTAATATTGGGCCCAATGACTTTTGTTGTATTGGTTTGCCTTGTTCCCCTTGGAAATGACACATAAAGCCAAACAGAATGTTGTTCTGTTATTTTAGTGCAAAGACAATAAAACAAAAAATCCCCACAATAAAGAGAAAAGAAAAAAGAAAAATGAAAGATTGTTTTCATGCAGAATACTATATCTAACCAGCTTTCGCAAATCTTTGAAGACATATCTCTTCAACAAAGCCTACTAAAAACATCCTTAATAAATCATTCCTCAAACTAGTCAGGTGCATCAAAAACACCTCTCACAACACTTACCTTCAGCCTATTATCGACTGTATTTAAGATCATGTAATGACTGCATCATAACAACACTCTGTAAGCCACATTGAGCCTGCAAAAAGGTGGGATAATGTGGGGTACAAATGCAATAAATAATAATAATATTGTCAAATATCCAGTGACAGAACCTGGGATATTTTCACTCGGGTGCTTCCTACTGGCCAACCACAAGAAACCTCACTTTTTCCGGAGAATTCTCTCTGTGACGGCGGAAAGGGTTATCCTTTATTTATGTTTCCATTTAGAAGAGACAGAGAAACTGTGCACAGCACATTGCAATAAATAAGCTCTTGTGGTAAAACTGGAAGAGAGGTATTATCCCTAACTATGTAGCTATTTATTTTGATTCGTGAAGTGAAATGTTTAGAATACAGAACGGCATTCTTTTTGCTCTGGTAATAGTGCAGGAAGTGTGTTTTATTACTTCCCACCACAGTCAGCTGTTATGTTTTCTTGAAGAGTCTGTGCTTTAGAGAATTAAATCCTCTTCTGTTCTCATCTACAGTACATTCAGAAGGGAAGGAGGGTCATCCCCAGGGTTGTGCAGCCGCCCTGAGCACAAGGGAGATAGGGATTCAAAAATTGTTCCCTTTCCTTCCTCTCTCCTTCAGAGGATGGGTGGGGCACTAAGAGGTGTGTCGTACATCCAGCTCGGGATACTCCAGGCTATGCAATCACTCTCTGTGTGCATCTGTCTGTCTCTGTCTGTCCACGCACTGCAAACTTTCCCATTCCGAGAGCAGTTTTTAAGACCATTTTTTCCTGTAAAATATTGATTTATGCACACAAATGAGCTCTTATAAAATTAGGTCACACCTAAAAATACGCTTGGAGGGGCATAATTGAACGCGAACGCCTATCTCCATGGGCGTCTATGTCCGAAAATGGGTACGTGAAGAGGCGGGACATACCGTATTTTCGAAAAAATGGACGTTTTTCAGCAGGGCATTTGTTTTTTTAGCGATAATGGAAACTAAAAACGCCCAGCTCAAAAACGTCCTAATCCGAGCCATTTGGTCGTGGGAGGGGCCACGATTCGTAGTACACTCGCCCCCCTGACATGCCAGGACACCAACTGGGCACCATAGAGGTCAGTGCGATGGACTTCAGACAACGCTCCCACATGCATAGCTCCCTTACCACGGGTGCTGAGCCCCCAACCCCCCTCCCCCAAATCCCACTACCCACAAATGTACAACACTACCATAGCTCTTAGGGGTGAATGGGGCACCTACATGTGGGTACAGTGGGTTTTGGAGGCCTCCCATTTACCAGCACAAGTGTTACAGGTAGTGGGGATGGGCCTGGGTCCACCTGGCTGAAGTGCACTGTGGTACCCACTAAAAGTGCTCCAGGGACCTGCATACATGCAGGCCTCTAGGACTTGTTGCTGATATATAACATTGGCACACCAGTTGACACCTGAAGACTAATCTCTCCGAAAACGACCTTTATTGGAATAAGCACACTTACTTACAGTTAACTGCAGATCAGAGGTTGTGCCCCACTGGCAACGAGTCTCCCTGGTACTGAGATTAGCAGTAGGTCAGAGCTGGCAGAATGCTGTACAATGCCCTCTTTCAGCCACATTCAAGGTAAGAACTAAGTTCTGTAATGTGGCTAACATGTGAAAGGGATCTAAAACTGGCTTACAAAAATGGCCACTACCTCATGGACTACCGGAAACAAAACAGGGCACACTCTGACCCAGTAAGCAGGGGGGAAAGCACCATGGGAGTAGAGCCTACCAACTACCAACATCGTGAGCATTTGCCACAAGCCAGTGGACTCACGGAGCCCAATACCCTACACCCACCACAATGCATTGCTGATGTGACTCTGCAGTGCCCTTAACAGAAAAGGTATCACACTCACCCGAGAGCCACATCAGAACCAGGGAAAGGCTGTCACAGGATAGAATACATTCTGCTGTCATGGAGGTGGGTACAGCATTTGAGGCTGGCATACAGGCTGGAAAAAAGTTTTTAAAGTGGGGTTTTTTTGGTGGGAGGGGGTTAGTGACCACTGGGGGAGTCCGGGGAGGTCATCCCCGATTCCCTCCAGTGGTCATGTGGTCAGTTGGGGCACTTTTTTGGGACTTGTTCGTGAAAAAAAGGGGTCCACAAAAAGTGACCCAAAATCGCGGTAAAAACGCCTTTTTTTTTGATTATCAGCTAAAGACGTCCATCTCTCCTCGGCCAATAACCACGCCCCAGTTCCGCCTTCACCACGCCTCCGACACGCCCCTGTCAACTTTACCCATTTCCGCGACGGATTGCAGTTGGAAATGCCCAAAATCGGCTTTTGATTATACTGATTTGGGTGCCCACGGGAGAAAGACGCCCATCTCCCGATTTGGGTCGCAATATAGGCGTTTTTCTCTTTCAATTATAAGCAGGATAGTCAAAGGCTTTGCTAAATTTTAAATACACTACATCTAGTGCTCTCCCTTGATCCGATTCTCTGGCCATCCAGTCAAAGAAATTAATCAGATTTGTCGGACAAGAGCTGCCTCTAGTGAAACCATGTTGCCTTGGGTCCTATAATCCATTGGATTCCAAAAACTTTACTATTCTCTGTTTTAAAGCGTTTCCATTAATTTACTTACTACAGAATTCAGACTTACCAGCCTGTAGTTCCTAACCTCTTCCTTACTTATGCTTTTGTGAAGATGGACCACATTTGCTCTTCTCCAGTTCTCCAGGACCACTCCTGACTCTTGAGAAGCATTGAAAAGGTCAATCAGCAGAGCTACTAGAACTGAAGTTCCTTCAGTACCGGCTGTATGCCATCCGGCCCCATTGCTTTGTTCACATTTAGTTTAACCAGCTCTTCATGAATACAGTCCTCTGAAAGTAATTTAGGGACTAGCACTCCTCTGTTCCTATTTGTGTTTGTCTTCTGAAGTCCTGCTCCCGGCCCTTCAGCTGTGAACAGAGAACAGAAATATTTGTTAAGCAATTCCGCCTTATCCTTATCAGCTACTATATATTCTTCCCCTTCACCTTTGAGTCTCACAGTTCTACTTTTGCACTTTCTCTTATCACTAATATATCTAAAAAAAAATGTCTTGTCCCCACATTTGAACGTATTGGCTAAGGAGTGCTGGACACAGAAATTTTTCCAAATCCACTTATTTCATGAACACACATGTGCAATTGTGATTGCCTAAGAATTTTCTTGGTTTGCATCCGTTCTGCATCTGATTCACACCAAAAGTGTACAAAGTCAGAGGATCATGATGGTTTTTTTTTTCGAGTGATCTATGAATATGCACTTGCAATTCTTAGAGAGTGACTGGGGCATTTGGGGTTCAGTTATAAAACTTTTATTTTAGGGTCCACAATCAAGTTTTGAAGATTCTTAGGCTGGAAGTGAGGTAAAACCTCTAGAAGTATAGTTTTAAAATTCCCAATGAGAAGTTAAAATATCTGCACCAGATAGGAGTGGAGGAGTGTTTCCAATAGATCCTCTTCCTTGAGCTCAGCCCTTGTTTTAACATTGAGCACCAACAAATTCCTGGCGTCACAGGGACTGGTGAATGAATTATTGGGCCTATTGGTTTATGTGTGGTGTTCACAATCAAAAAACAGCTCTGGTATGTTTAGGAAAAAGAATTGATTTGGTGCTTCCCAGTTAAGAATAGCACAGAGTGTTTAATAATTCATTCCTTACTGAGTACTGCACATTCAAATTCAGGTGGATTTTCCTTTCTTATTTTTTATCCCAAAGGAATGGAATTTTTTTAAACCCTGCTTGACGAGAACGATCTTTACTGTAAAAGATAATAATCCAGCCAAAGACAAATACCAATCAGATTGTCAGTCTATTTTCTTGGCACTAGGAGATGCTGACATACCCCCCCACCCCCTGCCATTCTATAACTTGACGCCAAGAAGGGAATTCTATAAACAGCGCTCAAATATGGGCACCAAAAAATCAGCGCTAATTACTAACCTATAAAAGATGAGCACTCTTGATAAAAATAGCACATAGCACTGATTCCCGTAGCAAACTTTGGGGGCCAGACGTATGCTGGCACCTAAGTTAGCTGCACTTACCTAGTATGTTATAACTACCCCTCCCAAGGCCATGCCCCCTTGTAACATACACACTATGGGAGTTAGCTGCCCTGCTTATAGAATACTGTACAGTCAGATGCACCTGCAAATTTTAATGGGTGCCCAAATTTGGGCACCATGTATAGAATCTGGGGGTGTATTTTGTAGAATAAAAGCACTTACACACATCGGAGTTGCCAATGATTGGCAGTTATGCTCGTAAATGCTAGGCACTATTAGAGGCTTATCAAATTTCAGTTTCAGTATCGGCACCAAAACTGACCGGAAAATCAGAATCAGGTTGTGGCTGAAAATGCTCATGCTTTTTTAGCTGAAACTGAAATTCGCCACTGCTACCATCCCAACTCCTCCACCCTCCCACCACTCGAAGGCCTACCTTTAAATGGCCTGGTGAACTAGCGGCCTAGTGGTCTAGTGGAGGAGTAGCCTAATGGTGTCAGACTTCTGAGTTCTTGTACCAAGTACAGTGCTGCTGAGTCCAGTACTTGGGCCAGGTTCTGCTTGGCGGCTGGACAACCCCAGGTTTCACCTGCACTGACCGTCGTTCCCCAGAGGTTCAGCCCCTAGGTGCGGATGGCCTGCAGGACTTACGGGACGGAGCTGGAAGCAAGGTGATGAATGTATCGGCCAGGCAGGCAGCAGGTCAAGAGAGTAATCCAGGTACAAGTGGCAGTCAGTAGGCAGGTGGCAGGCAAGAGAGTAATCCAGGTACAGGCAAATCAGTAGGCAGGTGGCAGGCAAGAGAGTAATCCAAGTCAGTAGGCAGGCGGCAGGCAAGACAGTAATCCAGATGCAGGCAAAAGTCAGTAGGCAGGCAACAGGCAAGAGAGTAATCCAGGTACAGGCAAGTCAGTAGGCAGGTGGCAGGCAAGAGAGTAATCCAAGTCAGTAGGCAGGCGGCAGGCAAGACAGTAATCCAGATGCAGGCAAAAGTCAGTAGGCAGGCAACAGGCAAGAGAATAATCCAGGTACAGGCAAGTCAGTAGGCAGGCGGCAGGCAAGAGAGTAATCCAGGTACAGGCGAAAGTCAGTAGGCAGGCAAGAGAGTAATCCAGATGCAGGCAAAAGTCAGTAGGCAGGCGGCAGGCAAGAGAGTAATCCAGGTACAGGCGAAAGTCAGTAGGCAGGCGGCAGGCAAGAGAGTAATCCAGGTACAGGCGAAAGTCAGTAGGCAGGCGGCAGGCAAGAGAGTAATCCAGGTACAGGCGAAAGTCAGTAGGCTGGCGGCAGGCAAGAGAGTAATCCAGATGCAGGCAAAAGTCAGTAGGCAGTTGGCAGGCAAGAGAGTAATCCAGATGCAGGCGAAAATCAGTAGGTAGGCGGCAGGCAAGAGAGTAATCCAGGTACAGGCAAAGTCAGCAACAAGGGACCAGTAGATAAGAAGCAGACTATAGAGTTAGAAACACCTACCAAAGTAGAAGCCGAAGCATGGAGTCCAGAGAGAGCTTAGCTGATAAAGTGCTGACATCAGCAGGGAGAAGGGGCACAGCCATAGGACAAGAGCAGGGGAAGGAGGAACCGGAAGGCCAATAGGAGAGAAGCAAGGGAAGCCAGGCAGAGGAAGAGCAGACCCAAGTGGGTGGAAGCAAAGCAATCAAGAAGCCTGGAAGCCAGGCAGAGAGAGAGAGCAGAAACAGGTGCATGGAAACAAAGCAATTAAGGAGTCTGCAACCACTGCTCTCTGAACAAATCCATAGAGGACTACACACACAAGGCTCAGGCAGTGCCAGTCAAGTGTATATGTGTCAACGGGACCCCACGCAGCCCGAGGACGCCGCTTCCATTGAGGTAGGAGACATTACAAATGGTTAGTGCAGTGTGCTGAAAACCTGGGGAATTGGGTTCAATTTCCACTGCAGCTCCTTGTGACCCTGGGCAAGTCACTTAACCCTCCATTGCCCCAGTCACAAATTTAGATTGTGAGCCCAATCTACATATAATATATGCAAATTGCTTTGGCTGTTCTCACAGAAAGGGAGTATATCAAATCCATGACCCTTTACCCTTTCTTCTGGGCAAGAGCGATCCCTAGTCACTCTTGTCCCACAAGTTCTTCAACCAAAATGGCTCATGGAACTTCCCACAGCAGCCTCACAAGTCTGCTGCGGGATGTCCTGGTGGCTATTTTGAGATTGGAAGCAGCATAAGCAGGAGCGACTGGAGATTGCTCCTGCTTATGCTGCTTCCTATCCCAAGAGGGCCATTGAGACCTCCCAATAGCAGTCTAGCCTTAATACGCGGGAAAGACTCACATAAGGGCATGCTAAGGTCTAGTTTTACCACAGTATAGGAAAAGGAGCCCTTAGAACTGAGCATGCACGAGAAGCACCGGTGTCGCTAGCTGAAGGCAACCACCGACTTCTTCTTTAAGGATACAGCATGAGGAGGAAGGGAGTGGCTTTGGCACTGTATTTATTTGGCTGGCAGACTTCAGCATCCATTTAAAGGGGTGCTACAGTTCTGGAGGAACCAGAGCCCAAAGTGTGTGTGTGTGGGGGGGGGGGGGGATTCAGGCCCCCAAGGCCCTCGCGTGGCTATGCCATTGCATAAATATGGTACCCAAAAGTTAGGTTTGTGATCTGTGCTGAATTCTGTTCTATAAAAGGTGCGCTGTATTTATAGAATAGTGCTTAATGCTAAAGGTTTTCTGTATATAAGTTATAAGTGTAAGTCTAATAATGAGGGAGTAGTTTCTCTAGGAGGAAAAAGTCTCAAGAAGCACCTTTTCCACCTGTCGATGAACTGAACAGAATAAAGCGGCCAGTGGTTTTGAGGCAGCAGTGGCAAAACGGAGGCCACCGTTGACCACGGTCTGACATACGGAGGAATACTGAAGGAAGACCCGCTCCTCAAGCTAAGTACGTCTTTTGAAAGTTTACTGAAAGGAACTGAGGTTTGTCTGCAGTTAATGTTCCCCGTTTGTGATTATTACAACTAAAAGACTAGCGACTGAAGGAGGTTTTTTGCCAATGATGAAGAAGCCCTAGCCCTTCTTCCGCCTAGATAGTGGAAAAGGTGCTTCTTGAGGCTTTTTCCTCCTAGAGAAAGTACTCCCTCATTATTAGGCTTACACTTATAACTTGTCTCTTATATTTATACTAAGAATTATTATCAGAAGTGGAGACTTGTTCCCCTATATTATTATAGTTCAAAGCTTTTCGGTACGCCATTTATTGAATTCTCTTCATATTGGCTGCACAAGTTAGGCAATTTGTTACAAAATGACCCTCCGAATGGTGTCTTCAGTATGCAATGGAATAGAAAACCGCAGACAGATTAGTCCACCATGATAGCCCTCGTTTCTTCACCACAACGTGATGTGCATGACTAGCAAGTTCATGGTAACATTGCCAAAAGACCTGGCATCAAATCCTAACCAAATGCTGTTGCAGGGGAAGTGTCATTTCCAAAAGAGACTCAAGCTTTCTTCAAGCAGAACTAAACAGATCTTGAACATGTGTTCAAAATAATCTCATTGTGTAATGTTGATAATATGCCAGTCGATAGTTTCGAGGTGTCTGTAAAAGCTTTGGGGCCCTGATTTAGAAAGCTGTTTTTATTCCTACAGGTGGCGCAGAGTGAGACAAACCTCTTTTCTAAACTCAGACACCTACTGGGTGGATAAGGGCATACGAATTTGCAGTGAAAGGCCTGGCAGATGTTGTTATCATGCAACCCCACTGGAAATGAGAACTCCAGCTGCTAATTAAATAACACAAATAAAATACAATACTGGTTCTGTGCCAACCTGCCAGCCTTGAGATGGATGTCGGCACCACTAGGCAGACCATCTGGGCTGAGAACTGTAGTTAATTTAAGGACTGGCGTCGCCTCAATGCCAAGACACAAAATTGGATCCACTGGTTTGCTTAAACAAAGGAATACCCTTTCCAAAGAACAGGAACGAGGAAACTGGAAAGGGAACCTGGCAGAGAGGGACAGTAGGATTTGAAGGTGATTCTTTGCGCATTTTTGCTCCCTTTTTCTTTCAGTGAATTTATTGCTGATGGAAAATACTGGATGGCCCTTTCACGAAGCCGCGTAGGTGCCTACGCACGCCCAACACGTGTCGATTTTGAGTTCTCACCCGGCTACCACGTGGCCCATGTGGTAATTTCATTTTTGATGCAGCGCGTCCGCTACACGCACCAGAAAATATATTTTATTTTCTGTCGCACGGCAAAATCGGGTGGTAACTCCAACTTCACGTGTGTAGGTGATTGCCGCACGGTTAATGCGAGAGACCTTACCGCTAAGTCAATGGCTGGCGGTAAGGTCTCAGACCCAAAATGGATGTGCGGCAATTGTTATTTTGCCACACGTCCATTTTCGGCAAAAATCTTAAAATGGCCTTTTTTTTTAGAGGCGCGCTGAAAAATGGACCTGTGTGTGCCCAAAACACACGCCTACACTAGCGCAGCCCATTTTCAGCGCACCTTAGTAAAAGGACCCCTTGGGGTCCTACTGTGGAAACCAATTTACTCAACTGAAAGGTAGCAGCAGCGCAGGGTTCCCCTGCTTTGCTTTGCCAAGGGTAAGAGGGCAGTTCAGGGTCCCTCTCTGTGTACCTGTATCTGGACTAGGCACTTTTCATTAAGCCACTGTAAAAACTGGCCTGCGGTAGTGTGGGCACATGTTTTGGCTGCGTGCTGGGCCATTTTTGGTACAGCGGCTGGGGAAAAGAGCTTTTTTTAAGGGGCCGAGAAACGGGCATGCGCTGGAATTAAAACTAGCGCGCGCCTATTTACGACCTGAGTCCTTACCACCACCCACTGACCTAGCGGTAAAGACTCATAGGCCACCTGTGCAGTAACCATGCAGCGCACGCCAACCGCTGATTACCTCTGGGAACGCCCCCCGCAGTAGAAAATAGAAGATTATTTTCTACTGCGGGATTTGGCACACGCCAAACTCTGAATTAACATTGGGCACACGTGCTAGTTCGGCAGTAGTGACGATTTAGCATGCACTACCCGGGCGTTAGCCCTCCCGCACCTTAGTGAAAGGGCCCCTTGGTTCAGGGATTGTTGCCCTATTTAAGCATCTATTATTTTGTCACTCTGTGATCTTTATTCAAAAACATTGGGTTTTTTTTCATTCTGTGCCCTTGAAAAATAATCTTTACTGAATACATTTCTATAGGCCGAATCTTCTCAGGATTGTTCCCATAGACATACGAAAGGGAAAATCTTTTACTACATCAGCTTCTATGTATTGCAGTGTTTATACAAATCAAGCAGGTGGACTGGACAGAAGGGAACTCCCTTCCTGAAGACCAAGTGTATTTTTAATTTGTTTCTTTTTTGGTGGTTGGTGGTGGGGGAAGGCAGAGTCATTAATTTATATCTGTGGTTGCGATATTTTTATGACATACAATTTGTATGGATTCAGCAGTTTTGGTGGTTTTGCTTTGCTCTGAAAACATCACTCATTGCCAAAGGTGATAAGGTCGTTTTCCACCAGGTGACCCTTGCTCTCAGCTCTTTAGGGCAGCCAATGATATCAGCACTAGGCCATAGGCATAGTTCAGAGCTTAAGCGTACCTGGTGGATGCTTTCTAGGATATGTAAAGGCCCATGTTACACAGAATGTAGAGATCAGAATTAAGATCGATGTAGGCCAGAAGAAGCAAATCTCCACAAAGGTATATGGTATGTAACAAGACAGCGAAGATGACTCAAAAAGTAAACGACGCTCCAGATGAAAGTAACTATTTATTGGATGGTGAACAAGACTCAACATGGCTGTGTTTCGGCCTATAAGACCTGCATCGGGAGTCTCTTGTGTTCCAGAATTACATCCTCTTGTTGTATTTATCGTCATCGGTATGTCTAATATAATCTTGTTGTGCTGTATGCACCAGAACAAAACAAGGCTATAATCACCAAAAATCTTCGAGGTTGAACTCTAATTTTTTCACTTTAGGTTAGCAATGCTCTCGTGAATTTCAGCGTTTGGCTTCTTGTTATCTGTCATAATCTTTTACCTGGAATAGTTCCTCCATGATGCCTTTTAGCGTGGTTTCAAAATCCTCCACATGCACAGCCTTTTGGAGCAATGACGATTCATGTTTTGAGAGTTTAATGCTTGCAGTATTACATGCAAAGCTGGTTTTACTGAGAACCTTGTTAAAAGAATATAGGAATATTAATAGACCAGAAATCATGAAAAATTCTAGCGGGCGGTGTTATAAATCAATAAAGTTCTTCGGGAGCATTTGCTCTATGTGGCTATCTTGATTTGAGTTCACTAGGGTCCCTCAGAGGAACCTGATTGTTTTTGACTTCCACAGTTTGAGGGCAGTCTTTAAAAAGCACACATTGTCCACTGTTTATCTGGTTAGAAGTTGGACTGGTGCTGCGCAACGTCTCGCCACATTGAAAGGAGGCCTTCCCAGGAACATGGCCACTGTTGGAAACAGGATGCTGGGCTAGATGGACCTTTGGTCTTTATTTATTTATTTATTTATTGCATTTGTACCCCACATTATCCCACCTTTTTGCAGGCTCAATGTGGCTTACAGGGTGTTAATTTGGTATGATCGTTACATAGTGTTAGATACAGTCGGTAATGAATTGGAAGTAAAAGAGGAATTAATTAGAAGGTAATGGGTAAGGTCGTGTCGAAGTGTTTTAGAGCGTTTGAGTGATGTACGGAGTAGTTTGATTCATCAGGATTGTTTTTGTAGGCTATGTTGAAGAAAAATGTCTTCAAAGGTTTGTAGTTTAATTCATCAAGGGTTATTTTTGTAGGCTTTGTTGAAGAGAAATGTCTTCAAAGTTTTGCGAAAGTTGGTTAAGTTGTCTGTGTATGTTAAGTATTCCCAGTATGGCAATACTTATGTACTTATTTGTAGGTCAGGAAGGAAAATAACATGTGTTAGATTGTATTTTCAAATCTAGGTGCCATATTTTTCTTTAAAAAAAAACACACACACACACACAAAAACAAGTAAGTGCAATCTTGAAAGTGAAAATGCACAAATACTTCCAATTTCAAAACTAGTGCAAAGACCAGAGGTAAGGAAGTACCCAGAGTGAGACATTGATAAATGTGCCCTTTACTTTGTCATCACCAACATCTGAACTACTTCTGAAGGTTAAATTACAGTCCTGAAAACTTAAGATACTGGCTTGGCTGAACATACAGGACTCCTTGAGGTCTATAATCAAAGTACTTATGCTGGTGGTGATGGTGGTGGAAACCATATAAATACTTTTAAAAAGTTCCCATCAATTGTATATATAACTTTGGCTATTTTATTCACAAAATGGCCAAAGTTACTCATATAAAAAAGGGGAAAGGGAAAGGGGACTTGATATACTGCCTTTCTGAGGTTTTTGCAACTACATTGAAAGCGGTTTACATATATTCAGGTACTTATTTTGTACCAGGGGCAATGGAGGGTTAAGTGACTTGCCCAGAGTCACAAGGAGCTGCAGTGGGAATTGAACTCAGTTCCCCAGGATCAAAGTCCACTGTACTAACCACTAGACTACTCCTCCACTGGGAGTGGCCTGGGTATGTGGTCTGGGGCAAATCAAGGGCAGGTGAAAGAATTATAATTTTAGCTGCAAAATTCAGCCACTGAGTAAGAAACTAGTAACATGGAAACAGTGACACATGAAAAGCAGATCAATATTTGGTTGTATAACACTGTTAAAAGTTATACAGGGATTTCTAATGCTAGCTTGTGTATGGATAGTGCCTCTGAAAATACATATAACTAAGGGGTCCTTTTACTAAGGTGCACTGAAAATGGCTTGCGGTAGTGTAGGCGCAGGTTTTGGGCATGCGCTGATCTGTTTTTTAGCGTGCCTGTAAAAAAGGCCCTTTTTTGCTGAAAATAGATGTGCGGTAAAATGAAAATTGCCACGCACCCATTTTGGGTCTGAGACCTTACCGCCAGCCATTGATCTAGCGGTAAAGAATCTGGGTGGTAATGAGCTATGCGTGTCAAATGCGACTTGGCATATTCAGGGGGTAATTTTATGAAGTCATTTTTGCATGTATGTGGCTATCTAAGCATATAAATGACTTCATAAAATACTGCAAAAGCAAGAAGTAGGAAAGGTAGGCTCTTCTAAAAACCGGAGGAGACGTCTATGAAGAAACAATTCTATATTGCAAGTGAAGTGACAACGACTCAACACAGCTGTGTTTCGGTCTAGCTCGTCCTTCTTCAGGAGTCATGATGTATAGCTGATTGTGTAAAGTGCTCTTCTCTGTTCTGATAGTGGAAGTTTATACCTTATATGAATGTTTTTTTGTAACAAACTATCGACTTTACACAATCAGCTATACATCATAAGACTCCTGAAGAAGGGGCGAGCTAGCGCCAAAATACAGCTGTGTTGAGTTGTTGTCACTTCACTTGCAATAAAGAATTGTTTCTTCATAAACGTCTCCTCCGGTTTTTAGAAGAGCCTACCTTTCCTACTTCTTGCTTCTGCAACCTTTTACGTAGGAACCAGTGTACCTCCATCCCTTTGGGGTGGTTTTCTTTGCTTCATTAAATACTGACCAGCGTTAAAGTATATGCCATGATCACTGTTCCCTCTAAGGTGAGTGGGAGTCCTCCACCTACAGTCCTGCCAGCAGGGGTGCTCTTTCACTATCACATGTTCAATCGTGAGGGACAGGCAAGCTCTGCAGAGCTCCAGAAAACCTGCCTGTCCCTAGATATTGAAAACACAATACTGAAGCACCACCCCCTACTGGTAGCAATTCAGTTGGAGGACTCCCTGTCAGCTTAGAGGGAACAGTGGATATGATGGTACATACTTTGCCAGCAGGTGTTTACAAGAGCAGAGTTTGGGTGGAGCTTGGGTAGAGTTTACCAGTACCAGCACAGATTGCAAAATATGCTAATTTATGTGTGTACTTAAAAATTATAGGCATGGCCTTTTCTCCTGCTCCAGAGCAGCTGTAAATGTCAGTGCCTGCAACATAGGCACACTGTCTGCCGCCTATGCTAGTATTTTATAAGAACAAGTAGGTAACTGCAGATATTTTCTGAAAAATTCAAAGCCGATTTGCTATCTATTGCAATTCCTCAGCAGATGTGAGGGACATCGACAAATTCTGTTGAATTCAAAAGAGGCTGAAAGTTGTCTGGTTCAAATTCAAAGTAAAATTGCTTGCGCACTTCTAGAGAAGATTCCATAATTAATTGCCAAGGCTCAAACAGCAACTGAGGCACTAAATAGCATGATTGAAAAGTCAGCAGTAGTGAGCTTAGAAATACAGTAAAAAATCAATTAATTCTTCTTGATGCATTGAGACCAACACAGAGGTAAGAAAAGAATATCAACAATGTGAATTTGTTTTATCTATTTACCTCTTAAGATAAAATATGATATTATTGCTATTATAAGCTCCCTTGGGATGATAAGTATAGAATTTATATAATTAAATTCTAGTAATTTAATTTAATTGATTAAACACTGGGATGCCAATACTCAGCAGTATATTGTTATGTGGATTTTCAGCCAACGTATTCATATAAATCAGACAGGCTAAAATTATACAGATAGCTTATCTGTACACTACTACTATTTTTCCTCCTCTCAGCTGTGATATATCTCACTATTTAGAAGGAACCAGAAGTAGCGAGCAGCCCAAGGTCCAGAGGCAGGCATCTGGCTGTGCAGTATTCTATAAGACAGTGCGTCTAACTCCCATAGCGCATATCTTGAAAGGAGGTGTGACCATGGGCGTGTCAGGGTCATTCCAAAAAGTTGCATGTGTAATTATAGAATACTAGCTCAGTCCTTAATAGAATCATACTTACCTCTGGATTCTATATATGGCGCCTAAAAATCACGTGAAAACCAAAGCGTATTCTATAACAATTTGCACAGCTTAGTTGGTTAACTAGCTAATCAGTGCTGTTAATTGGATATTAGCAAACAATTATCAGCACTAATTGGCATTAATTGAGATTTGCGCGCACAACTCGCTAAGTGTATTCTAGAACGTGGTGTGTCTAAATTCTAAGTTGCGTAGTTGAAAAGGGAGCATGGTCAGGGGCGGGGTGTGGGTGTTTCTAAAATCTATGGGCATTATTATAGAATGCGCCTGATCTGCGCCTAATTTAGGCATCAGGATTTACAGCAAGTAAAATGTGGCTTAAATGGAGATGACCAAATTTAGTCACATGGCGAGCCACTTGGCGTATTCTATATACCGTGTGGAAATTTGCCTATTCTATAAAATTTAGGATTACTTTGGAGAATACACCTAGGTGTAATTTTTTTCCGCGTGGATATTTCAGGCGCCGTATACAGAATCTAACCCTTACAGCTGATCTTTTCCACTGCCCATTTTTGAGACTGATGTATAGAATGTGGTTCTTTATACTTTTTCTATGTCACAACTGGACACATTACAATGGTTCAACAGTCCAATGCCATGAACTCTTCACACAGGTTATATTTAGAGCGAGGGATTGACAACCAGGGAAGTCGCAGTTCAAATCCCACAGCAGTTCCTTGTGATTTTGGATGTCACTTAAGAGTCCTTTTACTACAATGTCTTAGGTGCTAACATGCACCTAACATAGCAAAATCATGGCCTAACGTAGGACGTGCTAAAGCATCGTGCCTTAGTTTCGGAATGTCCATGCGGTGACCGCACGGTAAATATGTTTTTGGAATATTTTTTTGAGGAGGCATATTAGGGGCAAACAGTGGGACATTGCTATGCTAACCAGTTACCACATCTACGTTACCACTCACTAACTGGTTAGCATACAGATAACACGAGAGCCCTTACCACTTAGGAGGCGCCGGCAGTAAGTAATTCCACAGTAATTTTTAAAAATGGCTACGCCCTAATGGCAAAAACAGCAAAAAGGAGGAATGGACCTCATGAAGCCGAGAAAAGCAAAAGAAAACAGTGAGGTGAATCCAAGGAGGAAATCAAAGAAGTCTTTATTGAAGATACTTAAAAATGACCCATACGGCTACTGTTTTTCAGCGCATCTGAAAGACAGAAGATAATCGAAGGACTTTACAGCCGGCTCCTTGCAATAAATTTTTCCCTTTGTCCAGCCCTACATTACAACATCAGAGATTCATCAAGACCCCTGAGGCAGGCCTTCGGGCCGAAATGCGGCTTTGTCGGGTCGTTTTTAACTATCTTCAATAAAGACTTGTTTTCCTCCTTGCATTCACCTCACTGTTTTCTTTTGCTTTTCACACCCTAATGGCGACATTTTTAAAAACAAATTTCTGTTTTTTTAATCTAATCATTCCCGCTTTTTAGTCGGTGCCTTGCTGATTGGCTGTTACCTCTCTAGGCGTCTGATGACACCTAAAGATTATTTAGAGGGATTGCCATTTTTTCAGGAGAGTGTCTGAACAGTTCCGTCTGTTTTTGAACGGAGTTTGAGTAAGCAATGATGGACTGAAGGTAACATTAGGAAATTTTGGACTGCCTGTTGCTACTCTTCTTTTTGGCAGATTTTCTGACTGACTGACCCTAACGCAGTTCTACGAAATGCTGGCCATCATTGGTCACGGTCTGTTCTGCTATAGTTGGACGAAAAGGAATTCAACAGCTAAGTATTTAAAGCTGTTACTTTTGACCAGTTTGTGTCTGTTTAGCTTTAAAATTTTGCAATTAAACTTACCAGGGAGGTTTTCTGCCAACGATGAAGAAGCCCTGCTCTTTCTGCTTTTAGCTGGGAGTTTCTTGAGGCTTTTTTCTCACTGTTTATTCTTTCCACTGCTTACAGATTTGAACACAGAGAATCCTTTTTTTATATGGTTTAACATTAATGGAAAAAATAGAAAATAGGGGGGGGGTTCAGCCCCGATAAAAATGACCTTTAAAGGCACACTAAGACCAACTTTTCACCACAGCTTTGTAAAAGGACCCCTTAACCCTCCAGCTTAAATATACCTACTGCACCTGAATATAACTCACCTTGAGCTACTCCTGAAAAAGAAAAAGGCATGAGCTAAATCCAAAATTCTTTCCCCTTCTCCCTTGTTGCTCACTCCATGAAGAGAAGATGAGTTCCCAAGCTTACCTGGCTAATAATATTTGATGGATCCTTCAGAAACTTATCCAAACCCAAGCTCTACTATTAACCACATCTGAATTGTGCATTGACTGGAAAAAAATGCTTAGTTAGTTTCATAAAGTGTTCCTTCATTTCCATAGAGTATGCAACCGATTGTAATAAAACAATACATCAAAATGAGTACAAGATCTTCTGTCTCTATGGGGCAATCATAGGATGCAAACTTTCCAAATCTTCAATTACTCCTCCTTTAGTTTAGCTACAAGAGATGCTCCATAGATATCACCTGATGCAGACATGGCCAACATCCCATAAATGATGACATTTATTCTGAAAGCAAGTTGATTAATTTGACTTTTTTTTCAAGAATAATTTCAATACATATCTCCCGGCCCCTCAGCACTAGCAATGTGCAGACCAAAAAATGTCAGTTTAGGTTTTATCTCATTCTTTAAAGATTTATTTTTCACTTATTTTTTGTGTGTGTGTGTTTTAAATTTTGCCTCATTTATTATTTTTTTTAGTAGAACTACATGAAACACATTTTTATTTATAATGTCTTATCTACTGCCTGCAAGCCTGAAAGTTATTGACGCGGTGTACATTCAAGTACTGTAGGTATTTTCATATTCTGCTTTTTTCCAAACTGCCACCTACCTTGGAGGTTACCTCCTATCATGTCACCCCCCCCCCCCCCAGACCGCTTCTTGCTTTCCCAATCCAAGGAGTTTTCACCAGTCACTCCTACCCCAATGATGTTGTAACATGATGATAGCTGACCATGCACTGAAAGGTCAGGAGGAACTAAGGATCCCTCCAGCCCCTATTAGGTCAGGAGAACAAGAGGAAATGGAAACCTGGGGGTGCTTCTGAAATGTTGGGGGGGGGGGGGTATTTGTTTCTTCTAGTTGCATTAAAATGAAAAAGAACTATGGAGCAAACTTAAATTTAACTTGTTTTTTCTGCTGTTTCATTTTAAGACCCTTACAAAATGATTGCCCATTCCCATGAAGGACAAGCCATCAAATGAAATGCTTCCATGTTAACCTGGATTTTCTCTTTTCTAATAGTCATCAAATAACTGTTTTCTGATTCACACTTTAATGAGTGCCACCTTCAAATTGTCGTGCAAATCAGTTCAGATTCGGAAAGCTTGCCAAGTTATGGAGGAGAGAGATGCAACAGTCAGGAAGATTTGTGGTGACCAAAGCAGGCAGCCCTCTTGTCTAATTTACAGCTTTTGGCAGTGACATAGCAGCGGAGAGGTCAAGGGAGTTCCCAAGTCTGAGCCAGCTGTGGAGGAGTCAGTTAGAATACCACAAAGTCCTCACCATCAGATGAGGTGAGTCAATTGTGATTCAGTCTGACAGTCTAAACCTGATTGTGGCTTAAATACCTTGAGCCAATTAGAACTGTCATTGTCCTCCCCTCCCTTGACACAGGCTGTGGGGGAGGTATCCAATCATTTGGTCTACCCCTAGTTCAGAATTTCTCCAGGGACTGGTTAAATGTGGGAGAGTGGAAAGAAGCTTTGGCACCAAATGATAATCAAATCAAACTGTTAAAAGTTCTTCCCTGACTGCAGGACAAATTTATAGATTCCGTCGTACTAAATATTTTTAAATATAATTTTTTATGTTTAGGTGTTCATACGGTCGCTGTAAGGCTGAGAATGTCACTCGAGTTTGTAATGTTCTGATTGTTAATTACTTTAATTGGTAACTATGTTAAATATATATCTTGGTTCCATTTATGTATTTCCCATATGGGGGTTGAAAATGTATGATTTATTACCTAAAATGAGACAAATGTCTCAAAATAATAATTTGGGTTTTGTTTTTTAATGTATTTGTATACTTCTTGGATAAGTTGTATAAATTTGAAATTATAATAAAGTTAAATAAAAAAAAAAAATTTAATTTTTTATGATGATGCAGCAACACAGAGAAAAAAAACCATAAACGTCATGCACAAGCAACAGTAAAAACCCCATGCTGGGGTTAATTTTATAGCAAGGTGCCTGGGCTTGGTGAGTAGGAAGGTTCCTATGTGGCACTATTAAAAAAAAAATAATTAAGACATTAAGAAACTAAAGAAAATGAGTTCTAATTCGTTATGCGAATTATCTATGCTGTGATCAAAGAATATATCAAAAAAATTATTTAAATAAAGGGCCTCAATAGCCAAGGGTACCAACTCAGTGGACACACCTGTTAGGGCTTCAACCATGGGCCAACCACCACCTCCGAAAAACCTACAGAGTGAAATAGCTAAACCAATCTGCAGTAAAAAAAAAAACAGGGTGGGGCTATAATATATCAGTAATCAATTGACTATAAGCACAGATAATATCAAATAAGCCTGAAAATTGTAATTATAATATATGTCGGAAGAATGAAAAATATATATTTCAAAAGGGAAAGCTAAATGTAAAAAAACAATGACAAAGAGAGTACTTAGCTTCAAACCTGGGAAGGAAAAAAATCCACATCCAAGAGGTGCCTCCAAAAATTCTCTAGCGAAATGGTCGTACAAATAGAAAGTCTCGAGACTTTCTATTTGTAAGACCGTTTCGCTAGAGAATTTTTGGAGGTGCCTCTCAGATGTGGATTTATACCACTTTTACTATTTTTTAAAGACACACAGAGTGACATTTTAGAATGGATGTCCAACTCAGAATAATGGTCTGCGGTTCTACGTCCTGCAAATGGCAAAAGATGACAGCAGATAAAGGTCTGAATGGTCCATCCAGTCTGTCCAAGTCTGTATGTCACATATGGATATCTATTTCTCATGCATTTTAGAGCAGGATCTGCCAACATACAACCTGTTCTAGGTACATCCAGGGGCGTGGCCAGACCTCGAGGTGGGAGGGGCCAGAGACCAAGGAGTGGGGGGGCACATTTTGGTCACCGCCCTCCCTCCGCCACCCACTGCTGTCAATGTAAACATCTTGGCTGGTGGGGGGTCCCCAAACTCCGCCAATGGTCTGCGGTTCTACGTCCTGCAAATGGCAAAAGATGACAGCAGATAAAGGTCTGAATGGTCCATCCAGTCTGTCCAAGTCTGTATGTCACATATGGATATCTATTTCTCATGCATTTTAGAGCAGGATCTGCCAACATACAACCTGTTCTAGGTACATCCAGGGACGTGGCCAGACCTCGAGGTGGGAGGGGCCAGAGACCAAGGAGTGGGGGGGCACATTTTGGTCACCGCCCTCCCTCCGCCACCCACTGCTGTCAATGTAAACATCTTGGCTGGTGGGGGGTCCCCAAACTCCGCCAGCTGAAGACTTCGTTCAGCGCTGGTCTCCAGCACTGCCACATTGCCTGCCCTGCTCTCTCTTGCCCTCATGTCAGGCATACTCCTTTTAGTGAAACTGAGCATGCTCAAGTTCACTAAGAGGAGCGTGCCCGACGTGAGGGGAAGAGAGAGTGGGGCAGGCAATACTGCAGCGCCGCCACAGACCAGCACTGGGTGAAATCTTCAGCTGGTGGGGATTGGGGACCCCTGCCAGCTAACCAGGGGCCCAGAGCAAATTTGGGGGGCCCAGGCTCCCGTGGCCCCAACTAGCTATGCCACTGGTTATGTCCAGTATGAACACCCATTTTACAGACTGAAGTATTCAGATTAGGAAACGGGACTGTCTTTGTGCAGTATAGGAACATCTGTATTATAAAACAGTCACATAGACATCTATGCAGAGCTGAGGAGAGCAGTGGGCTGAATACAAAGAACCCAGGTTCAAATCCCACTTCAGCTCATGATTTTCTTTGCCAGGGTCAGAAAAATATGCAGTCTACACCACTTCAACAGCCTTCAGGCTTCTTATGCATTAAGGTACCATAAGTATTTTTCTGTCCCTGGAAGGCTCGTTAAACACACACACACACACACCCGCAGCTGAAGTGGGATTTGAACCAGAGTCTCTTGATTTTCAGGCCACCTCAGTAACCATTAGGCTACTTCTCAGGTCTGCATGGTGGTTTATTAAAAATGTAATACATTTGAGATTAAATAATATTCAAACCCTGACCTACCATGATTAAACAAAAAAATATATGTTATTGATTAGGGTATAGCCAAAAAAAAAGCACTTTTTACTTATATAGTGTATTGGACTCAGAAAAATCTCACTACCCAGTCTGTGATAGCATCATATCATTGCACACAATTGTCTCTTAAGAGTGTTCATAGTTCCTGAAGCTGTCATAGAGCCTGTTATCCCTTGCTAGTTTCATATTCAGGGGGGGGGGAGGAAGGGGGACAGCCAGTGGCGTCGCGAGGGCAGCTGACACCCGGGGCGGGTCGCCGCTGCACCCCCCCCCCCCCGGGTGCAGCGCGACGCACCCTCCCCCCTCCAAAGCGCAACCCCCCCCCCCGAGAACATACCTGCTGGAAGGCGGTGAGGGGCGGGCAGGAGAGCCAATCTGCCGAGTGCACGCCACTGGGGGGTGTTGCCGCCTCGCTGTTTCCTTGTTCCGGGGCAGAGAGAGCAAGGAAACAGCGAGGCGCCGACACCCCCCTGCGGCGTGCACCCGGGGCGGACCGCCCCACTGCCCCCCTTCCTACACCACTGGGGAGAGCAACTATTAGGGGATTAAGGAGGTAACTTGCCTAAATCCATCCAGAGCACCTTTCTGTAGCCTGGATATGCCAAGTACCAGGTCTAATTAACAACTTCTGAAATCGGAGTTAGATATCCATATTTTGGCCCCTCCCTAGTCCCACCCCAAACACAGAGATAATATCATTCCGCATTTTAAGTTGTACCGGAAGCAAATTCCATTCTCTTGGCTTTGCTACTGAGAAAATCAAATATGAAAAGAATTCCTTAACCAAGAAACACACAGTGAAAGTGTAATGAGTGTGTACCTTCTGAAACCAAAAAATGTCTTATTACTCAAACCGAGGCATTCTCTGCACGTTATTTATTTAATTTATTTATTTATAACATTTATTCCCCACATTTTCCCGCACAATTTTGAGTTCAATGTGGCTAACAAGCCTAAAAGAAGTCATTACAAATATGAAACAAAATACACAAACCCACACTTAATAAGGAAAGAATTATGAATATATAAATAATTCAATAATAAAGCTATGGGGAGAATGGAAGGGGAGATTAGGCACTAAGATCAATTGACAGAAAGATTTTGAAAAGGAAAGATTTCAGAAACTTACGAAAAACCAAGTAATCATGTTGATATATTTTTCGGCAAGGAATAACACCACTTAGTATCTTGGTATGAAAAGTATCTGAATATATAATGTATAAACTACTTTCTTACAGGGAGGAAAATGAAGACGCAGGTAGTCTCTTGCGTTAAAGATTGAATTGCGAGAAGGCAAAGTAACAAAGGGCAACAAATAGTCAGGGACAATACCATAGAAAATCAGAAATATGAGAGCACAGAGTTTGAATACAATCCTGGCTCTAATGGGAAGCCAATGCAACTGCATCAGCAAGGGAGTAGCCCTCTCAAATCATGGTTCATGTATGACAAGTCTAGCCACATTATTTTGGACAGTTTGCAGTTTCCTTAAGATACATTCTTTACACCCTACATAGATAGAGTTACAATAATCAAATTGGGTCAAAACAAGAGATTGGACAAGTAATCTTCCCCTACCTAGGATCCCAACTCTGGAATGCTCTACCCAGATACATTCGATCAATTAGTGAATACCTTCCCTTTAGGAAACTACTGAAAACCCATCTATTCAAACAGATTTACCCGAACGACTTGACCTACCATAAGCAAACATAAGCAACCCACCCATTTACCGGTTCATCTAATCATTAACAACAATGGCTCAGAAATTACCTCCTACCAATCTTCTTACCCTCCATGCTCTTCCCTACTACTACTACTATTTAGCATTTCTATAGCGCTACAAGGCATACGCAGCGCTGTACATAGAAGACAGACAGTCCCTGCTCAAAGAGCTTACAATCTAATACCTACCTCTCTTTATCGCTCCACTTCCTTACCTATCCCTATCCTTTCTCTCATACCTCTTATATCCCATTTACCCCTTGTTCATTTGTTCTACCACATACCTCCTCTGTTGATTCTGATACTACAGATTGTACTCTCTTGTTACTATGTAAGCCGCATTGAGCCTGTGATGAGCGGGAAAGTGCGGGGTACAAATGTAATAAATAATCTGAAAATATCAATTGAAAAAAAGGGTCTAATGTGTTTCAGCTTCTAAAGTAAAATTGTGGGGTCCTTTTACAAAGCTGCGGGAATGAGGGCCCTGCGCAGGCAGGGGGGGGGCTGTTTTTCCTGTGAGTCAGGGTCCTTTTTACCACAGTGGGTAAAAAAAACCCAACACACATGGCCATGCGGTAAGAGAACTCAACGCATGACCATGCGATGGGGAGCCCCTTAGGTGGCGATAAGGGCTCCCACACTAACCCGTGGTAACCAGACAGCACGCGGCGATGCCTGATTACCACCGGGTTACTGCCACACAAGCCATTTCCAGGGGTTTTCTTTTTCCCCCAGAAATGACATGCACTCAAGGCAGGACTATCGCAAGTGGCCGCAGTAAGCGAGCAGTAAGCCTGCATTGGGCTTTTTGCCACTCTGTAAAAGGGCCCCAAAAAGATTTAGCAACCACCAAGGACACCTGAGATTCAAAGGTTAAGTGCCGATCAACAACAACCCCTCTAATTTTTAGAGTGGACGCCAAAGGATTAGAGATACAGTCAATGCTAAAATTGCTGCAGAGATCATAAGTACATAAGTAATGCCACACTGGGAAAAGACCAAGGGTCCATCGAGCCCAGCATCCTGTCCACGACAGCGGCCA
This sequence comes from Microcaecilia unicolor, assembly GCF_901765095.1. Classification (NCBI taxonomy): domain Eukaryota; kingdom Metazoa; phylum Chordata; class Amphibia; order Gymnophiona; family Siphonopidae; genus Microcaecilia; species Microcaecilia unicolor. The sequence continues at coordinate 38,242,522 of NC_044043.1, forward strand.
ATCCAAGGCCAAGGACACCTGGCAAGCTTCCCAAACGTACAAACATTCTATACATGTTATTCCTGGAACTGTGGATTTTTCCCAAGTCCATTTAGTAGTGGTTTATGGACTTGTCCTTTAGGAAACCGACTAACCCCTTTTTAAACTCTGCTAAGCTAATCACCTTCACCACGTTCTCCGGCAACGAATTCCAGAGTTTAATTATGCGTTGGGTGAAGAAAACTTTTCTCCAATTTGTTTTAAATTTACTACACTGGTCAAACAGATTGATTATAACCAAAAATTTAGTATTTTTATGTCATTTTCATTTACATCTTTTGGTTTCGGAAGGTATACAATCTCACCATGTGTTTCTTGGTTAAGGAATTTTTTCATATTTGATTGATTCTACCATTCCTGGTATAGATTTTTTTCTATTGCTGAATTTGTTCTTGAGAAGGCACAGTTCCTGGTCTATTCAAAGTGAATATTGTTAGCCTACGTGTGATTTACAATCTCAATATCTAGCAGATAAATAATAAGGAGCAGCCTGTCTCAGAACCCTTTCACATTAATAGTATTTTAAATTTAATCTGAAAATCTATCAGTAACCAGTGATGATACATTAAGCTGGGCGTAATTATATGCAGGCTTGCACTGTGTGTAATTTTGGGTGTGACCTAATTTTTTAAGAGTCCATTTTCATGCCTAAAATTATCCTCAGTGTAGTTAGAGTTCATTCTGTGTTTCTGTCCAGTGCAACTGACCTCTTTTCTAATCCTTTCTGCCTATCCACTAGGATCTTACATTCTGTTCACCAGAAGCATATATCTGACTGCAAATTGGCTATATTTTAAAGTAGGTCTTTTAAAACTAAGCTTTTAAAACCATATTTTTCTTCTAATTCTAAAGCAACTTCAGTGTGAAAGAATTGGCAGAATTCTGTGGTCAGAGGAGCAGAAAAAAAAACTAGCCCCCTAATTTTCAAACATATTTACCAACCAGGATTAACACCTGGCCGGTTAAATGCCTCATAACCAGCTATCCGGGCAGCGATATTCAGCGGGGATAGCTGGCAATCTCCCGCTGAATATACAAGTTAGCAGCTAGCAGATAGATGGTTATATTAGATGATATAGCCAGGGCTGCCGAGAGATTGGGTCGGGCCCGGGGCAAGGCCACAATCGCGGCCCTGCCCCCCGAGGTCATCGTCATCGCCCCCCTCCATCCACCACCGGGCCGGGCCCCCCTGAATTCAAATCATAGCGCCTCACCTCAACCTTCGAGCGGGACACAGGGAGGGAAGGCCCGAAGGGAGGCGATCTGCAGACTGCCGCTGCTGCGCTTTTTTCACACGGAGCGAGGTTGAGGTGAGGCGCTATGATTTGAATTCAGGGGGGCCCGGTGGTGGACAGAGGGGGGCTGGTGGAGGGGACTGCGGAGCTGGGGCCCCCTTGGAGGGGAATTTTGTCCCCCCTGCCCCCCCTCTTGGCGGCCCTGGATATAGCTGGCTATCCACCAAATTTTTAGACCTACTTTAGTGGCTATATTTAGCCGCATGAATACATGGCATATCTTTAGCAGGTTTGAACATAACCAGCTAAGTCTGAATATCAACTTAGATCTGCCTTTACTAAGTGGCAGTACTCGTCTATGCGCGTATAATGATGATTACCACCTGGTTTCTGCCATGCACCGGAAAATAAAAATTATTTTCCGGCGCATATAGCAGACATGCGTAAAAAATGAAATTATCGCCTGAGTCACGCGGTAGCTGGGTGGTAACTCCAAATTGGCATGTGTTGGGCACGCATAGGCGCCTACATGGCTTAGTAAAAGTTTCCCTTAGCTAGTTAAGTTTATAGCGGCCAAAAAAACCCTGGATATTCAATGCTGGTCACCGGAAATGACCCGGCATTGAATATCCAGACTCACCGCCGATCGCGGGAGTTATCTGGGCTGCCTCCCCCAGTCTGAATATCGTCCCCTTGGTGCCTGACCCTTGGGGTTTATTTATGAAATTGCCTTTCACTGTATTACATAAGTACACAAGTAATGCCACACTGGGAAAAGACCATGGGTCCATCTAGTCCAGCATCCTGTCCCCGACAGTGGAGGCTAAGGGCACCTGGCGAGCTTCCCAAACGTACAAACATTCTATACATGTTATTCCTGGAATTGTGGATTTTTCCCAAGTCCATTTAGTAGTGGTTTATGGACTTGTCCTTTAGGAAACCGTCTAACCCCTTTTTAAACTCTGCCAAGCTAACCGCCTTCACTACGTTCTCCAGCAACGAATTCCAGAGTTTAATTATGCGTTGGGTGAAGAAACATTTTCTCCGATTTGTTTTAAATGTACTACACTGTAGTTTCATCGCATGCCCCCTAGTCCTAGTATTTTTGGAAAGCATGAACAGACGCTTCACATCCACCTGTTCCACTCCACTCATTATTTTATATACCTCTATCATGTCTCCCCTCAGCCGTCTCTTCTCCAAACTGAAAAGCCCTAGCCTCCTTAGTCTTTCTTCATAGGGAAGTCTTCCCAACCCCGCTATCATTTTAGTCGCCCTTCGCTGCACCTTTTCTTGAGATGCGGCGACCAGAATTGAACACAATACTCAAAGTGTGGTATTAACTTGAATGGCACCGAGAGAACTGGGGCAAAAGGGATATTTGTCCCCCCTCCTCCTCTCTCTTTTCTGGATTTTAATGATCAATTCTTTTTATAATTTTGTTTCTGCATCCCTATTTTTTAATGCTCTCCTTCCATCCCCCCCCCCCCCCCCCCCCCACTTTGAAGAGCTTTCTGCAGGTACCCGTGAAACTTTGTTTTTATGCTTGGTGATAGAGAAAACCAAACTAGTGTTTAAAAAGTTGCAGAGAAGGAGGTTCTGCATGAATTCTCTTTGGAATGATGGAAGCAGTACATTTGTTGGTGTTATCTGATTAGCAACCTAAGTTAAAAATAAGCAAGGGAAAACACCCTAGATTTGACAATATACCATGAACTAGTTATATTATCTGCAGTTGTTTCCAAGCAAATTTTTACAAAAATAGTTCCTCTCTTTCAGGCTGGAATTTCATTGTGGAGGTATGAAAATAAACATAAAGGAATCCTCCTCAGAAGGAAGGGATCCCCAGAAGCTTAGCCGGCGGTGGGAGGTGGGGATAGTGCTGGGCAGACCTGAAAAAGACAGGTACAAATCAAGGTAAGGTATACACAAAAAATGACACGTGAGTTTATCTTGTTGGGCAGACTGAGTGGACCGTGCAGGTCTTTTTCTGCCGTCATCTACTATGTTACTATGTTCATACAACCTGTATTTTAATTGAGCATAACTAAAATAAAGTGTTTGCTCACTCTAACACCTGAATTAGCTCCACATATGTTGGTTACTCTGTCAAATCATTTATTTTAATTGGACAACACTACAGTTCTACTCAGAATGGACCCTCCATGACACTGCATCAATGGTATATAGAACTGGGTATACAAAGGAGTCTCTATACCAATCATTTATCATGGCACTGGCTTTCTAATGTGCCTGTTGACCCTTTCACCTCAGCTAGAAGAAAATAATGACAATTAATTGCCTTGCCAAGTGATAAAGTCAAGTCTGCAGTAGGAAGTGATATGCCAGTTCACAGTCATTCATTGGTCCTTGGTTTGTTTCTCCTTTGTGTGAATGAAAAGAAAAACACTGTTATCTTACATCATTGACACCCCAACCCAGGAACTAAAAGCAGCTCTGTTTGTAGCCCTATTAAATAACATCTTCTGCTATCAAGTGTGTTAAACTAGTGCAATTAGCATTCACGGGCTGGCTGTTTTTGGAACCTGTTACCTCATTTGCCTCATTCGGTGATTGACTTCATAGCTGGTGGGCACATGCTCAGAGCTCCTGCGCTATATGGAACCAGCACACAAAAATAACTCCCAATGCTCACCCTTAACAGCATGCAAATTATGTGCACACTGTGCAAGGGGGAGGAATGGTAAGCAAAACTCTTTTGTGCATGCCCATTACATAAGTACAGGGCCACCGAGAGACTGGGCCAGGCCCGGGACAAGGCCACCCCCAGGCCCCCCCCCCCACCCGAGGTCGCTGGGCCCCCCCTCACCCGCCACCGGGCCGGGCCCTCTCTCCACCCCGGGCCCTCTGCACTAACCTTAAGCGCCTCCCTCACTTTCACAGCACGCAGCGGCAGACCTCTCCTTCCTTCCGTGCCCCGCCTTCGCAGAAGTTACATCAGGCAAGGGCGGGACACAGAAGGAAGGAGTGGTCTGTTGCTGTTTGCTGCGAAGGTGAGGGAGGCGCTTAAGGTCAGTGCCAGGAGCGACGGAGGGCGGGCGGGCCGGACTGCGGCAGCGGCACCAGGCCCCCCCCCCCCCCCCCGGAGGCCCGGGGAATTTTGTCCCCCCTGTCCCCCCCTCTTGGCGGCCCTGCATAAGTACATAAGTATTGCCATACTGGGAAAGACCAAAGGTCCATCAAGCCCAGCATCCTGTTTCCGACACTCCAGGTCACAAATACCTGGCAAGATCCCAAAAAAGTACAAAACATTCTATACTGCTTATCCCAGAAATAGTGGATTTTCCCCAAGTCCATTTAATAATGGTCTATAGACTTTTCCTTTAGGAAGCCGTCCAAACCTTTTTTAAACTCCGCTAAGCTAACTGCCTTTACCACATTCTCTGGCAATGAATTCCAGAGTTTAATTACACGTTGAGTGACGAAAATGTTTCTCCGATTTGTTTTAAATTTACTACATTGTAGCTTCACGGCATGCCCCCTAGTCCTAGGAACATATCAGCGCTATTCTTCTGCTCCTTAAATAGAAGCTTTTCAATTTTTTTCTTCACTTGAGAAGGTTATATTTAAGTGCAGAACACAGGCGTCAATGTGTGCTTCCACTTTTGGTTTTGCTCGGACTCACACAGAAGCAGTGTCAAGCTAGATGCAAAGCACTTATAAAGAAGGCTACAAGAGAATATGAAGAAAAACTTGCTGTGGAGACAAAAACTCATAGTAACATCTTTTTCAGGTACATCAGAAGCAGAGAAGCCTGTAAGGGAATCCGTGGGACCACTAGATCATGAAGGAGCAAAAGGAGCACTCAGGGAGGACAAGGCCATAGCGGAGAGATTGAATGAATTCTTTGCTTCGGTCTTTACGGAAGAAGATGTAAGAGATCTACCTATACCAGAAATGGTTTTCAAGGGTGACGATGCAGAGGACCTGGAAGAAATACCGAGCCAAACTGACGAGTTAAAGAGTGATAAATCACCTGGACTGGATGGCATAGATCCCAGGGTACTGAAAGAACTCAAACATGAAATTGCTGATCTCTTGTTAGTGATCTGTAACCTGTTGTTAAAATTGTCCCCTATATGCTGTGGACTTCGTTGTGGAATAGTAATAACATTATTCTTTGGAGGCGTTTAGTTATCTTTTGAATTTATTCTCTACTATTGTATCTCAGTTTCTTAAGCAAGTGTAATTCTTGTGATTGTATGTTATAAATTGCATAAATAAAAAAAATATATAGTTAATGGCTTATTAACCAGTTTACTTGTGCATGCGTCTTGAATCTGTGCAAAACGTTTGGCACCGTGTATCAAATCTGGGGATGTACACAAGGGCAGAGGAAGAGTGGGCCATGGGTGAGTCTCCCAGTTATGCCTGTAACTTACAAAACACTGTAAGTTATGCACCAACATTTACACCTGTCAGTTCACCAATGTTGACTTTTTGCTAGTCTTCAATAATTTTATTTATAACATTTATACCCCACATTTTCCCACCCACCAGCAGGCTCAATGTGGCTAACATCAAACCGTAAAGGCAATCGCCAATCCGGTAAACAAACAAACGAGGTATAGTAAGGTGAACAGGAAGGATTGAATTACAAGGGATGAGAGAAAAGAGGGGGAGGGTAACAGAGTCCATGAGGTCCATAAATTAGTTGTATTCCAGGAGTTATGGATTGAAGACGGGTCCATTAAGGCAAGCCTTTCCAAATAAGCTGGTTTTAAGAGATTTTTTAAAGTTCAGATGATCATGAATAATTTTCACAGATTTAGGTAATGCATTCCATAGTTGAGTGCTAATGAAGGAAAAGGTGGAAGCGTAAGTGGATTTATATTTGAGACCATTGCAGGTAGGATGATGTAGGTTTAAATACGAGTCGGATGATCTGGAAGAATTTCTAGGTGGCAGATTGATAAGGGTAGCCATGTAACCTGGGGCTTCACCATAAAGAATTTTGTGGACCAGGGTGCAAATTTTAAAAATAATTCGTTCCTTTACTGGAAGCCAATGTAGTTTCACACAAAGGGGTCTAGAACTGTCGAATTTTGATTTTCCATAGATTAATCTGGCTTCTGTATTCTTGGCGGTTTGGAATTTCCTTAGAAGTTGTGCTTTGCATCCTGTGTATATTCCATTACAATAGTCTAGGTGGCTTAATATGATTGATTGAACTAGGTTACAAAATATTTATCTCGGGAAATAAGGTTTTATCCGTTTGAGTTTCCATATAATGGCTGCTGGGCGTCCAAATTATGGCACCCAGTTATAGAATTGGCTCACTGCTTCTTTCATGGGACAGATCGGCGATTTCAGTGTATAGACTGATCTGTCCCTCACTACTAGAATGACTTCTTCCCCCCTCTCCTTGTGCTGGTTCAAATCTGGTGCTGTCTCCTCATTCACATCCAGTGAATCACAGGGCTGCATCTGCTGACTGCATTGACACTAGCAACACGGGCTGGCTGTTGTTCAACCTGTGATATTTAAACATGAGAAATGTAAAACTATTCCTCTCAGCGGAAAGGTTAAAGGCAAGTAATGCTCTTCAGCAACTTTTCAATGGCTGCACTCATTTCATTGGATTTTCAATTTTGAAATGTAATCTCTTCGATAAAATTGCAATAACCAAAGACATATTTGTCATCATGATTTATAGCTATTTTTTAAAGGTAATATTTTGCACTTTTTGAAGAAGTAAACAAAAAGCCAAGCTGGCCAATATTCAGCCCACAGGAGACAGGCTGGCTAAGTAATGCGATTGGCGCTGAGCCCGAATATTCAGTGCTGGGTCGTTTCCAGTGACCAGCATTGAATATTACTACTACTACTTAACATTTCTAGAGCGCTACTAGGGTTACGCAGTGCTGTACAGTTTAACAAAGAAGGACAGACCCTGCTCAAAAGAGCTTACAATCTAAAGGACGAAATGTCAAGTTGGGGCAGTCTAGATTTCCTGAATAGAGGTGTAGTGGTTAGGTGCCGAAGGCGACATTGAAGAGGTGGGCTTTGAGCAAGGATTTGAAGATGGGCAGGGAGGGGGCCTGGCGTATGGGCTCAGGGAGTTTATTCCAAGAATGGGGTGAGGCGAGGCAGAAAGGGCGGAGCCTGGAGTTGGCAGTGGTGGAGAATATTCATTTTGGGGGGGGGGGGGGGGCTGGTTTAAATTTAACCGGTCAGGTTCACATTCAGCGTTGGCTGGTTAAGTTTCTAGCAGCCAAAGATAGGAAGGACTGCTATTTAGATGGTCCACTTTGGCTGCTAAACTTAGCTGGCAAAATGATGAATATTCGCAGCTAGACAGTTATATTGCAGAGTGGAAGAGTGGCCTAATGGCTAGTGCAGCGGGCTTTGACCTTGGCAACCTGGGTTCATTTCCCATTGCAGCTCCTTGTGACCTTGGGCAAGTCACTTAACCCTCCATTGCCCCAGGTACAAAACTTAGATTGTGAACCCTCTAGGGACACAGAAAGTACATAATGTGTACAGCGCCGCGTACATCTAATAGTGCTACAGGCAGAGCCAGTGAGAAACACAGCCGGGCCCGGGGCAGGACTGGACCACTGACACACCATGACCCTGCTCCCCCACACTTGGGCTGCTGCTGCTTTCTGTCTGTCTGCTCTCTCACTCTGTCCACTCCTGCGCTGCTCCAGTCCGTGCCAGGAGTCGGGACCCAGATGATTGCATTAATGCACACAGGAGCAGGAGAGGACAGACCCGGAAGCAGGCAGGAAGAAGCTTGCCGGCACTGGGCCTGAGCTCGGGCCCCCCTTGGAGGCCAGGCCCGGGGAATTTCAGCCCCCTGCCCCCCCGGGCGGCTCTGGGTATAGAAATTAGTAGTAGTAGTAATATATTCAGTGGAAATAACTGGCTATTTCATGCTGAATATTAATGCTTAGCCTGTTAAATACTATTTAACCAGCCAGGAGACATTTCTGCCAAGTTAGATAGCACTGAATATCGGCCGGAGGTACACTAAGGAGTCAATTTTAGAAGATTTACACATGTAAAACACACTATTAACAGTTTCATTTTATTTGTACTTAGGCAACACCTTTTCAGCAGTTGCCCAAGATGAGTTACGTTGAAGTACCCTAACTAATTTGGCGCTCAGTTATAGAACAGTTGGCTTAATTGGTGATAACTATAATTGGCCTTAACTAGTGCTCATTGACACATATTAGTAGTTAAAGGCAGTTACAGGCCTTTTTCCGGAGATGGGAACGCGGTAGAACTAGAGGACATGAAATGAGGTTGAAAGGGGGCAGACTCGGGGGGGGGGGCGGAGCAAGATGGCGGCACGCTAAGATCTGCTCTCTGGATCTCTCTAAAGTTTGTTGGGAGAACTTCTTTTTTTCTTCATTCAACTATGCCTCATACGAAAAGGAAGGTGTCGGTAAGGGTCGCTACCTCTATGACCAGGACCTCTTCTTCCTCTCAGCAAACGATTGAGAGATTTACAGAGAAACTCACCAGCTCCGAGGACGCTGAGAGGGGCCCTGCTGTTGCTTCGGGTGGAGGAGAAACCGAAGCTTTGGGGCTGGATGTCACCTTATCACCCCCGGCGCTTAATCCACCACCTCTCCCTGCTGGGCTCACACCCCAGGGGAGACTTCCTACCTTAGAAGGTATCCAAGGAAGTACTCCGTTTGGAGGTACTGGGGAAGTTCAGCCTACAGGAGGTCAGGAGAATCTATCGGCCCTGACTGAACGTCATACATTTTTTAGAAAACCAGATGAGGTGGTAACACTGGATTCTATTTGGGAAGTTCTCCAGCATTTGGACAAAACAGTGGTTAAATCTACGAATGAGATATCAACATTAGTAAGTACTGTTAATACTTTATCTACAGCTTTTTCCTCTATGAAAAAGGAAGTTAATGACCAAATTAAAGATATAAAAGGTTAACTAAAATCTGTTCAAGACTGCACTGGGACTTTGATTAAAAATAACATGATTTTGAACCGCAAGATTGAACAAATAGAAAATTATAATCGAAGATTAAATTTAAGATTTCTGAACTTTCCTACTGCACCAGGCTATTTGCCTATGGAAGTCTTTAAAAGATATTTACTTGAAATACTTAAATTCACCCCTGAAATGATACCTCCAATTAATCAAATATATTATTTGCCAAATAAAAAATTATCAGGAAACATGACGGAAGTACCTGTTCAGGAGAAGAAAGAACAGACATTTCCGACATATTGGAAGCGTCATTATCAACAGAATCTGAAAGGTCGACTTTATTAGTTTCTTTTGTCTTTGAGCAGGATTTAGAAGCAGTCAGGAGGCTGGCCCTCTGTAATATTCAGACTTTGTTCTTTGGGAAAAAAGTTTGGACATATCCTGATGTAACAAAATCAATGCAGGTTAGGAGGAAAGCCTTTCTGGCTTTAAGACAAGAAATATTAGCATTAGGAGGTTTTTTTCCACTTAAATTATCCCTGCAAATGTAATGTAAAGTATTTGGGTGTGAAATATGTTTTCTTTTTGCCAGACCAGCTACGTGCCTTTATTGACTTGAAAAAGATAATTTAGGAAGAGTGTATAAATATGTTTCTAATAGTTTGTTAGAATTAACACTGTTTCATATTTGGATTAGGCTCATAAAAATATAAATATAGGTGAGTTAAGTGCTATGCTTTACGATTGAAAAAATTGTCTTTTTATACTCTTCCTCTGAGTTTAGATGACTCTATCCCCCTCATATTGTGGTCTGAGACAAGGAATTTAACTTAATTTTTAGTTTGTTAAGATGGGGAAACCAAATTTCTGCTATTGTATTTTCCTTCCTGATTTTCATGTTCAAGATTTAAGGCTTGTAAAATGTTTAAATACCAATAAATTAAAAAAAAAAAGAAGGGGGGAAGACTCAAGAAAAATGTCAGGAAGTATTTTTTCACAGAGAGAGTGGTGGATACTTGGAATGCCCTCCCGCGGGAGGTGGTGGAGATGAAAACGGTAACGGAATTAAAAAATGCATGTGATAAGCATAAAGGAATCCTGTTCAGAAGGAATGGATCCTCAGAAGCTTAGCAGAGATTGGGTGGCAGAGCCGATGAGGGAGGCGGGGCTAGTGGTTGGGAGGTGGGGCTAGTGCTGGGCAGACTTCTACGGTCTGTGTCCTGAAAATGGCAGATACAAATCAAAGTCAGTTATACACATAAAGTAGCACATATGAGTTTATCTTGTTGGGCAGCCTGGATGGACCGTATAGGTCTTTCTCTGCCATCATCTACTATGTTACTATCCTGCTTATTTTCGAAGGAGAAGGGCGTCCATCTTCCGACACAAATCGGGAGATGGCCGGCCTTCTCCTAAGGCCGGCCAAATCGGTATAATCAAAAGCTGATTTTGGCCGGCTTCAACTGCTTTTCGTCGCAGGGCCGGCCAAAGTTCAAGGGGGCGTGTTGGCAGTGTATCAAAGGCGAGACAGGGGCGTGGTTAAGAGATGGCCGGCCTCAGCCGATAATGGAAAAAAGAAGGCCGGCTCTGATGAGCATTTGGCCGACTTTACTTGGCCATTTTTTGTTCACGACCAAGCCTTGAAAAGGTGCCCAAACTGACCAGATGACCACCGGAGGGAATCGGGGATCACCTCCCCTTACTCCCCCAGTGGTCACCAACCCCCTCCCACCCAAAAAAAAAAATTTTTAAACATTTTTTTGCCAGCCTCTATGCCAGCCTCAAATGTCATACCCAGCTCAATCACAGCAGTATGCAGGTCCCTGGAGCAGTTTTAGTGGGTGCAGTGCACTTCAGGCAGTAGGACCCAGGCCCATCCCCCCCTACCTGTTACACTTGTGGTGGTAAATGGGAGCCCTCCAAAAACCACCACAAACCCACTGTACTCACATCTAGGTGCCCCCCTTCACCCAAAAGGGCTATGGTAGTGGTGTACAGTTGTGGGGAGTGGGTTTTGGGGGGCTCAGCATAGGCGGTCGGTGGCCCAACTGTTTAGGGAGGCTAAAGGGGGCGGGGTTAGGGGTGGAGCCATGGGTGGAGCTTAAATCCATAATTGTCTGATAACACACAGAAAAATAAATAAATAAAAATAAAAGTCACAATTAATACCTTTTATTAAATATAGATATTAGATATGTATCATATGTCAAAGAATAAAGTGGCCGCTCAAAGCATATACTAACCACAATCGCTCAACTACAAAACACTATGCACAACTTTGTGCAAAAACACACTCAGAACCTTACTGTACCATGAATATTACACTGGGCAGAACCTAATACACCAATATACCACCCATACGGAAAGTGCAGACCGTCAACAATATGAAACAAGGATCATAATATCACAATTCTCATGTAGAGCCACAAAACATCCTAATTCATGTTTAATGTGGGATAAAATGCCATACATAAGTAAATAAATATAAACATTTAATGTTGAGCACCTGATTCTCAAAGTGGACATATTCCAAACACTATAATGAAAATAAAATGATCTTTTCTACCTTTGTTGTCTGGTGACTTTGTTTTTCTGATCATGCTGGCCCAGTATCCGATTCTGCTGCTATCTGTCCTCTTAACTCCATTTCCAGGGCTTCCTTTCCATTTATTTCTTTACTTTCTGCCTTTCTTCTTCATTTCTTGTCCTCGCTCTCCTGCCCCCCCTCCAGCCATCCATACCCACCCATTGATTCTCTCCTCTACCCTGCCCCCCCTCCAGCCATCCACACCCACCCACCCACCCATTGATTCTCTCCTCTCCTCTCTGTTCCCGGGCAGATTTTCTAACAGGAGCTGCTCATCCAATCAGAGAGCTCTATTTGAATGCAGATTAACAAACAGACACTCTAATGGGAATTTTTAGTCAAACACACTAGCTAAACCCTTCGTTTTTGGATCAAAGTTCACATTTTTGATCAGAGCCATGCCCTAACATTAAGGCTGTAAACATTTCCAACACTTTTTACCCATAAATATACAAATGAGAACCTCCCAAAAATGGACTAATTTGCATATGGCTTGAGCAAATTTGAGTACATAGCATACCAATCCCACTTCCTAGCACCTAAATTCTGCAATTAGATTTAATGCAAATACTTTTAAAACTTATTTTTAGCACTTTAAAAATTTCAGGGGTCAGTGCAAGTCTCTTTGGTGTGAACTGCTCATGTGCAGGAATTCATGATCCTAGTTAAATATCTCCCTGGCAACCCAGGACACCTCCAGCCAATCCCCCTGCTCTGCTCTCCCAGCAGTAAGATAATCAAATTACAACTGGTTATACACAAGGCTAGAGACTGCTTTCACTGAAGCTGCTGCTATTTAAACCCCCCCAGAGCAGCAGGACTGGCAGGAGAACTACTACTAATACTATTTAGCATTTCTATAGAAACAGCTGTTGTATATGCTTTGAGCGGCCACTTTATTCTTTGACATATGATCCATCCTGCTGTGCCTGGGGAGGCATAGCCTCCCCAGGCCTCTTATACCGGGCGCTTATGGGGCTCAGCACACAAAGTAAGGGAGCTATGTGCCTGGGAGCAATTTATGAAGTCCACTGCAGTGCCCCCTAGGGTGCCCGGTTGGTGTCCTGGCATGTGAGGGGGACCAGTGCACTACAAATGCTGGCTCCTCCCATGACCAAATGCCTTGGATTTGGCCAGGTTTTAGATGGCCGCCATTAGTTTCCATTATCAGCAAAAACCAATGGCGGCCATCTCTAACACCGGTGATCTCCAAGGGCGGGCCAAATGTTGAGATTTGACCGGCCCCAACCGTATTATCAAAACGAAAGATAGCCAGCCATCTTGTTTCGATAATACAGTCGGGTATGCCGCTTAACGGGGCCATCACTAGAGATGGCTGCCCTTATAGATGGCCGACCCCATTCGATTATGCCCCTCTATGGCACCCTAAGGCAACTTTTGCATCGGTGCCCCTCCAACACATGATCCCGTAGTTACCCCTCTCTCTGAAGTTTCTCCCCTTCCCCTGCCAGTAATAAAGAGTGCCAAAATCCTGAAACCTGGTCTGGCATCTCTCCTTTCCTCCCCCCTCCCCATTGCAGGAGGAGAGAAGAGAGAGAGGGACAAAAGCTGGGGAGGGAAGAGAGAGGGACAGAAGCTGAATCGTGGTTTTGGTGCTCTTTATCACCGGCACCGTGAGCCAGTGCCTCACCTGGTCTGTCATGTTCCCTGACTGTTCAGGATATGGGCATCTGAGGATGGGGCGGCCATCTTGGATTTGGGTATCTCCAGGATAGGGCGGCCATCTTAGAGGTGGGCGTCTTGTGGTAGTCATCTTGGAGTTGGGCAGTTTCAGGAAGGAAGGCCATATTTGGGCGTAAGGGCGTCTCCGGTGGGGGCAGCCATCTTGTTGACAGCTGCACATGTTTGGGCCTAATTCCTGTTCTATTTAAAGCCCGACTACCAGTCTTTCCACGCTTCGGCTTCTACTCAGTTCCTTGGGTAGTTGCAGTACTTCTGGATACCTTCACGTCTGCTTCTTGATCTTGACCTCTGCCTGATCCTTGATTCGCTATTGTTTGCTGCCTGGTACTGACCTCTGCCTGTTCCTGATTCTTCTTTTGCCTGCTGCCTGCTCTTGACCTCTGCCTGATCCTGGATTCGCTATTGTTTGCTGCCTGGTACTGACCTCTGCCTGTTCCTGACTCTTCTATTGCCTGCTGCCTGGTCTTGACCTCTGCCTGATCCGGGATTCGCTATTGTCTGCTGCCTGGTACTGACCTCTGCCCATTCCTGTCTCCTCTGCTGTCTGCTTCTGGTCCTCATTTCTCCCGTGACTAGGCCGGGCCCCGTGGACTTTGTTCTGGACTCAGTTCTTCCCGCTGTTGGCTTCCTGCACCTGGGGGCTCAACCCCTGGGGAACGGAGGGTGACACAGGGGGAACTCGGGGTTGGACAACAACTCGGGGAGGAACACTCCTCCATCGAGCACAAGAGCTCACGTTCTTTCTCAGCGGGCCTGACATGGTCCATAGGCTGAACCAGCCCTGCCACCTACATCTTGAGAAAAACCCTACTGACAGGAAACAAAGTTCAGTCCCATGGCAGAAAATGACCCAGGAAGTTGCAGGTACAAGTATTAGTGAGCGCTTCACTTTTTATTGTCTTAATGGGCCTGATCTTGTTTCATTAACGGGAGCTATAATTAGCTGAATAAAGCATTACCTAGGAAACCAGCCATCGGAAAACACATTGCCAAATGCTCATCGTAAAACTTTGCTAGAAAGCAGATCCTACATACATTAACAAGCTGTGAGAACACAGAACAACTGCCAAAGTGGGAGGATTAAATCAGCTGATAAAAAATATATGTATTTTAGGGCAGGTTCTCTTTCATTCAGTGACAGCCAAAGGCTTCTCTCATCCTTTTCCTTTTGTAATCCAACTGCCACATCAACAGTCATAGAGAGGAGGGTCACAGGTGCTCCTTGAAGCCTGATAAATGTTAGGGATGAGCATTCATTTGAAATGTCGTAGGAAATGTCAATGACTTTTCCCATATTGTTTCATCATTGGCAAATGAAAAGGAGCAGATACAACATGAAATGTCATGTTTTTTCATGTCGTAGTACAAGGTAGCCTCACTCAACTCCAAGAGTTGTTGGCAAGAGGAATCGGGCTCAACACGACCATGTCTCGGTGGTGAGGCCTGCGTCAGGAATCATACAAACCAATAAATGCTGTCACAGTAAATTTTATAGTGAGCATCCATTCCTTGTAATCCAAACCACAAAAGAGGGATAAGCAGTGAATCAGCCTGTGAACTATCTATATTGATTCTATTGAATCATTAAGGAGCCCTTAAATCAAACAGCAGTAAAAACTAACATTAGCTCACCCTTACGTGAGTCATTCCTGCTCGCTAAGGCTATTTTTAGTGCTGAGGGAAAATGGATGATTTCCCCATTTTTCCTGTTTATAGCAATGTGTGAATTTTCTCACTACCACGTGACCATTAACCCATGAGTCCCTACTGCCACCTATTTTGTAGGCAGTAGGGATTCACGTGCTAAACCTGTGTTCATCGGTTAACATGCAGCAATGCCCACATGCTAACCAATTAGTGCAGACGCCCGCTCTCCGCTCCCAGAACCGCCCAAGTGCTAAAAATAAATTTTATTTTGAAGCACATGAGTAGAGCACACACATCCCCAATTTACAGCGGGATGCCTCAGTGCACCGCATGGTAAGTCATATTATGCTGCAGTAAACAGACATTAGTGCTTATCGCAGCTTTGTACTTTTTAAGAATTAACTACTGAAATAGCAAGCTAGTGTTTATTTTACTCCTAGAAGGAAAGGACCTCAGAAGCGCAGCCTGTGGAGTTTGTTTTTTTGCCTCAGTTGCTGAGCGAACTTCCTCACTGGTCTCTTAACGTTTGTAAACTTTTATATATTTTTTTCTTCTTTTTATCTTTTTTCAATTTTGTCTCCTTAACCTTTTCAATAACTTTGTGTTGAAGTTATCAGGAAAATAAATGAGGCAGGCATTTAGCTGAATGTATCAATCCTCTTGTTGGTGAGCTCAACAGAGCACTTCCGTTTCACTATTTCTGCTTCGTCGGGAGCTGCACCTTCCAATAGAACGACTTCCAATAGACCTGAATCAAGAGAGAAGATTTTTTTTAGGGGTAAAATGCTTTTTAAGAATACAAGGTTTTTTAACGTAGCTTTTTTGTTATAATTTCCTCACTACTCCAATTTCCAGAAGATTCTTTGAGGATTCATAGAACATAAGAATTGCCATACTGGAGCAGACCGAAAGAAGAACTTAAGGGGGAAAAGAATGGGACTTTCTCTTCATGTTCAAGTGTACAGCGCTGCGTACGTCTAGTAGCGCTATAGAAATGATAATTAGTAGTAGTAAAAATGAAAAAAGCAAACATTTCTGGAAATAAAACAAAATGGAAATGTACTGGCTGCACTCCCCCTCCTCCTCCTCCAGTAACTGTCAAAACGACTAATTTCAAAAAAATTTGGGACACATCATTCTGACTGAATTTGCAATATGCCTGCACTCATACTGGCCACCTCACCTAAACGGTGTCACTTGACTACCTGGTTCTTCAACTGTCACAGTATTTTCTTCAGTGTGAACTGACCAGGCCCTGCCACATCCTGACTGGTGATCAGCTGAGCCCATTTCTCACAATTTCTTCAAAGCATATTCTACGCTTACCCTCTTCCACCTCTTTTCTGGAAACTCTTGCACCAGTCTATGAGAACCATAAATTTTCTACGGATACAAGTTTTGAAGAAGGATTAGATCCTCCTGAAAACCATAGTAATTTTGTATGTTTAGAACAAAATGGCGTCTGTATGTATCATAACAATAACCACTAGCTGGTGGCAACAACATTTAGGTGAGGTGGCCAGCGAGAATGTAGGTTTATTGCAAATCTATTCAGGATGATATATCCCAAATTTTATTGAAAATGGTCAAGTTTTGGCAGAGTTATGTAGAAAGCAAGCTTTGCATAGTTTGCTTGTTTTCTTTAATGCAGTGTATATATACATCAAGGACTACCTACTTGGGCGATGTCCACCATTTCAGCTACAGTGGCCTCCACAATGTTCAAAGACAGACACAACTGCCTAAATTAGTTATAATTTTGATCCAAATGTGAAACCGTGACACAGTGTCTGGTGTCTGCAGCTTCAGAGACACAATAATGGCACCTAATGATTCTAAACAGTGTAAAAGAATGAGGACGTAATGGATTCAAAGGAAAAAGAGACACCCTGTCAGAAACATTATGCCTTCCCCATTTCATTGCAAATCCCTAGATAGACTACCCTCTTACACTGATGCAAAAATGCCCAGTGATTCAATTATACTATAGTGAAATATGGGGATGCGTAACATTAAAAAAAAACCACACACACGCTGTGCTTTGTATAATTGACTGTAATGTGTAAAGCTTCTAATTTGGTGGCTTAGCAAGTTGGCTATGCTTACATGTTTGTAAGAAAACGCAGCAAAAGTTGGTTGTGCTTTCTAAAGTAATTTGCTGCATTTTCTTACAAAAGGTCTTTTTCAAGACTGCTTGTTCTCAATGCCTATTGGCATATTTACCCTTGAATATTTTCACTTTCCAGAAAGACTCCTGAAGAAGGCCTTTGGCCGAAACACAATGCTGTGTCGAGTCTTCTATCAATAAAGCTTGTGTGAGAATTTGAAGTTTCTTTGATTTGTCCCCAGAGTGCCTGTCACATAGTAACAATAGTAACATAGTAGATGATGGCAGAAAAAGGCCTGTACGGTCCATCCAGTCTGCTGAGGAGGAAGGAGGTGTTTTAGAGAGCTCTGCTGACTTCCAGTGGAAAGGGAGTGAGACCTAGCTCCCTCCCCAAAGATGAGGAGGGTCCCTGGGGAGAAGGCCTCAGGAAAGTCCCAGGCTATGGGGCCTCCTGGGGCCCGGGACCAGAAGGCCGAAAGGAGTGGCTCTCTCCCTGGTTTGACTACCGGGAGAAGGGAAAGGAGTCCAGTGGACCGAAGGGAGAAGCAGCCCAGTGGAGGCCACCAGAGCATTTCCCCCTCCATGGCCCAGCTTGCGGAAGGTAAGCGAGAAGACAGTGGAGGGGGGAGGAAGATAGTACAGGCCCCAGAAGGGCGCTTCCAAGGAAGGGAGAAGGAAGAGGCGATGGAAGTTTGCCAGAAGCCTTTGCTGGAGGCAGCTGAGAGTGAGAGTGAGGAGAGTGGATCGTCAGATGAGGAGTTCCTTGAAGTGAGCTATGACCCTGATGATCCAGCAAGTAGTGTGGTAAATATTGTAAGACGAATTAAGCTGGTGGAAAAAGAAGTAGTGGAGCTAGGAAAACGTCTGAAAATGGCAAGAACTATGTGTAAATTTGCCCCAGCGGAGCACAGACAAATGTATGTTAAAGAGGAAGCCCGGATATCAAAGTTGTTGGGGAAAAAAGAACACTTGTTGAACTGTTTAAAAAAGGGCTCTGTGAATCCTTTGAGGGAGCTCTATGTTAACCGAGAAAGGATGGCTTCAATACCACAGTCTGGGGGTTCAGGAACACTACAGTTGCAGCAAGCTTCAGTGTCTTCAGCAGCATTAGACTCAAAAGAGTTGTCTGGGTTCAGAGGTGACCCCACTTTAAAATACATGAGACAGTTGGCAACACAGTCTAGAGCACTTACCCAGCAGCCAGAGGATAAGGAGGCAGCGGCAGGACATGGCTCTGAGGTGGGGGCTGGAGTAGAGATCCTACCTGTGGAGGGGAGGACAGAACTCAGTAACTTTTCAAAACTCCAGATAATGGAGGCAGCAGAGGGAGACGCAGGTAGCAGCCTGTTTTCTACAGAGGTGGTGGTCGAAGTCTCAGAGGGCTTACCTGCAGTTGTGCAAACAGCAGAGACAGTTGCCGTGAAGGAGGCCCTGTTGGAAAAGGGTCAGCAGAGGCAGACTCCGGTATTTTTGGCTGGGTCTGCAATGACTGAAGTGGAAACCGAAGCAGCATGGCATCTGGAGAAGCCCCGCCCACGAAGTCCGGGAGCAGGGGAGGTCTTCCCTGAGCATGGAGCAGCTGGCGGTTTACAGGAGAGGGGTCGGAGAGAGAGGAATAGGAGGCGGGCAGCAGCTGGGAGCTCATTTGACCAGCTGTCCATTACAAGAGGTGAAATCGGGGGGTGCTAACAGCCAGCCTGTGGCGGAATCAGGAACAGACAAGCCATGCCCCCGGGAAGCGCCAGCCATTGGGAGAACGCAGGAGGGACTGCACCAGAAGCAAGGGGGAAGTAACCCGATTGTTGAGAGACTTTCGTTGACTACAGAAGTGGACATGGCAAGTCTAACAGATGTGCAGCGGGTGGTGGAGCAGACCTGCCAGCAGGACGGCTGGGAGCGAGGAGCCAAGGGGAGCGGCGGAGTTCCGGAGGCTTCGCCCCTGGTGCCGGAGGTTGGAGGGAGTTCGGGGGCAGAGCGAGCAGGGAGTCTGGTATCGCCAGCTGCAGACCTGACTGGGCAGGTGCCAGAGTATCGCCAGGAGACAGAGGAGAGGAGGCGATTAGCCCAGAGGCTGGAGCCTGCAGTGGCAGGGACGAGCAGGGACGTTCCAGGAAGTGGAGATGGGCAGGACAATCAGTTGGAGGCAGCCCAAGCCGCAGAACTGACTATGGACGTTGCTGGATGTTTGTCTGAGAGGGAAGGGGACGGGGGACAACGGGAGGGGGGGGGGGGCGGTGGATATTGAGGAAGGGAGAGGGATGAGGGGAGGGGCAGAGGGACAGAAGGGGGGGGAGGCAGAGGGAAGGGCTGGAACAAGTGTGGAGGGGGGGGCGGTGGGGGGCTGGGGTCCAAGTCCTTTGCGGCAGTAGTCCAGGGAGGGGGAAGGAGGGAGGGGGGGAGATCGGGTGGTTTTGAGGGCCCAGGGAGGGGTTGGGGGGGAGCGGGGACAGGGGGTGGACAGCTGCCTAAGCGGCGAAATGTGGTACAGCTCAAATGGATAGGGGAGGGGGCAATGTCCTCCAGGGATCGGGTCTTGAGGCTGGTGATGGGGATGGGGTTTATACCCGAGGACTTTTACGCGTGTATACACCCCATCAACATCCCAGAATATGACTTGAGCTTCATGACCCAGAGGGGGATGGAAATATTCTGGGAAAGGTACGAGGGGGTGAGGGGAAAGGGGGAGTGGCGGGACCTCAGGGCCATTCCAGTCAGCAAGCCGGACCTGGTGCAGATCACCCTGCTCGTGAGAAATGAGTCTATCTCTGGGGCAGATTTAGCCTACTGGCTACAGAGGTACGCGGAGCTGAGATCCCCACTTACAAAGTTACCGGATCCAAGCAGGGTTTGGGCAGGAGGTTGGGGAGCCCTGGTCAAATTGAGACAGGAGAGCCATGTGGTCCAGCACATTCCTTCGGCTGCCTTTATCGGTCGTGACAGGATACTGTGCTTTTACAAGGGGCAGCCGCGGCAGTGCTTCAGATGTGGTTCGTTTAGGCACTTCAGCATGTCATGCCCAGTGGTAAAGTGTGGAAGATGCGGGGATCAGCATGCCACAGAGGACTGCACCGCGATCAGGTGCAACCTCTGCGGCGGGTTAGGCCATGCATATCGGAACTGCCCTAGGGCGGCCCATAACGAGTGGGATATGTGGGGGAAGGGACGGGGAGGGGGGGTAATGGAGGAGGGGATAGGGCAGGGGGTGATAGGCAGGGAGGGGCAAGGGGAGGAGAAGGAGGGGATGCAGGAGGGGGGGCGGCAGGGGGCTGGGTCAGGAGTGGAGCAGGGGGGAGAGGGGGAGTGGGTACAAGTGCCACAGAGGAAAGGGAAGTTTCGGAGGGGGGGGAAAGTAGGGGTGGGCAGGGAGGGGTCGCTGCAGGGGAAGAGGGGGGGAACAGATTTCAGGTGTTGGAGGAGGAGGAGGAGGATAGGGAGGTTGGGAGGGAGGAGGAAGAACAGGGGAAAGGAGAAGAGGTGGAGTTAATGGAGGAAGAGGGGGCGGCAGGGGGGATTGGAGAGGGCAAACGGAAATATGAGGAAGCACTGGAGGAGGGTACTGGTGGTAGGAAGAAGGGCGGGAAGGCTCTGGGGGGGAGGGGGAGGGGTGAGGGAGGAGGAAGAGGGAAGGGAGGGAGGGAGGGGAAAGGGGAGTAAGAGGAAAGCTGAGGGGGCCGGGCAGGTGGTGAAGGCCCAAGTGCAGGCTTGGGGGGACAGAGTGGAGCTAGAGGAGGATCTGGAGGACTTGGAGGACTTGGGGGAGGTGGAGGACTCGGAGGAGGAGGTAGGGGGCGGGGGTGAAGAGGGGAGAGGGAGGGATCAGGGGGTGGGTCCGGATAGAGCAAAGAAGAAAGGAAGGAAGAAAGGGGGAGGGGGGGGTAAGGTGCAGACAGGACGGCTGCAGGGGGGGGGAGGGGGATCTGGCAGGGGATGATGTAGACCGCATAGCAGAGGACCTGCTTCAGGGTAAGAAGGGGGTATCCCAGGAGATAAGGAAAGAAGTTGGGAGTGAGCAGACCCGTGACTCGCAATGAGGATGGCAGGCTTAGTGTTGACATTTGCCACGCTGAATGTGGCCAGCATCGCCTCTCCGAAGAAGCAGGGTTTAGCGTATGACTGGTTCGCGAGGGTCCAAGCAGATTGCTTCCTGCTCCAGGAGACTCGGCTGCGGTCCATTGAGGTGATCAGGCGGGCAAGGCGGGCCTGGAAGTGGGGTCCCTCGGTGTGGGGGTTGGCGGGGGAGAGGTATGGTGGGGTGGGGATCTTATTTAAGTCCCACCGGGTGAATATTCAGCGAGTGGTGGAGCTGGGGGTGGGGAGATGTCTTGTTGTGGATGCGATTTGGGAGGATAGAGCACTGAGGGTGGTGAATGTGTACGGGCCCCAAAGCAAGAAGGAAAGGGTGCTCCTCTTTGGGAAGATCAAGCCCTACCTATACACTTCGCGCCAAGTAGTCTGGGGGGGAGATTTTAACACCATATTGCGGAAAAAGGATAGTGGGGGACGATCGGTACAGGTGGGCTATGATGGGGTGAGGCTGGCAGGGATCATGCGGGAGGCGGAGCTGGTAGACGCGCATGTGGCCTTCTGTGAGGAACAGGAGGGGTTCACGTTCTTTCGAGGGCAGTGTAAAAGTAGAATCGATAGATTCCTGGTAAAGAAGGGGGTTTGTCTGGGGGGTCCACGAACCGTGGACGTGGACTTTTCAGACCACCACATGGTCCTCCTTCAGGTGGGGGGGGCGGCAGCGCAGAGGCCAGGGAGGGGGTTATGGCGACTAAATTTAAAGTGGTTAGGTAGCGAGCAGGTGCGGGAGGAGTACCGCCGGTTTTTGGAAGATCAGGTGTCAGTGCAGGGGGCATTTCAGTCATTGGGGGAGTGGTGGGATACAGTGAAAAGACGAACGCGGGGATTCTTTCTCAGACAGGCGAGAAGGGAGGGGAGGGAAAGGACAAAGTTGGGCATGGCAATAAAGAAAAAGAGGGACACATTGATTTCACAAGGGGGGAGGGAGGAAGAAATACATGATCTCCAAGCACTCCTGGAGCAGGTACAGTACAACCGCTACACCTCCTTGGTGTATGAGCGGGACTTCGGGAAAATGTGTAGCCCGGACCCCTTCGCATGCTGCCGGGAGCGGAGGGCGCGCAGGGTGATGGAGGGGGTGCAGGATGCACAGGGGGTCCTGCAGGACACCAAGGAGGGGATTCTGGGGGCAGTGAGGGACCACTTTGCGGCGTTCCTTTCAGCCCAGCAGATTGATATGGAGCAGATGGAGTGTTATGTGGAAGGAACCCCGGGGATAGGTCACGGGGGACCCCAGCTTCAGGCCCTCTTGAACCCGTGGACAGAACAGGAGGTGGAGGAAGCCATCGGGGCGCTCCACAGGAAGACCTCGCCGGGGCCGGATGGGCTAACAACTGAGTTCTACCAGGCCTTTAAGGAGCAGCTGGTGCCGATCCTGGTGAGGGTATGGGGGGCAGCCCAGTTGGAGGGTTCCTTGCCTAGTTCCTTGACAGAGGCGGCTCTTATCCTACTAAGTAAGGGGAAGGACCCGGCGATGCTGGCCAACTGGCGGCCTATAGCACTGCTTAATACGGATCGAAAAATCTTTGCGCGAATGCTATTCCAGAGAATGAGGCAGGTGTCTGGGGATTTGCTAGCAGCCTCGCAAGCATGTGGGGTTAAAGGGAGAGGGGTCTTGGAAGCTGCAGCGTGGGTGCGGGAGGGGGTAGAACGCAGTAGAGTGGGAGGGCATGGTAGGCTGTTGGTAACACTCGACCAGGAAAAAGCGTTTGATAGAGTGCAGTGGGGTGTCCTATGGAGCATTCTGGAGCGTTATGGGTTTCCGAAGGGTTGGATAGAGCAATTACAGCTACTCTATCGGCATGCGGGGTGTTTTCCCCTGGTTAACGGGTGGAGAGGGCAGGGGTTTGAGGTAGGGGCAGGGGTCCGACAGGGGTGCCCACTCAGCCCGCTGTTGTATGCATACGCCATCGACCCTTTTATAAGACGGCTGGAGAAGGGGGGGGGGCGGAGGGGCTGGAAGGGGTGGAGGTGGGGGACAATAACCAGTTAAGGGTCGTGGCGTATGCAGATGACGTTACAGTGTGGGTAGCGGACCAGAGGGAGGGAGGTAGATTGCAGAACCTGATCCAGGAATACTCGCAGGCAACAGCGTCGCAGGTCAATTTTCAAAAGTCCAATAGCCTGTGGGTTGGGGATCAGGGGCTGCAATTTGAGTTGGGAGGTAGGTTTCCTACAGCTGTGGAACGTATACGGGTCTTGGGAATATACTTCGAGAAGGGGGATTATAGGCTCTACAACTGGGATAGGTGTCTCCAAGAAGTGAAGGGGAGGGTGGATAGATGGAAGGGGTGGAAAATGACCATGGGGGAGCGGGTACAGCTCATCAAGGCACACTTAGTTCCTTTGTTTCTGTTCGTCAGTTACATCTGCCTGCTGCCGGAGAGCCGGTACGCGGCCTTGTATGGGGTGTTCTTCCAGCTGCTCTGGGGCAACAGGACGAATCCGGTAAAACGGAATGTTACCTATCTGTCTAGGAGGGAGGGGGGGGTGGGCATGATAAACCCAGTCCTGTTTTTCAGCGCTTTGTTCCTGCAGTTCAATCTGGGGAGGGCGGTAGGGCGGGAGCCACCGGGGTGGGCTAGGAGTGTCCTGCAGTGGTGGCCGAGATATTGGGACCTATGGCGGGAGGGGGGGAGGGTAGTGGCACTGCGAAGGGGGGCTCCGGGGGGGGTGAGTTATTGCAAGACCCTAGTGAAATTGGTGAGGGTGTGGGGGCTGACGGTGGGGGAGGTGAAGGCAGGACAACGGGGGGTCTGGATGGACAGAGTACGGGCGCAGGTGTTCTCAGCTCCTCTGGCGCTGAGGGACGCGCCGGCCCCACGGATGCAGCAGGGGTTACGGTTGATTGCTTCGAACCGCATCCCGGTGAAGTATAAAGACCTGGCGTGGCTGTCCTTTCACGGTAGACTGTACGTCCGAGGAAATTTGAAATATCGCAATGTGCGGGATAGAGGGTGCCCACGGGAGGAATGTGCTGGAACTGAAGAGACGATGGAGCATTTCCTGGTGAGGTGCCCATTTACAGTCCAGGTCTCTGACCGGGTTTCCTCGTTGCTGCAGATCCCCAGTTTCCGCAACTACAGCTATGCGGACTGGGTGTATGGCCCAGAGGGTGGAGAGGGACGCGGGGATCCGGTAACATGCTTTCTGATTTCGGTGATATTGCGGTACTGCCTCTGGATGGCGCGCTGCAGGGTGTCCCTGTACCAGGAGGTCCGGCCGGCGGAGGTAGTCAGCTGGGATGTGGTAAGGGCGGTGCAGGAAGCGGCGAAGTGGGAAAGGGTGGAAAAAGGGGTGGGGGTGGCTTCGAGGTGGTGGAGACACGTGAGGCTTAAGCCGCCATGAGGGGACATGCTTCCCAGGGGATTGTGTGCCAGTTGTCTGAAGGGGTTGTGGGGAGTCGGGGGGGGGGTTGATCCATTGTATTATTGAGGAGGGGGTGTACATAGATAGGCAGCCCATGTCTAGCTAGGAGCCTGGGGTTTGATTTGCATGTCCGTTTTTTTTCTTTGGTCTTTCTAATAAACAGTTTCCACTGTACTATTGAGGAGGGGGAGGGGGTGTACATAGATAGGAGGACCGTGTATAGCTAGGGGCTTGTTTTTGATTTGTATGTTATTTGTTTTTAGTTTTTTCCAATAAAAAGAGTTTTCCAGTCTGCCCAACAAGATAAACTCATATGTGCTACTGTATGTGTATACCTGATTTTGATTTGCATCTGCCATTTTCAGGGCACAGACCATAGAAGTCTGCCCAGCACTAGCCTCTTCTCCAAACCACTAGCTCCGCCTCCCACCGTCGGCTCTGCCACCCAATCTCCGCTAAGCTTCTGAGGAGCCATTCCTTCTAAACAGGATTCCTTTATGTTTATCCCACGCATGTTTGAATTCCGTTACCGTTTTCATCTCCACCACCTCCCGCGGGAGGGCATTCCAAGCATCTACCACTCTCTCTGTGAAAAAATACTTCCTGACATTTTTCTTGAGTCTGCCCCCCTTCAATCTCATTTCATGTCCTGTAGTTCTACCGCCTTCCCATCTACGGAAAAGGTTCATTTGCAGATTAATACCTTTCAAATATTTGAACATCTGTATCATATCACCCCTGTTTCTCCTTTCCTCCAGGGTATACATGTTCAGGTCAGCAAGTCTCTCCTCATACGTCTTGCAACGCAAATCCCATACCATTCTCGTAGCTTACTCCTGTGCCAAAACTTAAGTCCATGGTATTTTAATGACTGTTGAATCCTCTATGCAAAACCCACTCAGTCCAAAAGCTGCCACCTATTTTTCTCAAAACTGCTGCTGATGGACTGAGTTTTGGAAAAGTGCTCTTTAATTCCCACTGTTTCCGTTGCCATTGGCACATAGCCACTAAAAAAGATTAGCTTGTGAAACCTTACCGCCACCTATTTTGCAGGCAGTAGATCTCACGCTCTAATCCTGCACTAATCAATTAGCATGCGGTAATGCAGACATACTAACTGATTACTGCAGAAATACCCACTCTGCCCCCAGATGCAATCCCTCAACAAAAAAATGAAAAAATATTTTTAGCATGCGATTGAGTGCACATTTGGAACTTACCATGGGACACGTGAGTAACAGCCCCACAATAAGCCCTTTTAAGGTCCACCTTGGGGGTCAGCACTCAATAAAATGATCTGGGTGTCATTGTAGATAATACGCTGAAATCTTCTGCTCAGTGTGCGGCGGTGGCCAAAAAAGCAAACAGGATGCTAGGAATTATTAGGAAAGGGATGGTGAATAAGACCGAATAGTTAAGCTCTGGAACTCTTTGCCGGAGGACGTAGTAACAGTGATTAGGGTATCTGTGTTTAAAAAAGGTTTGGACAAATTCCTGGAGGAAAAGTCCATAGTCTGCTATTGAGACAGACATGGAAAAGCAACTGCTTGCCCCAGGATTGGTAGCATGGAATGTTGCTGCTAATTGGGTTTCTGCCAGGTACTTGTGACCTGGCTTGGCCACTGTTTGGAAAACAGGATACCGGGCTAGATGGACCATTGGTCTGACCCAGTATGGTTACACTTATGTTCTCTGCATTGCTCCATGGTGCCACCATACCTTGAGTATTGTGTTCAGTTCTGGTCGCTATAAAAAGATATAGCAGAATTAGAAAAGGTTCAAAGAAGAGCGACCAAAATGATAAAGGGGATGGAACTCCTCTCGTATGAGGAAAGGCTAAAGAGGTTAGGGCTCTTCAGCTTGGAAAAGAGACAGATGAGGGTTGATATGATTGAGGTCTACAAAATCCTGAGTGGTGTAGAATGAATAGAAGTAAATCGATTTTTTACTCGTTCCAAAAGTACAAAGACTAGGGGACACTCGAGGAAGTTACATGAAAATACTTTTAAAACAAATAGGAGGAAATATTTTTTTCACTCACCGAATAGTTAAGCTCTGGAACTCTTTGCCAGAGGATGTGAACAGCGGTTAGCGTATCTGGGTTTAGAAAAGGTTTGAACAAATTCCTGGAGGAAAAGTCCATAGTCTGCTATTGAGACAGACATGGGAAGCAACTGCTTGCCCTGGGATTTGTAGTATGGAGTGTTGCCACGATTTGGGTTTCTGCCAGATACTTGTGACCTGGCTTGGCCACTGTTTGGAAAACAGGATACTGGGCTAGATGGACCATTGGTCTGACCCAGTATGGCTACTCTTATGTTCTTAAGGTGTGATAAGCATGCAGTAGTGCTTACCACAGCTTAGTAAAAGGGCCTCTAAATAAGGAAGCTTTTGACACTGTCCCATGCACAAATAAGCTGAGCTTCTAGGAATGTGTTGTGGTTTTAAAACAACAGGAAAATAACAAAAATCATTTGTTGTTTATTTATTTCTGTTTCCCATCCAAAATGACAGAAAACAATGAACAATTGGAGATTTACATTGGTTTTGGAGAAAAATAAAAAAACAAAAGGAATGAAGCTCGTTAAAATGAAATTATGTAATAGGGAGAAATTAAATTTTTTTTTATTTTTTATTTTTTTTTATATTTTTAATTACATCAAGAACATCTTGAATACAGATAAAGATAATTTAGTATCTTAAAACAAAGATTATCAAAACATAAACTTTAAGGCAATTCAAAAAATAGGGAAAAAGATCCATTACTCATCTATAGTCCACAATTAACAGGGGGTTTCCACATTTTTAGGAAAATCTGTAAATTTCAGAAGCCAACTTCTAAAATCAAATCATGGTGGCCGGTTTAAGCTATCCAGACAATATAAACTATCTATGGGGTTGATGTTACTATTGTCTCTGGTAATGGCTGAGGCAGGTCTCCCAGCTTTACTTCTAAAAAGGAATTCAGTTGACTTGCCTCAAAAAATACATACTTAATTGAATTTATTTTTATCACACATTTGCAAGGAAAGTTCAGCCAAAATAATGCACCAAGTTGCATTACTTTTGGTCTCAATTTAAGAAATTCCTGTCTTTTTCTGGGTAGTTCTAGAGACATCCGGGTACATTCTAATATTACAATTAAGGAAACCTGGTCTTTTATTAAGAAAAAATTGTTTAAGTATCCAGTCTCTATCCGGTTGAAGTATGAAAATCACTTTGAGTGTTGCAGTTGTCAGGCCCACATTGTCTCCCTCAATAATTTGAGTCAAATTTAAGTCCAAAGATTGAACATTTGCATCTTCTTTTTGTAATAGTTCTTTCTTCCGAAATGGTTCTACATAGAAAATCTTTGAAATTGGTGGATGTGATTTTTCTGGAATTTTTAGAACTTCTGTTAAGTACTGTTTGAAGGTTATCAATGGAGAGATGGCAATCTGCTTAGGAAAATTTATCAGTCTAAGAGCATTTGAGCATTGATAATTCTCTAGTATTTCCACTCTGTTTTGAAGATACAAGTTTTCTTTAATTAAATTCAATTGAATTTGCTGAGAATTTTTTATTGCTGAAGAATTAATTTCCACCTCTTTGCCCAAAGACATCACTTTCTTATCTATTTCAACAATCTTTTCATTATCACAGTTAAATTTCTTATCTAATTGAGAAAACTTTTGTATAAATAAAGTTTCTAAACGTACAAGTGCTTCCCAAATGTTGTCCAAGGAAATTTGTTGAGGTTTTTCAGGCAAAAATGATCTATTTGAAGTATCCAAAGTAAGAAACGAAGAAAAAACTGGTTGAGCTGCCACTGCTCCGTGTTCTTCCTCAGAGGCTGCTTCTCCTCCCCCCACCTCTGCTGTTTGCACAGCAGGATTCATCGGCGTTTCAGGCGTCGACCCAGCACCCGCTCCAGGAGACCCCGTCGCGTCCTGCGCCTCTGGAAGTCTCCGGACTGAGTTCAACGCCGCAGCCGGCATAGGAGGAGGGATCCTCATCTTGGGGCTGAAGGATGTTTCTTGTTCAAGCTGAGGGAACGGGAGACCTCTCCCCAAACCCTCAAGCAGCGAACCAGACCCCGTCGGTGTGCCCGGAAGAAGGAAGCGCTCCATAGTCACAGCTCCAGGTAAATGGGGGGTAGCGGGTCCTCCTCGCAATTTACCTCTCCGTTTAGGCATGTTTTAGAAATGTCCGGTAACAAAGAAAAGGGGAGTTACGAGCAAGTAAGAATGGAGCAACCTTCCTAGCTTGTTACTCAGCCGCCATCTTGCCCCCTTTCGAGAAATTTAATTTTTTATTTGATTTTGTTGCAGTTCAAAGGATGCTATTTGTACAACAAAATAAAATAAAACGGGAAAAGAAACAAACAAAAAAATGAAACAAAGCACCTGAAACCCCACTGAAACAAAAGAAGCAAAGCAAGATGAGGAAAATTTTGTCTGCACCCTGCTACAACATGGCATTTGCTGACTGTTTTGGTAAGTGCTATGTTCTTATTGCAAGTCTGAATGGTTTTAGTGGGCTCTAAAGGTGGAGGAGTAGCCTAGTGGTTAGTGCAGTGGACTTTGATCCTGGGGAACTGGGTTTGATTCCCACTGGAGCTCCTTGTGACTCTGAGCAAGTCACTTAACCCTCCATGGGCCCTGGTACAAAATAAGTACCTGAATATATGTAAACCGTTTGAACGTAGTTGCAAAAAAAACTCAGAAAGGTGGTATATCAAGTCCCATTTCCCTTTCCCTATTTGAGATTCTACATGGAATGTTGCTATTCCACTAGCAATATTCCATGTAGAAGCCGGTCAACAACGCGGCTCCGCAGGCTTCTGTTTCTGTGAGCCTTATGTCAGACTCACAGAAACAGATGCCTGCGCAGCCGCGTTGCTGATCTGCAAGGGCAGGCTTCTACATGGAATGTTGCTAGTGGAGGAGTAGCCTAGTGATTAGTGCAGTGGACTTTAATCCTGGGGAACTGGGTTCAATTCCCACTGTAGCTCCTTGTGACTCTGGGCAAGTCACTTAACCCTCCATTGCTCCTGGTCCAAGTAAGTACCTGAATATACTACGTAAATCACTTTGAATGTAGTTGCAAAAACAACAGAAAGGCTGTCCAGCTTATAATCGAAAGACAAAAATGCCTATATTGCGACCTAAATCGGGAGATAGGCGTTTATCTCCCAAAAACGAATAACGCGGTATAATCGAAAGCCGAACTTGGACGTTTTCAACTGCACTCCATCGCAGAAGCGTACAAAGTTGACGGGGGCGTGTCGAAGGCGTGGTGAAGGCGGAACTGGGGCTTGGTTATCGGCCGATCAGAGATGGGCGCCTTTCGCCGATAACGGAAAAAAAATATGCGTTTGTAGCGAGAATTTAGGGCACTTTTCCTGGACCCTGTTTTTCCACAAATAAGGCCCCAAAAAGTGCCCTAAATGACCAGATAACCTCTGGAGGGAATCGGGGATGACCTCCCCTGACTCCCCCAGTGGTCACAAACCCCTTCCCACCACAAAATATGCCGTTTCACAACTGTTTATTTTCACCCTCAAATGTCATACCCACCTCCCTTGCAGCAGTATGCAGGTCACTGGAGCAGTTATTAGGGGGTGCAGTGGACTTCAGGCAGGTGGACCCAGGCCCATCCCTCCCCTACCTGTTACAATTGTGCTGCTTAATGCTTATTAGTCGTCCAACCCCCCAAACCCACTGTACCCACATGTAGGTGCTCCCCTTCACCCCTTAGGGCTATAGTAATGGTGTAGACTTGTGGGCAGTGGGTTTTGAGGGGGATTTGGGGGGCTCAACACACAAGGGAAGGGTGCTATGCACCTGGGAGCTCTTTTACCTTTTTTTTTGTTTTTGTAAAAGTGCCCACTAGGGTGCCCAGTTGGTGTCCTGGCATGTGAGGGGGACCAGTGCACTACGAATCCTGGCCCCTCCCACGAACAAATGCCTTGGATTTATTCGTTTTTGAGCTGGGCGCTTTCATTTTCCATTATCGCTGAAAAACAAAAACGCCCAGCTCACAAATTGTCGAATAAAACATGGACGTCTATTTTTTTCAAAAATACGGTTCGGTCCGCCCCTTCACGGACCCGTTCTCGGAGATAAACGCCCATGGAGATAGACGTTTTTGTTCAATTATGCCCCTCCACATATCAAGTCCCATTTCCCTTTCCCTTTAACATGTACTTAAAACATTTAGAGGCCCTTTTACTAAGCCATGGCAAAAAGTGGCCTGCAGCACTTCGAGTGCAACTTTTGGGCGCAGTCTGGCCAGTTTTTGCAGCATCCTGGAAAAAGAGCCTTTTTTAAGGGGCTGGAAAATGGACATGTGGCAAAATGAAAAAACAGTGTGTCTCTATTTTCGGCCTGAGACCTCACTGCCACCTATTGAATTAGCGGTAATGTCTGACGTGCTACCTGGGCGGTAGGCATGCAGTGCACGTCCACCTCTTGTTTACCACCGGGTAAGCACCACGTGGTAGAAAATAGAAAATATTTTCGACTGTGTGTTTTCGGCACACCAAATTTAGAATTATTGCCTGGGGCACGTGGTAGGCAGGCTGTAATGCCGATTTGGCGAGCTCTGGACGCACTTGGGCTCTTATGCACCTTTGTAAAAGGTCCCTTAAGGGCCTTATTTTAAAAGTACTATTTGTGTTTTAGATTCACATTACCCAGCATTTAGATATTTATATGATATAAACGTTTAAGGGGAGAAGTTGTCAAGCTGCATTAGGGTTTTAAGTTGCATTATTTGCCCCTTACCATGATCAGGTGCACACTGCAAGTTGTATTATGGGCATAAAATCACAGTAACATAACCCCAGCCAAAAGCAGGGGTTATTTTACCATACCAGTAATAAAGAATGACACGGGGACAAAGTTTGTCCCCCGTCTCCGTCCCCACCCCATCCCCGCAGGTTCTGTCCCCGTGGGCTCTGTCCTCATCTACAGAAGCCTTGAATACTTATAATTTTATATTTAAATCTTTTTATTAAAGTATAAAAAGGAACAATATGTTGTGCAAATGTTGTGTATAAATTACAAATAGAAAACAATAATAACAATGAGCAGCTATAATAACCCTCCTTCCCACCACCACCCTCTACCCTTCCAACTAGAAAATGACATGGGGACAAAGTTTGTCCCCGTCCCTGTCCCCACCCCGTCCCCATGGGATCTGTCCCTGCTCCATCCCTTTGGGCTCTCTCCCCTTCCCCATCCCTGTGGTTGCTGCGGTTCCCTGTCCCCGTGTCATTTTCTAACCAGGAACATTGAACCTCAAAGCCACGGCCTGATGCGCTCAGATCAGAGCCTGCAGGGCCTGTGCAATTCCCCACCACACCCCTGGTCAAGCTCTCCACCCCCCAAAAGAGCCTACCATTAGTTTCCCAGGTGGTCCAGTGGGTTTCGGGCCAGAGCTATCCCCAGTCACTCTTTCTCTGGTCAGCACTGTCTCCAAAACGGTGCCCCTAGTGGTAGTTTTGCTTTACTACCACTAGAGGTCAAGTTTCTGTATGAGGGCAGAAGCGACTGGGGATCACTCCTGCCTGAAGTTCACTGGACCACCAAGAAACTAATAATGGGCCCTTTTGGGGTGGGGCGCCTTGATGGGGGGAGGGTTGGGACTTGATCAGAGGGAGGGGGATTGATCAGGGTTGGGGGAAGTGATGGTGGGGGGAATGGCACAGGCCTGCAGGCTCCAGGCCAGGAGCATTGGGCTGTAGCTTTGAGGCTCAAAAGCAGCATTTACTGGGAGTCAGTAACCTGTGGGACAGTTATACTGTAGGTTGCTGTCTCCCATGGTAAATCAAGGTGTGGTAAAAACTTGCCATTTACCTTCCAAAATCTTGGGCCCTAAATCCAGCCACTAGATGTCGCCAGTGTGCAGTTACTGTGGCTCTATCCTTCCAGGGGCTGTGAGCACTGTCTCCCAAAGATCCCCAGCCCCAGCTGACCAGAGGAGCAAAAGACCTGAAGCAGAAATCAAACCCTAGTCCCTTGGCATGGCAGGCCCCTTCTCCCTCATGTCTTACAAATTCAAAATTGTACATGAATTATTTCAATGGGGTTGTTGATCTCCAGTCTTTGCACATAGCAAGCCAGGCAGTGCTGGTAAGAGTTGCCAATAACCTTAATATAGCATTTACATAAACACATAAGTATTGCCATACTGGGAAAGACCAAAGGTCCATCAAGCCCAGCATCCTGTTTCCAACAGTGGCCAATCCAGGTCACAAATACCTGGCAAGATCCCAAAAAAGTACAAAACATTTTATACTGCTTATCCCACAATATTCGAGGTGTGGTCGCACCATGGAGCGATACAAAGGCATTATAACATCCTCATTTTTGTTTTCCATTCCTTTCCTAATAATGCCTAACATTCTATTTGCTTTCTTAGCTGTAGCAGCACACTGAGCAGAAGGTTTCAACGTATCATCAACAATGACACCTAGATCCCTTTCTTGGTCAGTGACTCCTAACGTGGAACCTTGCATGACATAGCTATAATTCGGGTTCCCCTTTCCCACATGCATCACTTTGCACTTGCTCACATTAAATGTCATCTGCCATTTAGACGCAGGATTTCCTCCCAGGCTTCCTTATTGTGCAGCTATTGTGATATCACCAAAGGACTTTGGGGATTAACTTTGGTATTTTAAAAACTGGTTTGCAGTTTTTAGATCTAACAATTAGAATCTAAATAGTTAAGTTCCGTAACTGTACCACATATTTACAGAGTATAAACTACAGGAATGACTAATCCTGGTGCCTTGGTGGAGTTGTTGCAACTCGTTTTCATGTACCATATATTTTCATAAAAATAGAATCAGACACTTTATAATAACCTGACTGATAGTAGGCTAGGATAGCAAAAAGGATCTGTGAGGGATACAGTTATTTCACCCCAAGGATATACGATAGGCATGTAAATGATGGTACTAAGTCCAGGGAAAGACACACTTTACCACTGGTCCAAGATCCACACTCCCTCTTATTATCCAGAAATAAGCAATATGGACCACGTGGAGTACACAGAGAGATATTTATCCACAGAATAAAAGTGAAAACAGAACATAAAGTGTTAGGACAGATTTAAATATCCCCAACACTATTCACTAATGCAAACACTTAGGAACTAACATGAACAGAAGTCAGATGATATCAACACATACTCCCTATTGGCAAAAGCCAACTGTAAATCCAGCTGTAATAGTGATCACAAAACTTAAAATATACAACCTTAAGATGTTGATATAGTCGTCTCCTCATGGTGACTGTTGGAATGACAGGACTGGCTGCAAGTGGTGGTGCTCTTACCACTGATCTTCAGTCCATTTTGATGTCATTGCTGTCGTTGTGTGCATTGTTCCTCTGCAAGTACATCGTTATATCCTTCACAGCATGATATCATTGCAATAGGTGATTAGCCTGTGCCCTTTGTTGTGGATAGGTATAAGCACAAAAATATATTTTACATCATCTCTAGATATCCCTCAATGCTTTGGGCTCCAAGTGGTCTGGGGCTGCATAAACAATAGTTCTTGTCCAAGGTTGACTAAAAGCCTCCAAACTGAGTCAGATGAGTCAACAGATAGACAGATCCTCAGGGTCACAGCCATTACCCTTCTCAAATGCAAAGCAGGACACAAGTCACTTAGCATAGAGCACAGAGCATCCATGTGGCATCTTAAGCCAGCACCACAAGTTTGGTCAAGTTAAGGTCTGTGATACACTGGTTATATTGTAGCAGGGGCTATACCCCTTAAAGGACCATGAAGCCATACAACCTAAGACTTTCCCACCTACAACATCTGATTCTCACTGTAACATAAGAATTGCCATACTGGGTCAGACCAATGGTCCATCTAGCCCAGTATCCTGCATCCAACAGTGGTCAATCCAGGTGACAAGTACCTGGCAGAAACCCAGTTAATAGCAACATTCCATGTAGAACCTCAAGAGTAGCAACATTCCAATTCTATGTAGAACCTCAAATAGTAGCAACATTTCATGTAGAACCTCAAATAGTAGCAACATTCCATGCTACCAATCCCGGGGCAAGCAGTGGCTTTCCCCATGTCCATCTCAATAACAGACTATGGACGTTTCCCTCCAGGAACTTGTCCAAACCTTTTTAAAACCCAGATACACTAACCGCCATTACCATATCCTCTGGCAATGATGTCCAAAGCTTAACTATTCTTTCAGTGAAAAAAATATTTCCTCCTATTTGTTTTCAAAGTATTTCCATGCAATTTCATTGAGTGCACTCCACTCAGAGCACCTACACTTATGCATGTCTGTGCACACATACCCATGAAAATGCCAGCAGGGCGCCTGGGTGCTATTCTGCAAATACTCACGTACCTTGCATAGTGTGCATTTGCAAAAGGGAACCTACACAGGGGTGGAGCATGGGTAGGACATAGGCAGGGCTCCCACTGACACAGTAACCCCTGCCACATTTACCCACCCCCACTTCTGCCAGCTCTATGGATGATGTAACTGTGGATGCCCCGTTGTTAGACATGTCAGTACCAGCCAGGTTACACTTCTATTCTAAAACCAAAGCCTGGGTTTCTAATAGAATAGGCACCAACCACGTAGCCTTGGGGGGAGGGGGGCTATAGAGGCACCCAGTTACAGAATTGCCTCCATAGTAACATAATAAATGATGGCAGATAAAGACTAGTAGGGTCCACCCAAATATTGTGCCCAACAGAACATCAACTTAGTGGTGGAGCTAGAGGTTGATTTGTTTGGTTCTCCAACAAAAAAGGTGTTCTGTTGGCCCATCCGTTCTGCCCAGTAAGGTGGCTGGAGTGGTACCTGTCCCTTCATGCAAGTTATACCCCTCTATGCCTTTGTTTAGGGTTATACCTGTTGCTCCATGTAGGTTACCCCCTCTATATCCCTGTTTAAGGTTGTATCTGACACTTATGCAGGTTACCCCTCCTCTATACCTGCCACTCCATGCAGGTTACATTCTTCTAAGCCTTTTTTGAAGTATGACAGTCATTTTCTTTTCTTTTCTTTTTTTTTTTTTGCTTTGGTTCTATCCTCTGGCAACAGAGGGATCATCTTTGTTTATCTCATGTCTTTTAAAATTCCTTCACTATTTCTCCCCCACCTCTACCAGAAGGGCATTCCAGGTGTCTACCACATGTTCCATGAACAAATATTTCCCGATGTTGCTTTTAATTTCATTTCCTTCCAGCTTCATATCATGTCATCCCCTGTCCTTGGAAAAGATTTGTTCCTACTACACTTCCTCTCAGCCTGCTGAACTACGTGGATCCTGAGCTTACATTCGCCTTCAAAATTGTTATGTTACATTATGGGGTTGATAGTCAAAGCAATTTAACCTGGCTGGTTAAATTATCCTGCTGATATTCACTGGCTCTTAACTGGTTGGTACTACTGAATATCAGCATTAACTGTGAAACTCAAAGCCACCAATTTTGTGGGCAGTCCGGGCAGGGGCATAGCTAGGTGGGGCCATGGGGGCATGGGCCCCCACAGATTTAGTCCTGGCCCCTCTACTTTTGACCCCCTGACCCTCCCCTGCCACTTTTGACCCCCCCCCACCACCACCACTGCAAGGTACCTTTGCTGGCGGGGGTCCCCAACCCCCGCCAGCCTTAGTCTTCTTCAGCGCCGGTCTCCGGTGCATTCGCTGATCTGTGCTGTGAGTCCTGACGTCCAGCACGTCCTGCACCGGAGACCGGCACTAAAGAAGACTAAGGCTGGCAGAGGTTGGGGACCCCCACCAGGAAATTACCTTGTGGTGGCGGGGGGCTTCGAAATTGGCGGGGGAGAGTTGGCGATGGCGGGGGGGGGGTCGGCAGCTGAGGGAGGCGGGCTAAAATGTGCCCCCCCCCTACCTTGGGCTCTGGACCCTCCTCCCACCGAGGTCTGGCTACGCCCCTGGTCTGGGGACAGAGTTGACACCTATGTGGTTAAATGCTGACATTCATAAGTTACCAGATAAATAAGACCACATAAAACTCATTCCTGTCTTTGTCCGATTTAACTTATGCGGTTAAGTGCTAAATGTCACACTTAACAGGATAAGTGATAGCTGGCCACAAAACCAGATATTCAATTCCGGTGCCTGGATATGGCCCAGCATTGAATTTCTGGGCATAATGCCAGTGTCAGCCAAAGAAAAACTGACTGCCGTCAGTTGAATATTTACCCCTATATTCTTAGGTTCTTATTTCTCTATCTTCCCAATGTTTATTGTTTTTATTGTATTCTATTGTTGTACATAAGAACATAAGCATTGTCATACTGGAACAGACTGAAGGTCCATCAAGCCCTGTATCCTGTTTCCAACAGTGGCCAAATACCTGGCAAGATCCCCAAAAAGTACAATACATTTTATGCTGCTTATCCTAGAAATAAGCAGAGGATTTTCCCATTTCCATCTTAATAATGGCTTATGGACTTTTCTTTTAGGAAGATATCCAAACCTTTTTTGATGCCACTAAGCTAACTGCTTTTAACACATTCTCTGGCAACGAATGCCACAGTTTAATTACACATTGAGTGAAGAAATATTTTCTCTGATTTGTTTTAAATGTACTACTTTGTAGCTTCATTGCATGCCCCCTAGTCCTAGTATTTTTGGAAAGAGTAAACAAGCAATTCACGGCTACCCGTTCCACTCCACTCATTATTTTATAGATTGCTTACGGATATTTTTATGTAAAGCAGTTTGCCAAGTATGACAGTAATTCAGTAAATAATAATGTGCACTGCACCATGGGGAAACCATGAAGCTTCCAAACAGGGGAATATATATTTAGCCTTTCAGCCACTGATGACCTAATTTATTTTTTATTTATTTTTGTTACATTTGTACCCTGCGCTTTCCCACTCATGGCAGGCTCAATGCGGCTTACATGGGGCAATGGAGGGTTAAGTGACTTGCCCAGAGTCACAAGGAGCTGCCTGTGCCTGAAGTGGGAATTGAACTCAGTTCCCCAGGACCAGAGTCCACCACCCTAACCACTAGGCCACTCCTCCACTGTTGCTACTATTTGAGATTCTACATGGAATGTTGCTATTCCACTAGCAACATTCCATGTAGAAGTCGGCCCTTGCAGATCACCAATGTGGCCGCGCAGGCTTCTGCTGCTGCTAGTGGAATAGCAACATTCCATGTAGAATCTCCAATAGTAGCAACATTCCAGGTAGAATCTCCAATAGTAGCAACATTCCTTGTAGAATCACCAATAGTATCTATTTTATTTTAGTTACATTTGTACCCTGAGCTTTCCCACTCATGGCAGGCTCAATGCGGCTTACATGGGGCAATGGAGGGTTAAGTGACTTGCCCAGAGTCACAAAGAGCTGCCTGTACCTGAAGTGGGAATCGAACTCAGTTCCCCAGTTCCCCAGGACCAGAGTCCACCACCCTAACCACTAGGCCACTCCTAATTTGGATCTCCTAAACAGGTGTCATCATACTTTATTTAGACACATGAAAAAAATATCAAAAAATCAATATGTGATGTCATTTTTTCTGACAGCTTGTTCCATTAGGACCAGGCATTCATTCAGCTTTAATCCTCTTGCAAGAACTGAGGATATCTGCCCAGCCCAGAAAGAGAAAAGCATTAATTCATCTTGTGCTCTCGCTCCTTTCCATTCTATCTGGCACATTTCTAACACAGGGGTCCTTTTACAAAGCCGCGGTAAAAAGTGGCCTGTGGTAATGCAGGCGCGGGTTTTGGGCACGCGCAGCATTATTTTTCAGTGCGCCTGTAAAAAAAAGGCCTCTTTTCCCTGAAAATGGACGTGCGGCAAAATCAAAATTGCCGCGCGTCCATTTGGGGTCTCTGACCTTACTGCAAGCCGTAGACCTAGCGGTAAAGAATTTGGGCAGTAATGACCTAAGCGCATCGGATGCCACGTGGGGCCCGTCTGAAAATAAAAATTATTTTTCAGATGCGCGTAGCGGATGCGCGCCAAAAATGAAATTACAGCAAGAGCCACATGGTAGTCGGGCAGTAAGTTCATTTTGGCACACGTGGGCGGCTACGTGGCTTACTGAAAGGGGCCCACAGTGCAGTAGCTGAATTAGCCCTTTCCTCCTTAGAAGTTCTGGCGCACCCAAAGATGATTTTGTTCAATATATTGTTGACGAGGCAACATCTGTATTTCCCTAGTCTGGTCAGTCTCATTCTACATGCATTTCCCATGCCCTCTTTGGATGAATCAACTTCTGGATGGATCAAACACGACAGACAATGGAATCTCTCTCTCCCTGTCTCATTTTCGTCATGAAAAACAATGAGCATAAAAGTAGAGAGATATCTCCAGATGAACACTGCACCTGAATCGCACACTGCTGTTTTCTTTCTCCACCCTCGCAAAGCAGACTCATAGAATATAATGTCACAGGGGAGCATTAATCAGAACAGGAGACACTGAGCTCTTCAGACAAGATGACAGTCCTGAACCATATCGGCAAAATTTACTGTGTGCAAACAAATGTGGCTCTCCAGCCTGTCTCCTGTTCGTTTGCACTTAAATAACTCATTCAAAAACTGCAAAAATGCTGATGTGCAAAATGACACCGCCAATTATTTTCTGACCCCCCAAAAAGGGGGTTGAATTAAGACAAGATTGAAACTTGCACCAATTGTCAAGGCTTCAACCCTGGCCGCTGTCCATTTTTCATATGCATTCATAATTCAATCATCTTTAGAAAAGATGTCACAGTTACATATCTCAAGCTTGGATCAAAAATGGCTCAGCATTTTGGCTGCAAAGGCTTAAGGAATTTCTTAGAAAATTTGAATATCAATAAGTGATTGTCCGAGGAGAGATGAGAGAAGCATATTTTTTAAGTAGCTAGGATGTTGTTCTGGGAATTAGGACTAACATCACAAAAAAAAAACATACTAAGACCGGGAGGAATGGCCTAATGGTTAGTGCAGCAGGTTGTGGATCTGCGGAACCAGGTTCAATTCCCTCTGCAGCTCTGTGTGACCCTGGGCAAGTCACTTAACCCTCTGTTGCCCCAAGTACAAGATTGCAAGTCCATCAAGGACAGCGCAAAGTACCTGTAATAGAATCTATAAACTGCATAGTCCCCTCAGGGATCACTTGTGGTATATATCAAGTGCTGAAAATCAATCAATAAATAAAAACACTGCTACCTGACATAGTCCTTATCCTCTTCCACTATAAACTCAAAGGGGTTGATATTCAGTCAGTGGCACTCAGCATTTTGCTGAATGCTACTACTACTACTATAAATCATTTCTAATGCTGCTGGGGTTATACCCGGAAATTCAATGCTGGGTCATGTCCAGGCTTCAACATTGATTTTCCGGGTTTCCAGAGCCTACAAACCATATTCAGCTCTTAACCAGTTACGTGGCACCGCATAAAGATAGTCCTTTTTATGTGGTTACCTGTATGTCTTTAGGTGCCTGCTTGACCTCCAAACTTAGGTAACCTTTTATAAAATTATTCTCAAAATGAATCCTGCAAGAAGAATAATTATGTGGCATCCAAGCAGCATCTTTGACTTACAGGAAGAACTATGTACCTGTCCCCATCAGGGCCGCTGAGAGACTGAGCCGGGCCTGGGGCAGGGCTGCCGCCGCCGGGCCCGGGGCAGAATCATCATCGCCGCTGCGGCCCCCCCAAATCACCATTGCCGCACCCCTCCCGAAGTACCTTGGTTGGCCCTGCCAGCTGTAGGCAGTGCAGCTCCTTCCTCTGCCCAGCAGTCCATGCCCCTGCGGCTGCTTTCCTCAGGTCGCATATGCTCTGTCTCAAAACTGAGCATGCGTGGTCTGAGGGTCCAGCAGCCACTAGGCATGGAATGCAAGGGGGGGGCCTGGTGCCGGAGTTTTCTCTCTCCTGACCCTGTTGGTTCACGATCACCCAGGTCCCATCAGGGACAGGAAAGAGAGAGACCCCTGCGCCGGGTCCCCCTGGAGGCCTGGGCCTGGGGAATTTTGCCCCCCCCCCCTCTCGGTGGCTATGGTCCCTATTTCCATTAGAGTAGCTTGAAGTCCATTAAAACTTATCAAATGGCTGAAAATATCGAAAGGTAGATACTTGTAAAAATTTCAGATCTTTTCAGTAATGGTTTCCATGCACTTTTGATATGCAAACCTATATCATTGTAAAGTCATGAAGTCTGGTTATTTTTTTTTCCTTTCTGTGGCAAACAATTCTCAAACATTAGGACTCAGAAATTCATAAGTACATAAGCCATGCCATAGTGGGACAAACTGAAGGTCCATCAAGCCCAGTATCCTGTTCCCAACAGTGGCCAATCAAAGTCACAAGTACTTGGCAAGATTTCATACCTCAATAATCAGAAGCTACCCTGTGATTTCCAACAGTCCTACAAATATCTAAACATACCAAACT
The DNA here is from genome assembly GCF_901765095.1 of Microcaecilia unicolor. Lineage (NCBI taxonomy): Eukaryota > Metazoa > Chordata > Amphibia > Gymnophiona > Siphonopidae > Microcaecilia > Microcaecilia unicolor. Next base: position 38,283,635 of record NC_044043.1, read on the forward strand.
AGTGAAAAACCATGAAGACACCTAAGGAAAATGTAAAACTGAAGAGGGGAAAGCTGTTGCTTGTGTTTCTCCCTCAGGAAGCTGGCCTTTCAAGATGGACTGTTACTCATATTAATATATTTGTTTTTCTGGATTAAGTTTATGCTTTTTCATGTGTAGCTCATGATGAATTACATTCACAAATAACAGGTTTCTGTCCCCAGAAGACTTACAAATAGAACCTTATTTACTAACCCAAATTAACATGTCACTTAACTGCAATTCTGTAAACATATGAACATCTTACATTAAGTGTATTTTACAGATAGAGTCTAGGAAGAGTGTGACTTACAGAATGCAATAAGTTACACGTATTATCTCCACACTTAGGCACACACATGCCAGCTATATGACATTATAGGACTGTGTTTTTGCTGTTATATGCCAGTATTCAGTAAAGGAATAGGCTCCTACCATTTGTCCACTGAAGGCCTCTCTATAGGTGCCCAGTTATAGAATTGCTCCCAAAGGGGCTGATATAGCAAGTGATGCTATTTTTACTCTGTACTTTCCCACACTTTTATTATGACCTGATGTACTAAAAGTTTTAGCATGGAGAAATCTACAGAAAAGCCATCAATGTGGTTAGAATGCAAGTGGACAGAATAGGGAATTCTTCCCAGCACAGACAACCCTTCTAACATTTGATTTGATTTGAATTGATTTATTATTTATAATCCACCCTTATCCAGGGCGGCGAACAATAGTACAAAATAGCACAAAAAAACATACAAATTTATAATAACAAAACATCATCAAACATAAATAGTAATTAAAAGTCCAACCAAAACAGTGCATAGGCCAATAAACAGTCATTTTGGTTTTTACTTTCTCCTTAGTGCTGAATCTTTACTACACTGATGAGTTACAGTGAAGATTCTAGAACTGGAGTTAAAGGTAAAGGGTAACACATTAACTTTGATAACCCTAGTTGAAAAAAGATTCCTGATGACCCCAGTAGGTTTCCAAGAGTACCCCACTCCCTCTTAACAAAAAGCCTTGATGGCCCAAGTGAAGCCCTATGTCCCACTCATAACAATCCTTGTGTCCCAAGTGGGCTCAAAAAGCCCCTCCACCCTCCCCCTTGAGAAGTCACTAATGGCCCAGATGGACACTGAGGCTCCCCCTGGAGACAATCTCTGGTTGGCCAACTGGGCCCCAAAAACCCCATCCCCAACATAGTCAGGAGGCAAGAGCGATGCGCACTTGTTCCTGCCACTGGCACTGCCTTTTTGTAAAACGTCAAAACTCACTGCTAAGGGTCAGCTCACCAAATAAAGGAATGCTAACTTATTTGCAGGCTGAGGCGAGGCCTAGTAGAATGTTATGATGTACTGCTAGTGGTCAGGCATCACTGATTTACAAAATGACAGCAGAGGTAAAGGATGCCATGGACACTTCCCTGTGACCAAGTTAAATATTATTGATCCATGAGTTTTGAGGGCTCTCTGATTGAGGGTCGCTGTGTTCCAGGTACCCAGGCTAGGCGTGTCCAGAACCTAAAAGCCTCCTTAAAATGGAGGAGGAGGGGAGTTATTTTCTTTTTGTTTTCTTGTCAGTGCATGAGCTAATCCCTATTCAATACTACATTGACAGGAAAGGAGAAAGAAAGATTTCTAGCTTATGCAGAAACTGCAGCATGTTACCGTGGTGGTATGCACAACTTTTTGTGTCTGTGCACATTTTTTTTAACATCACAGGAATTTGTATGTCATTAGTTTACTGCAGACCAAGGAACAGATTTGTTACTTGGTCGGCTGCCATCCGGGGTGGATCGCCACTGTGCACCCCCCCTCGGGTGCAGCACCTCCAAGCCCCCCCCCCCCCCCCCCCCCCGGTGCATTGTTCTAACCTCCTAGTATGCTGGGAGCAGCCACACGGCTGTTGGCTCCTTCGGTTCCCTGCTCCCTCTGCCCTGGAACAGGAAATAACATCAGAGAGATCAGGGAACCGGCAGAGCCAACAGCCACGCAGCTGTTCCCTGCACCCCTCCTGTAGCTTGTACCCGGGGTGGACAGTCCCCACCACCCCACTGGTTTACTGCACTGGGAGTGAAGCTTTTTGTAAGTGTGTGCATTATGAAGTTCAGGCCCTGATGCTCAGAAGCAAACACAGGTGCTAGATGCCATTAGTGCCAGACTAGGGTCCACATTTGCTGGCGCACCATGCTCAAAGACCCCAACCACTGTCATTCCGCTTTGTCTTTGCTTTCGAGAGTATTTGAATAATTGGACCCCTGAAGCAGGAATTGTTATGCCGAAACACGGCCCATGTCAGGTCTTTGCAAATAAAGGACTCTGGATTTTTCCAGTCTTGAAGGCCTTGTTCTGCTTTTTTCTTTTGCCATCAGTGACAAGGCGGCTGAGGGGTGATACGATAGAAGTCTTCAAGATAATGTGCGGAGTAGAGCGGACAGATGTGAAGGGTTTGTTTACACTTTCAAACAACAATAGAACCAGGGGACACAAGATGAAGCTAGAATATGGTAGATTTAAAACAAACAGGAGAAAGTTTTTCTTTACTCAGCGTGTATTGGACTCTGGAACTCGTTGCTGGAAAATGTAGTGACAGCAGCTGGCCTTACGGAGTTTAAAGGGGTTTGGACAGATTCTTGAGGGAAAAGTCCATTGAACATTATTAAAAAGTAATTTTATTTTTGGGGGGGGGAGGGGGGTTGCCGGGTTCTTGGGGCCTGGATCGGCCGCTGTCAGAGACAGGATGCTGGGCTTGATGGACTATTGGTCTTTTCCCAGTATGCCGGTGCTTATGTTCTTATGTTCTCAGTTAGGCATGAGCATTTACAACAGCTTTTGGCAGGCCTACGTGCTCGAACCCAAAGCTAGGCGCGGGAAGCAAACCAAGCTACTGTTCTATACAGAGCATCACTTTACAGAATACTATCTTAACAAGGATCATAACAGCATCTAACTTTGGGTGCCATTTACTGAATCTGGCGCTGGGGTTACTAAAATCAGTACCTTCGGGGTCCTTTTACTAAGCCACAGTAGGGCTACCGCGCAGGTAGCACACACCAAATCGACTCTACTGCCGGGGTAGTGCGGGTGCCTGGCAGTAGCTCCGAAGTTGGCTTATGCAGTTTCCTGTGGTAGAAAATAATTTTCTATATTCTATCGTGGGGGCGTTCCCAGCGGTAATCATCAGTGCGCCCCACTTTGCCGCGCGTTCCCTGATTAGTGCACAAGTAGCGCATGAGCCTTTACCGACAAGTAAACAGGTGGTGGTAACAGCTCAGGCAGTAAATAGCCGCACGCTACTTTTAATATGAGCGCACGGCCAGTTACTGCCTCATGTTATAAAAGGCCTTTTTACCCGCTGCAATAGAAAAATGGCCCCAGCACGTGCCAATTTCACGCACCCCAAACTAGCACAGGCCAATTTTACCGCCAGCTTAGTAAAATGGCCCCTTTGTGAATCAGGCCTTTGGTATTCTAATGTGAATTCAGGATTAAAATGTAAAAACACAATTCAATGCCACTGACAGTCAGGTCACACCTCTCACACACCAGATGCAGAGCTGCTCCTGGATATGAAACTGGCAGTAAATGATCGATTTCTGAATCACCTCTTACAAGTGCCTTCTGTTTCACAGAATATCTTTTTTGAAGTCAGGTTCCACGCAGCTGCAATGTATGTTTGCAGCAGGAAGACATCTAAAAGTTTAACAGCCAGCAGTGTCGGCCCGGTACACAGTGCCAGTCCAGATTCTCAATGCACAGCCCCACTGTCTGCAATGGTAAACTAGGGAGTATAGGAGATCATGGGAGTGGTTCATTCATTGCGGGTTATGATAGGATGTTCTGTCATTTTGAATGAGAGTTAAATCTGAGTAGTAATATATAAGAAATTAAAAAAAACAACAGTTAACATAGAAACATAAAACAAATCTCTATATACTATGCAAAGTGCTTAGGTAGCATTTCTACACTGGTTGTTCCATGGTCTCTGAGGAAACCCATTAACCATCTGCTTCAGAACTACCAGTTCAAACCTGAATTATCATAGAGCTCTGTTGCACTGTTTTTATAGTCTGCTTGCTGTACAGCTATCCTGCTGGGTTGATGGAAATAGGAAACATGCCCTAGTGTCCAGGCTACACTGTATTGATTCTTAACACAAGCAGCAGTCAAGAATGGCACAAGGTTGTGGTTCCGGATGCACAGAGAACTTGTTTAATTGTTGATTGGGAGATAATTACAGGGGATTTACAGGAGCTATTTAGGCTGCAATGTATGAACAAAGGTTATATGAATAATGTCATTTAGATTTGTTGATTCACAGAACGTAAAGTCATCCCATATAGCAAGGAATGGTACATTCCAATCAACCCTCTGCAGTGATTCAGATGTGACACAATGCCAGTAGAGGATATACAGAGAGTTGTGGATTTTCTAGAGCAGAGGTTCATAACCCAGTCTTCGGGGCACATCAAGCCAGTCTGGTTTTCCATAAATATTTATTCAATACAACATTATAACATACATATCTTCACCTACCACATTCACACACTTTCCGCTGTTACTCTTGGGCTAAACGCTTAATGCTGAAAACTTCAGAAATAATTGTTCATAATAAAACTTCTGCGGTCAGCAAAGGCTGACTAAAATCACACTAACTATTGTGTCCATCAACATTTAGGTGAACGGCAGCAAACTTCCAGAAACACGTTTTTATCATCAAATAAAGGGTAGTCAATGAGTCTCTCCGACCATGTTATGAATCTTCTCAAATAGGTAAAGAAATGTCCTCATCCAAGACTGCTCATAAAGCGCTGCATTCACTTCATTCCATCCGTATTTCCAGTTCCCATATGTCGATGGCATAACCAGCATCAAGAGTCCCTTAAGTCGTAGTTGGAAATAAACAATGATAGCTCCTCTGCTCCCCTATTGATATAGGTTATTCCAGTTTTTTGGTTTTTTTCCCCCCAAGTTTGTGGTTTAATAATTTTCCATAAATATAAACGTAACATGAATATACATGAGGTAAATTTGCATGCACTATCTTCATTGAATGGGATAGCTAGGATTGAATGGGTCCCTATAACATCATCTCTCCTAAGCTAGTGGGGCCGGAATGGGGGGGGGGGGAATTCTTCATAGTCAGAATCCTACAGAAACTAAACAGTAGCAGACTTCTATCACTCCTGCAGAACACAAAAAGAGCCTGAAATCATAAAGAAACTCCAAACCGCTCAAAACACCGCAGCCAGACTGATTTTTGGAAAAATGAAATACGAAAGCACCAAACCCCTACGAGAAAAACTACATTGGCTCCCATTCAAAGAACGGATTGCCTTCAAAATCTGTACTCTAGTGCATAAAATCATCTATGGTGAGACCCGGGATACATGACAGACCTCATTGACCTTCCAGCCAGAAACACAAGATCAACACGCACATACCTAAACCTGCACCACCCAAGATGCAAAAGAATTAAATACAAATCAACCTATGCATCCAGCTTCTCCATTATAAGCACGCAACTATGGAACGCACTACCAAACACCTTGAAAACAACACACGACCTATCAAACTTTCAGAAATCACTAAAAACTTACTTATTCAAAAAGGTATACCCTGATGACCAAACTTAAATGCCTCGCTCCCAGAACACAATGAAACTAAGACTTGAATTGATCACAACTCAACCCTTCCTCCTTATTCCCTGGTGTGTTTATCCTACACGAACTTTCTACATTGTCATTCTGTATCTGCTATACCGGAACTGGCGATCACCATCACAGTTACTATCAGGCTTATTTTTGAAAGTGATCGTCGGGCATCTTCCGACATAAATCGGGAGATGGCCGGCGATCTCTCAAAAGCTGTGAAATCGGTATAATCGAAAGCTGCTTTTTTGACACCATCACTGCTTTCCCATTGCCGAGCCGGTGAAAGTTCAAGGGGGTGTGTCGGCAGCATAGTGAAGGTGGGACATGGGCAGGCATGGGCATGGCTACTAGATGGCCGGCTTTCACGGATAATGGAAAAAAAGTGGTGTTAATTAGTATAGCGCCGGGTTTACTTGGTCCTTTTATTTTCACGACCAAGCCTCAAAAAGGTGCCCCAACTCACCAGATGACCACCGGAGGGTATGGGGGATGATCTCCCCATACTCCCCTAGTGGTCACCAACCCCCTTCCACACTAAGAAAATAAAAATAAAAACCTTTTTTGCCAGCCTGTATGCCAGCCTCAAATGTCATACCCAGCTCCCCGGAGCAGTTTTTAATGGGTGCAGTGCACTTCAGGCAGGCAGACCCAGGTCCACCCCCCCCCCTACCTGTTACACTTGTGGTGGTAAGTGTTGAGCCCTCCAACCCGCCCCCCCCCAAAACCCACTGTACCCACATGTAGGTGCCCCCCTTCACCCATAAGGGCTATGGTAATGGTGTAGAGTTGTGGGGAGTGGGTTTGGGGGGGATTTGGGGGGCTCAGCACCCAAGGTAAGGGAGCTATGCACCTGGGAGCTATTTGTGTATTTTTTTTTTAATTTTGGAAGTGCCCCCTAGGGTGCCCGATTGGTGTCCTGGCATGTCAGGGGGACCAGTGCACTACAAATGTTGGCTCCTCCCATGACCAAATGCCTTGGATTTCGCCGAGTTTGAGATGGCCGGCATTTTTTTCCATTAGCGCTGAAAAACAAAACCGGCCATCTCAAACCTGGTGAACTCTGGCATTTGGCTGGGCCAAACCATATTATCGAAAGAAAAGATGGCCGGCCATCTTTTTCGATAATACGGTTACTGCCAGCTGTTGCGTCGCCGCCAAAATAGATTGCCGGCGACCTATTTCGCCAGCGCCGTTCGATTATGCCCCTCCACGTAAGCCACATTGAGTCTGCAAATAGATGGGAAAATGTGGGATACGCGTGCAATAAATAAATGCAGAATTAGCAGCCACTAACTAGATATAGGAGCTCTGGGAAGTCTGAATGCAATGCAACACTGGAAAAACAGAAATGCATTTTCTTCTGTACTGTATATGATTTTTTTTTTTTTAAATATCCACACAATCTGCAAATTCTCGGCGGGTTACAAGTGCAACATACACATTCAAAGATAACAGAAAGTTATTAGGATCGTCCATCTCAAAAGCTGATATATTCCAGTCAATTAATTGAAAATAAAATGCTCCAATCTCTCCTTTCAACTTTTCTTCTGTTATCTTCCACAGGAGCTAATGTTTCAAAACGATTGGGGGTGATAAAGGGAAAGGGAAGGGAAATGGGACTTGATATACTGCCTTTCTGAGGTTTTTGCAACTACATTCAAAGCAGTTTACATATATTCAGGTACTTATTTTGTACCAGGGGTAACAGAGGGTTAAGTGATTTGCCCAGAGTCACAGGGAGCTGCAGTGGGAATCAAACTCAGTTCCCCAGGATCAAAGTCCACTGCACTAACCACTAGGCTACTCCTCCACTAGAAACCACTAACCAGTAGAAATTACCCCTCCCTGGATACAGTCAAAGAGTTTGAGCAATATTAGGGTTGCTTAAGCACCCACAGAGCTGGCACCTATATATTATCTTCATCTAAGTTCTTTTATTTTTATTTATTTTTTCTTACTTCTCCTGTCTGAGTGGAGGAGTAGCCTAGTAGTTAATGCAGTGGACTTTGATCCTGGGGAACTGAGTTTGATTCCCACTGCAGCTCCTTGTGACTCTGGGCAAGTCACTGAACCCTCCATTGCCCCTGGTACAGAATAAGTACCTGAATATATGTAAACTGCTTTGAATGTAGTTGCAAAAGGCAGTATATCAAGTCCCTTTCCTCTTTACATCTGTCTCTGACATTGTTTCCCTTAATCATTTTTCTCTGTTTCTTTCTTCTGTGCATCATCACTTAACAACTGGACTTTATCCCTCATTCTCCTCTTCTCTCACCCTCTAGTCTTGTTTCCCTCTTTATCACATCCTATTTTTCCATGAGCTTTCCATTTTCTGCTCTTGCCCTTCCCCAGCCCTCATTTATCTTCCTTCAACTCTCATTCCCTCACCAACTCAGCTCTTTACTTGTCATCCAACCCCTCCTGGTATCCTGCCCTTTTCATAAGAACACAAGAACATAAATGTTGCCATACTGAGACAGACCGAAGGTCCATCAAGCCCAGTATCCTGTTTCCAACAGTGGCAATCCAGGTCACAAGTATGTGGCAAGATCCCGAACAAGAGTAAAACAGATTTTTTGCTGCTTATTAATAGCTTTTGGACTTTTCTTTTAGGAAATTATCCAATTAGCCAAACCTTTTTTAAACCCTGCTAAGCTAACTGGTTTTACCACATTCTTTAGCAATGAATTCCAGAGTTTAATTACACGTTAAGTGAAGAAATATTTCCTCTGGTTTGTTTTAAAGTTACTACTTAGTAGCCTCATTGCATACCCCCACTATTTTTGGAAAGAGTAAACAAGTGATTCACATCTACCCGTTCCACTCCACTCAGTATTTTATAGACCTCTATCATATTCTCCCCCTCAGCCATCTTTTCTCCAAGCTGAAGAGCCCTAGCCACTTTAGCCTTTCCTCATAGGGAAATCATTCCATCCCCTTTATTATTTTTGTCACCCTTCTCTGTGACCAGAATTGCACACAGTATTTGAGGTGTGGTCACACCATGGAGCGATACAAAGACATTATAACGTCCTCATTTTTGTTTTCCATTCCTTTCCTAATAATACCTAACATTCTATTTGCTTTATTAGCTGCTACAGCACACTGAGCAGAGGGTTTCAACGTATCATCAATGATGACACCTAGATCCCTTTCCTGGTTGGTAACTCCTAATGTGGAACCTTACATCACATAACTATAGTTCAGGTTCCTCTTTCCCACATGCATCACTTTGCACTTGCTCACATTAAACGTCACCTGCCATTTAGATACCCAGTCTCATAAGGTCCTCTTGCACTTTTTCACAATCCTCTTGCAGTTTAAAAACTTTGAATAACTGTGCATGCAAATGTCTCTCATGAATATTCATTGTGGATATCCTGAAAACCTGACTGACTGGCTGGGGTGCCTCCAGGTTTGGGAACCACTGGACTAGTCCAATAAGCTTTCATCTCATTTTCCACTTTCAAGTGCCTGAACTGAGCATGCAGTAGAGTGCCGGCATCGGCAGCTAAAGGATGCTGCCATCTTCTGCACTGCTCAAACAGCACAGTAGGGGGTCGGGCAGTGAACCTCTTTGGCTGGTGAGACGTGGGCATTTCTGCCAATGATTCAACCAGTGCCACAATTTTGGATGGGGCTTAAGCCCAAAGTGGGCAGTGGAGGCTGAGGCCCCCTTGTGGTTACACCCCTGGGGAAAATAGATACTGGATATGGGGTGTAAGAGAGTTCTCGGAAATACTGCCGATTACCCATCCCTGCTGTCTCTAGTGTAAATAAGGTATTTTCTGGAATGGCCATGGGATTGAGGTGTGTCAGGGGGTGGAGCCATGAGAGAGTGGGTGGGGCTGAGGCAGAGTGGGGCGGGGCTTGGATATGTACTAAAATTTCCCTCTCAAAAATCAGGCCCCTTGGCAGCTCTGGATTATGAAGACTTAAATGTAAACTAGGATGTCTTGACAGATGCATCACACAAACACCTATGGACAGCAGCAGCCCCATTTTCACAGATGGGGAGGGGGGTGTAGATTTGAACACCAGGTGTCTCACATAATGTTAGCTCTATATCCAAAGTTTCAGCCTTTGTGTTTCTATTCGGTTGATGCAGTTGTTTGCTTCAGCTCCGATACCATCACCTGATAGGTTGTAGTCAAGCTTTCACTCCCTGGATAAATTACCCAGAGGAACCTTTTCATGGGGTTCAAAGGCCTTGTTCTCAGTACCTGCAGAAGAAGGTAGAGTTGAAATCAGACTCAAGCTAGGAAAACTGTGAGATATTTTTTAGTGCAAGAGCTTCTGCAGGGAAGAAACATAAATGAAAAATATTGAACACATTTTAGAAGAGTAAGATGGTCACTTTGAAACAGAGAATGTGATTCTAATTTATCTAGGACTCTCCATTTAGGTACATTAACTTAGGGGAAGGTCAGTTCCCGTCACTTATGGCCAAAGAGCTGTAGGACTATAATCAAACGTTGTAGGTTATTTTACAGAGAAGTCATCCGCTCGTTTTTCTAGTTTTGGGGGACCTGAAAACTGAACTTGCAAACTGCAGCCCTAAAAATTCATCTGAGAAAGGCAAAGCTACTTAAAATGCTCTGCCCTTTCTCTGATTAGTATTGGATCTTTGCTTAATTGAACTTTGCCTTCTTTCCTATTTCCCTTTATTACACTCTGTCACTGTAGAAGTAAAGCATGGTGTAAACCTACTTAATAGCTGCTGATTCCAATGGACCATCTGAAAGTGCTCGAGTATCTCTCAGGCAACTCTCATTCTTTACCCAAGGCTTCCCATATATCTCCCACATGTGCCGTTACCACCCACTTAAGAGGAAAAGCACTTCCTGCAATTTATTTGATCTAACATTGCTCAAGGTCAGGTATTCCCTCCCTCCCTTCCCCCTTCCGAGAGTGACCACAGTAGTACAATCCAGCGGACTGGTCAGTGTGTTCAGGAGGAGATTCAGTGAGTCTCAAGAAAGAGTCTGAGGAACAGTCTTGACGAGGTTGGGAGTGGGAGCAGAAGAATATTGTCTGCTGGATCTCTGAACACTTCTAGGTCTAGGAAGAAGAATTGGAGTCTTCTGTCCCCAAGTCTGGAGGGAAGGAGAAATTCAGTCTACTGTCTCTAAAGTGTCCTGGGAGTTGAAGAGAAAGGCAGCCTGCTTTTGTCTGTCTAGTGGAGTGCAGAGGGGTTTTTGTATGGGGGCAGGGCCGTGCCTAGGGTCTCTGGCGCCCCCCTGCAGACTATCAGTTGGCGCCCCCCCCCCCCCCCCCCCCGGTGAAAATGATCGCTCACCACTTGCTACACTGACAGGAATTGTCAGCAATATTCTTAGAAACAAATTGCTATACATTGCAAAATAAGATAGCAGATGTAAATTCTCAAAGTAGACATATTCCAAACGCTAAAATGAAAATAAAATGATTTTTTTCTACCTTTGTTGTCTGGTGACTTTCTTTTTCCGATCATGCTGGCCCAGTATCTGAGTCTGCTGCTATCTGTCCTCTTAACTCCATTTCCAGGGCTTCCTTTCCATTTATTTCTTTACTTTCCTCCTTTCTTCTTCATTTCTTGCTCTAGATCCATTTCCAGCAATTTCTTCTCTCTCCCTGGGTCCTGTCCTCCCATCCATGTCCATCCTTGTCCCTCTCTGCCCTTCCCTCCTCCATCCATAGCCAGCAATCCTCCTCTCTCCTCTCCCCTCCATTTCCAGCAAATTGTCCTCTCCCTGGGCCCCCATGTCCATCCTTGTCCCCCTCTGCCCTTCCCTCCTCCATCCATAGCCAGCAATCCTCCTCTCTCCCCTCCCCTCCATTTCCAGCAAATTGTCCTCTCCCTGGGCCCCCATGTCCATCCTTGTCCCTCTCTGCCCTTCCCTCCTCCATCCATAGCCAGCAATCCTCCTCCCCTCCCCTCCATTTCCAGCAATTTGTCCTCTCCTTGGGCCCCCATGTCCATCCTTGTCCCTCTCTGCCCTTCCCTCCTCCATCCATAGCCAGCAATCCTCCTCCCCCTCCCCTCCATTTCCAGCAATTTGTCCTCTCCTTGGGCCCCCATGTCCATCCTTGTCCCTCTCTGCCCTTCCCTCCTCCATCCATAGCCAGCAATCCTCCTCTCTCCCCTCCCCTCCATTTCCAGCAAATTGTCCTCTCCCTGGGCCCCCATGTCCATCCTTGTCCCTCTCTGCCCTTCCCTCCTCCATCCATAGCCAGCAATCCTCCTCCCCTCCCCTCCATTTTCAGCAATTTGTCCTCTCCTTGGGCCCCCATGTCCATCCTTGTCCCTCTCTGCCCTTCCCTCCTCCATCCATAGCCAGCAATCCTCCTCTCTCCCCTCCCCTCCATTTCCAGCAAATTGTCCTCTCCCTGGGCCCCCATGTCCATCCTTGTCCCCCTCTGCCCTTCCCTCCTCCATCCATAGCCAGCAATCCTCCTCTCTCCCCTCCCCTCCATTTCCAGCAAATTGTCCTCTCCCTGGGCCCCCATGTCCATCCTTGTCCCCCTCTGCCCTTCCCTCCTCCATCCATAGCCAGCAATCCTCCTCTCTCCCCTCCCCTCCATTTCCAGCAAATTGTCCTCTCCCTGGGCCCCCATGTCCATCCTTGTCCCTCTCTGCCCTTCCCTCCTCCATCCATAGCCAGCAATCCTCCTCCCCTCCCCTCCATTTTCAGCAATTTGTCCTCTCCTTGGGCCCCCATGTCCATCCTTGTCCCTCTCTGCCCTTCCCTCCTCCATCCATAGCCAGCAATCCTCCTCTCTCCCCTCCCCTCCATTTCCAGCAAATTGTCCTCTCCCTGGCCCCCCATGTCCATCCTTGTCCCCCTCTGCCCTTCCCTCCTCCATCCATAGCCAGCAATCCTCCTCTCTCCCCTCCCCTCCATTTCCAGCAAATTGTCCTCTCCCTGGGCCCCCATGTCCATCCTTGTCCCCCTCTGCCCTTCCCTCCTCCATCCATAGCCAGCAATCCTCCTCTCTCCCCTCCCCTCCATTTCCAGCAAATTGTCCTCTCCGTGGGCCCCCATGTCCATCCTTGTCCCTCTCTGCCCTTCCCTCCTCCATCCATAGCCAGCAATCCTCCTCTCTCCCCTCCCCTCCATTTCCAGCAAATTGTCCTCTCCCTGGGCCCCCATGTCCATCCTTGTCCCCCTCTGCCCTTCCCTCCTCCATCCATAGCCAGCAATCCTCCTCTCTCCCCTCCCCTCCATTTCCAGCAAATTGTCCTCTCCCTGGGCCCCCATGTCCATCCTTGTCCCCCTCTGCCCTTCCCTCCTCCATCCATAGCCAGCAATCCTCCTCTCTCCCCTCCCCTCCATTTCCAGCAAATTGTCCTCTCCGTGGGCCCCCATGTCCATCCTTGTCCCTCTCTGCCCTTCCCTCCTCCATCCATAGCCAGCAATCCTCCTCTCTCCCCTCCCCTCCATTTCCAGCAAATTGTCCTCTCCCTGGGCCCCCATGTCCATCCTTGTCCCCCTCTGCCCTTCCCTCCTCCATCCATAGCCAGCAATCCTCCTCTCTCCCCTCCCCTCCATTTCCAGCAAATTGTCCTCTCCCTGGGCCCCCATGTCCATCCTTGTCCCCCTCTGCCCTTCCCTCCTCCATCCATAGCCAGCAATCCTCCTCTCTCCCCTCCCCTCCATTTCCAGCAAATTGTCCTCTCCGTGGGCCCCCATGTCCATCCTTGTCCCTCTCTGCCCTTCCCTCCTCCATCCATAACCAGCAATCCTCCTCTCTCTCCCTTCCCCTCCATTTCCAGCAAATTGTCCTCTCCCTTCACGCGATTCGCGAACCGCTTAGCACTGCTTAAAAAAAAAAATTACACATCAGCAGGAACAGGCTGCTTCAGCCAATCCCAGGGGCCTTCCTTCAGCGTGTTCCGCCCAAGGGCTGAAGGAAGGCTCCTGGGATTGGCTGAAGCAGCCTGTTCCTGCTGACGTGTAAATTTTTTTTTTAAGCAGTGCTAAGCGGCAGCGCGGTTCGCAAATCGCGTGAAGGGGGGGTGGGGGGGTGGGACGACGCGACGGCAACGAAGAGGAGAAACAAGAGAAGTGCTGCGTGTGCCGGTAAGCTGCTCAAAGGCACAGGGGACGCCGTCAACACTGCCAGGTGGGGACCGGAGCCGGTTTTAAAGGTCATGGTTGGGCTGGGGAGGCTTAGCCTCCCCAAGCCTCTTATACGGGGCGCCTATGCCTCTGCTCTTTCCTCCGCACCCTGGGGCCTTTAAATCTTTTACTTCCGGTCGCAGCAGCGTCAGTGAAAGCGGAGCGCTGCCGACATCTCCCTTCGCGCTCTTGGTTCCCTCAGTGTCCGCCTTCTTCTAGAAGGCGGGACACTGAGGGAACCAATGAGTGCAAGGGAAGGGAGACGTCGGCAGCGCTTTCACTGACGCTGCTGCGACCAGGTAAAAGATTTAAAGGCCTCGGCGGCGCGGGGCGAGAGTAAGCACCGCGGCGGCGCCCTCCAGAGGTGGGCGCCCCCCTGCGGCGCTTACCCCGCTTACCGCATCGGCACGGCCCTGTATGGGGGTGTTCATTAGGGGTGGTGTCCTGAGGGGTTTGCTGTGTGGTGAAGAGGAAACAAGCAACAAAGAAGAAAGCCACGCTCCTTCCAGAACCCTATATTGCGGGTTCTAAATCCAGCTATGCGGTGTCCCTCTCATTGATGACTGTAACTTCATTTCCCTCCCCCTCCCTCCTCCTGGCTTCACAAGAGGTTATGAATGCTGTATCCCGATTAAAGGTGTGCACAAGGATGGGGTCTACAGGAATCCATGGTGGTGACAAAGAACCATTCATGCTGGAGGTGGAGTGGAGATGGAGAAGAATCGACAAGGGATGGGGTAGGGATGAAACCAAACTGACTGGGGATGAGTGGGGATGGGGACCAGATCATGTCCCCGTACACACCTCTAGTGTCAACTCAGTGAAACAGCGAGAACATTATCAACTTTGATATTCAAGAAAACTGCTTATTTATCAGTATTTACTTTTTTCTTAAGTTGTTTACTCACTTGCTTAATATAAGGTGTTAATAAGGATATGTTTTTCTTGAATTTACAAGATTGCTCAAATGTGGGTTGGTTATGGGGATAGGAAAGAAACCTGAGGAGATGATAGCAATATGATGGGGATGGAAAAGACCTGACAGGACGGGGTAGAGAAGGATCCAAACTGACTGGGGATGGGGTGGGGATGGATCCAAACTGACAGGGGATGGATGAAAATAGGGACCATATTATGTTCTTGTGCATACTTCTAATCTCCACCCTCAACTGACCCAATCTAGGAGTCAAAAAAGAGGTTCTCTGTGTGGTGTTCACAGCGCTGCCTCTGAGCCACCAGACAGGATCATATGTGTGTTCCAGCATTTTGTTATAAACGCATAGTTTCTTCACTCGTTAGAAAGAGAAAACACAAAAGCAATATAAGACCAAAAATGGACCGGCAGCATATTGTTCGGCTGTCTTGCGGTCTTCCACAATATAGAGAGCAGTGATGAGGAAAGTGCCTCCACCAAGGACACCAATGGACAGATCATAAAGATGCACTGCAGGCTTTGGAAGACCCAGAGGTTTGAGTCACTCTTTCTGTCTTGGATTTTATCAGAGACCTGAAGGAAGGGGCTGGAAATTCACTCTGCAGCATGACTGGTGGGTGCTGCCATTCTGTTGTATAGGCCAAGCATTTGAATCTTCATATTAACCCTCAAGTCCTGTTCAAACTTCATAATTCAGTACGTGAAAGCACATTCTTCACATTAAAGGGTAC
Source organism: Microcaecilia unicolor (assembly GCF_901765095.1). Lineage (NCBI taxonomy): Eukaryota > Metazoa > Chordata > Amphibia > Gymnophiona > Siphonopidae > Microcaecilia > Microcaecilia unicolor. The sequence continues at coordinate 38,299,073 of NC_044043.1, forward strand.
TTTAAATGGAAATATAATTATAATTATCAGTGTAGTATTATTAATTTTTTTTCTCTTTATAATGCTTAAAAATAGTACCCATACTAAGCACGGTTCACAGTTATTCAGTATTAACTGAATGTCCATGAGGCAGGATCGTTTTCAAAGATCAGTAAGACAGGTTTACCCACATAAAAATGGCTTTTGAAAATTGTCACCCCTCCATGTTGGTAAATATATGTGTGGTGAATTATATACTGCTCAGAAACAAGCTGTAGAATTCTTGGCCATGAAGTAAACCATTTTAAATGAACTTAACCCTTAGTTCTCAAGTCTATTCTGCATTAAACTTCAAAACCTAGGAAGGCTCGGGGGGGAGGGGAGAAGGAACAGAGAGAGAGAGAGAGCACTTACAGCTCCAATGAGGTAGGGGCTGATTGCATCTCCAAATAAGTGGATGACTGTAATCTGCAGGGCTGCAGAGGAGGATCTTCGGGTCGATATTACCACAGACTGGAGAAAGAGAGAGAGAGACAAGAGTTTACACTTTGGGGCAAGGGCGAACTGACAGTGATTTGGGCCCCCAGGAAATAAGGATCATTGGGCCCCCACCCACCCCCTCATGGAGCAAGAAGAGATTCCAATCCAAGCAGTAAATAGAAGGGGAAGGAGAAGCCAAGTCTGCACTTACTAACCTGAGGCCTGGTCCACTGATGCCAGAACTTCCCTCTGGCATGGCACACCCTTGCGGAAGAAGGAAGTTATGTCAGAAGTGGGGGGCGTGGCAGAGAGAATTTATGGTATCAGAGGACCAGGCTTCAGGATAGTAAGTGCAGGCTTAACTTCTCCTTCCCCTTCTTCTTGCTGCTTGGCTTGGAAGCCCTTTTCTCACTCCAGGTGGGGGCAGGGGGGGATTCGGAGACAGAAGCACAGGAGGGGGAGAGAGAGGGGGCATCCCAGTCTCAGTCTCTGACCCATGAACAGAGGGCAGAGAGGAATGCCGGGCACGTGGGAGAGAAATACTGGGCCCCCACTGTCCTGGGCCCTCAGGCATTGCCCGGTTGCCCAAATGTTCAGTCCACCCCTGCTTTAGGGGCAGTTCTATAAATGTTTCCAATTAGGTGCCTAGAAGGCACACAGGAAAGCCTGTTCTATAAAGGAAAGTAAGTGCCGAATATTTAGGCACTCACATGCCAGCCATAGAGCTGGTGTAGGTTTGAGTGCCTAAGTTCAGTAGAGATGTGCATAACTGATATTATTCTGTAAGTTACACCCATAAGTGGGAGTCCTGCATAAGTCCCACTCATGGTCCACTCCTGTGAATGCTCCATGGCAAATACTGTACATGCAATGGAAATTAAGGGGTCAATATTCAACACAATTTAACTAACCTGAAATGGCTCCTGGCCGATTAAATCACCTGTTCAGAGCTAGCTGGTCTTTTTTGGCAGCACTTAATAAGTTAGCACCGCCAAAAATAACTGGGGGTGTTCCGGCTGGAGGACGGAGTCAACACTTGGCCAGTTAAGTGCTGATATTCAGCAGTTAACCAGCCAGGCTAACCATATAAATAGGATTGCATAAAAGTTAGTCCTATCTTTATGCAGTAACCCAGAGCTGGTTAAGTACTGAATATCTCTCTTAACCGGCTATGTGTTAGCCAGCTCCGCAAACCTGGAAATTTAAGGCCAGTGCCTGGACATGGCCCAGTCTTGAATGTTCAGGTTTAGCGCCAGCGGCAGTCAGCAAAATGCTGAGTACTGCAATCTGGATATTAACCCCTAAGTGGGTATTTGCAGAACAGTGCTTAGGCAGCATGGTAGCATATACTGTACATACGTTAAGGGCACATGTGGAAGGGAAATTTTGATATGATGTCTAAATCCGACTTTGGACGATTTGCAAAAAATGTCCAAAAATCCAGTAGCACACCTGAAAAACATCTATTTTTACCAAAACAGCCATTTGCTAGATGTTTTTGTGCTTAGTGCGTCTATCTTCTTGGACCATTTTTGAAAAAAAAAAAAAAAAAGTCCAAGGGAAAAACACAAAATCAAGCCTATGGGATATAGGAAGAGCCAGCAATCTTAGTAGAATGGCCACATGTACATCCCAGCAGAGCAGTGGGGTACCCTAGAGCACTGCAGTGGACTTCACATAAAAGGTCCCAGACACACATCTCATTCTTACCCCCTTAAATTGTATGGTGAGCCCTCCGAAACCCACCCAAATCCTACTGTACCAACCATACACCACTACAATAGCCCTTATGCTTGAGGTGTCACCTATATGTAGGTACAGTAGGCTTTTGGCGAATTTTCAAGGGCTTACATATAGCACCACAAATGTAATAGTTAAAATGGGATATGGCCCTGGGTCCCCTTCTCTATAATGCACTGCACCGACCACTAGGCTACTCCAGGGACCTGCTTGCTGCTCTAATAGGACTGGCCATAACACCTGAAGCTGTCATAGAGGCTGGTATGCACTGTTTCATTCACATCTTTGGGGGCAGTCATGTCTTAATGCCTCCAGTGGTCATATGGTCATATAGGGCACCGTTTTGTGACTTAGTCGTCATAAAAACAGGTCTAAATGTCTAAGCTTTGGCCCTGGACATTTTTGTTTTGTTCCACTATGGTAGAAAAAGGACCAAGTGTTAGAAACACCCAGATCCTGCCCCTAACACACACCCTTGTGATTTGGACGTACTGCCGACGAACCGCATAGAAAAACATCTTAAAAATGGGTTTAGAACATAACAATTTGGACATTTTGACTGCTTTGTCCTGCCTTTTGTACATTTTTTGGTTCAATAATGAGCCCCATAGTCACTTATATGATGGTATGCTAAACATATATGTGCCTAGGTTATAGAATTGCCCCATTCATGCCTACAGTTCAAGCAGGCAGTTGGTACTGGCACTCGCAATTATTACACTATGAAGTAGGAGACAGGGAACTGGACTTGATATTTGTACCTGTGGCAATGGAGGGGTAAGTGACGAGGAGCTGTGGTGGGAATTGAATCCAGTTCCCCAGGATCAAAGTCCACTGCACTAACCACTAGGCTACTCCTCCACTGGCAACATTCCATGTAGAAGCCTGCCCTTGCAGATCAGCAATGCGGCCGCACAGGCTTCTGTTTCTGTGAGTCTGACGTCCTGGGACGTCAGACTCACAGAAACAGAGGCCTGCGCGGCCGCATTGCTGATCTGCAAGGGCAGGCTTCTACATGGAATGTTGCTAGTGGAATAGCAACATTCCATACAGAATCTCAATAGTAGCAACAATCTATCTAGAATCTCAAATAGGGAAAGGGGAAATGGGACTTGATATTTCTGAGGTTTTTTGCAACTACATTCAAAGCAGTTTATATATATTCAGGTACTTATTTTGTACCAGGGGCAATGGAGGGTTAAGTGACTTGCCCAGAGTCACAAGGAGCTGCAGTGGGAAGTGAACCCAATTCCCCAGGATCGAAGTCCACTGCACTAACCACTAGGCTACTCCTCCACTGGCAACATTCCATGTAGAATCTCAACAACAACAACGAAGAATAAGACCGAAACGACATAACCACTGCCCAACACTATTACTCTCACCATAATACCATCACCTGAGCAACTACATAAAGCTGACACCTACACAAGACCACAATGTATTCTTCTACCACACATATACACACTTGATTGTAAAACCACGTGTTAACAAGTACGCAAGCACACAATGCATTCTTCTACCATATATGTACGCACTTGATTGCAAAATCATGTGCATATCTAAAGTCCGGAAATGGCAATCGCCATAACGGCAAATGTAAGCCACATTGAGCCTGCAAATAGGTGGGAAAATGTGGGATACAAATGCTACAAATAAATAAAAAATAAATAGTAGAAACATTCCATGTAGAATGTCAAATAATAGCAACAAATAGGGAAAGTGAAATGGGACTTGATAAACTGCCCTTCTGTGGTTTTTGCAACTACATTCAAAGCGGTTTACATTGTACATACAGGTACTTATTTGTACCTGTGGCAATGGAGGGTTAAGTGACTTGCCCAGAGTCACAAGGAGCTGCAGTGGGAATTGAACTTAGTTCCCCAGGATCAAAGTCCACTGCACTAACCACTAGGCTACTCTTCCACTAGCAACATTCCCTGTAGAAGCCTGCCCTTGCAGATCAGCAATGCGGCCGCGCAGGCTTCTGTTTCTCTGAGTCTTGACATCCTGCACATACGTGCAGGACATCAGACTCACAGAAACAGAAGCCTCTGCGGCCGCGTTGCTGATCTGCAAGGGCAGGCTTCTACAGGGAATGTTGCTAGTGGAATAGCAACATTAACATTCCATGTAGAATCTCAAATAGTAGCAACAGAATCTCAATAGTAGCAACATTCCATCTAGAATCTCAAATAGTAGCAACATTCCATGTAGAATCTCAAATAGGGAAAGGGAAATGGGACTTGATAAACTGCCCTTATGTGGTTTTTGCAACTACATTCAAAGCGGTTTACATTGTATATACAGGTACTTATTTATACCTGTGGCAATGGAGGGTTAAATGACTTGCCCAGAGTCACAAGGAGCTGCAGTGGGACTCGAACCCAGTTCCCTAGGATCAAAGTCCACTGCACCAACCACTAGGCCAGTGTTTCCCAAACTGTGTGCCACGGCACTGCGATGAACTCACAGGGGCGCTGCGGGACATTTGGGAGTTCACACGCCAAGTGCCTCTCTCCAACGCCCACCTGCTCGCTCGCTGCAGGCTGCCGGCAGTGATGTAAGAGCTGCCTTTAGCCTGCCCCCGAAGCCTTCTTTGTACAGCATCCTGCCTACACGGGAGCAGGAAGTGGATCTACAAAGAAGGCTTTCAGGGCAGGCTGAAGGCAGCGCTTACACGTTGCTGCCGATGCCGGCAGCCTGGATGTGTAGAGGCCTGCTCCCACCCTGGGACTCTGGCTGCTCACTAGTCAGCTGTCAGGGAGGGAGGACAGGGCTGCAGGACATTATGTTGCCTCCCTCCTGTGCTCAGGTCCAGGCACTTCATCCTCCTCTCCCCAGAAACAAGGTAAAAAATGGATTACAAGGGGGCATGGGTTTGGGGGGGGGAGATGGTACATGGGGGAGAGAGGGAGAAATATTGATCATGATGTGGGGTGGGGGTGGAGACCTTTGTTCGCGGGGGGGGGGGGGGGGGGGGGGGGCTGAGACCCATGTGGCCTTAGGGGGGGGGGTGCCACGAAAAATTGCTCAGACATTAAGGGTGCCGCGAGCCGAAAAGGTTTGGGAACCACTGCAGTAGGCTACTCCTCCCACTCCACAGTTGTGACTAGATTAAGACACCTCAGTTATGGTGAATGGCATTCTGTACTGTCACTGTTGTTGAACAAACCTACACACACACACACACAAACAGAAGTATTTAATATTTCACTATATGCTACGTTATCAACATTTGACATGTCAACCTAATCTGGTAAATACTGTTGTTTTTTTTCTGTTTTATATCTAGCCAGTGAGCAGTCTCAGCTTATCTTTTGGGCTTTATAGCTGTAAATATTTTAACTGTATCTTGCAGTACAATGAGCCCTGCAGTCACTGGATTACATGTGGCTCCTGCCTGTTAAGGGACTGATTTGTTGGGTAAAACGCCTCCGTCATGTGGGCTTCATGGAAAAAATGAATTCCCAGGTGTGCTTCGGGTATGAACCTAACTAAGAATATAAATTAGTTAATGCAATCAGTAACCCAACCAAAGAAAGGTCACATCACAAAGGAGACAGAGAAGACAGATGCACCAGACTCTACACACTGAGGACAGATTCAGGACAGCTCAAGCACGTTGTAAAATAAAAATCCAAGAATGATGCTTACATTATATCCCTTAAGGATAATTTAAAAAAGAGTTAGGGGATAAACTGTGATAAAACATTACATTATACCGCAGCAAAATGTACCATCTAAGTCAGTAAGCTGCCGGACCTCAGTATCACAGGTTAGTAATTTGCTAAATTTGCATTGCTACAGCTGGGAACTTTGAACATTCTTGGCCATAGTCATGCAAAAACAGTGGGCCTGACTTGGGGGCCTGTTATCCTTAAAGGAATTAGGCCCAGATGATCAAAAGCCCCGCGCTGTTCCAAACAGCGCCCTAAAAATAGCGCCAGGACAGCACAGGGCTTTTCTGCATCGATGATCAAAGATAATGCATGCAAATCTAAGCAGCGCTATTATCTTTGATTATCATGTTTAAGTGTGGGAGAATTGCGCCTGAGCATGCGCTCAGCACAGTCCTCCCGCACTTGTTTGACAGGTCTGGGCTGTCAAAAGCCCAAACCTGTCAAACAGCCTGCCGAGGCCCGAACAACGAGGGCTGGAGGACTGAACAACGTGTGTCTCCAGCCCCCCCCCCCCAAACTCCCAGAAAACGTCGAGGCCGCCGCCGCCGGCCAAGCCCTCTCCCACCCAGCGACGGGGGGGCTGGAGGTCCAGTGGACCTCCGGTCCCCCCGTCGATCCAACCCCCTCCATGCCCAGGGAGGGCTGGAGATCCGGTGGGTCTCCAGCCCCCCCTGAACCCCCAGAAATCGTGGTGGCCGCCTCCAGCGACGGGGGGGTGGCTGGAGGTTCGGTGGGTCTCCAGCCCCCCCAAACCCCCAGAAATCATGGTGGCCGCCTCTGGCCAAACGCTGTCCCATCCTCCCACCCAGCGACAGGGGGGGGGGGCTGGAGGTCCGGTGGACCTCCAGCCCACCTCAACTCCTCCCCCCCAGCGTTCTCCATTGAATCCCTGGTGGTCTATGGTCCGTGGTGACCCTCCCTCCCTCCCGGCCGGACCCCTACCTTTCGTTGGAGGAGGGACGCAGCCTGCCTGCCTCCCTCCTCTTCCTGTCGACACCGCTGCAAAATGGCGGCGCCCAGCCCCGCCCGTTGCATCCTGGGTTGCACTGGGCAGGGCTACAGACCATGTAAGGGAATCGCTCCCTTACATGGTTCGAGGGGGGGCTGGAGACCCACCGGATCTCCAGCCCTCCCTGGGCATGGAGGGGGTTGGATCGTCGGGGGGACCGGCCAGAAGGGAGGGTCACCACGGACCACCAGGGATTCAATGGAGAACGCTGGGGGGGAGGAGTTGGGGTGGGCTGGAGGTCCACCGGACCTCCAGCCCCCCCCCCCCCCGTCAATGGATAACAGTGTGTGATAGCCTTTGGCCGGAGGCGGCCACAACGATTTCTGGGGATTTGGGGGGCTGGAGACCCACCGAACCTCCAGCCCCCCCCCCCTGTCGCTGGGTGGGAGGATGGGACAGCGTTTGGCCAGAGGCGGCCACCATGATTTCTGGGGGTTCGGGGGGGGGGGGCTGGAGACCCACCGGATCTCCAGCCCTCCCTGGGCATGGAGGGAGTCAGATCGTCAGGGGGGAGGGGGAACGGAGGTCCTCCGGACCTCCAGTCCCCTGTTCGCGTTTGCTTTGGAGAGGAACGGGGGCCTGCCAGCATGCAACTGCAATAATCTGCAAAGTCTAATGCTAGCTCAGAGCTGGCGTTGATTTTGCCGTGGCCAGTGACCCAATCTTTGGCGCGCTGGCCGCTGATCATTGGAGATGAATGCGTTAAGCGCTGATTAGCATGCGTGTGCAAGCTAATTGTGCTAGAAGCCCTTTTTAGCATGCATTTGCATGCTACTTGTGCTAAGAGCCCTCAGGTGCGTTGTTTCAGGCGCTCGAGGGCTCTGATCATGGGTCGGCAGTAAACTCCGGCGCTAGTATGGTGTTAACAGCCTCTAGCGCCGGAGTTTGCTTTTCATCATGAGGGCCTTAGTGACTTAACAACCTACCCTTCTACCCTACCCTATGACTTCCCTGGAAGGGACACCAGCCTACAATACCACTCCCCAGTCTCCTGGTTCCTGGGTACAGCCAAGCAAGCTGCATTATTCATTGTGCATAATAATGAGCTACTATGCATCTAGCTCAATTTTTTGCATCTCATTATTATTTGAACTTCCATTATGCTACAAAAACTTGTGTTAAGGCAAATCATGCAGAATATCACTATTTAACATACATTAAAACGTGACTTAACATAGAGGGGCATAATCGAACGTCGCCGGCCAAATAGATCGCTGGCAGCGCTACAGCTGGCCGGAACCGTATTATCGAAAAAGATGGCCAGCCATCTTTTTTTTCGATAATATGGTTTAGCCCGGCCAAATGCCTTGGAGTTTGCCGGGTTTGAGATGGCCAGGTTTGTTTTTCAGCGATAATGGAAAAAAATGCCGGCCATCTCCAACCCGGCGAAATCCAAGGCATTTGGTCTTGGGAGGAGCCAACATTTGTAGCACACTGGTCCCCCTGACATGCCAGGACACCAGCTGGGCACCCTAGGGGTCAGTGCGGTGGACTTCAGAAAAACCTCCCACGTGCATAGCTCCCTTACCACGGGTGCTGAGCCCCCCAACCCCCCCCCCCAAAACCCACTACCCACAAATGTACAACACTACCAAAGCTCTTAGGGATGAAGGGGGCAACTACATGTGGGTACAGTGGGTTTTGGAGGGCTTCCATTACCAGCACAAGTGTTACAGGTAGGGGGGATGGGCCTGGGTCCGCCTGCCTTAAGTGCACTGCGGTACCCACTAAAAGTGCTCCAGGGACCTGCATACACGCAGGCCTCTAGGACTTGTTGCTGCTATATAACATTGGCACACCAGTTGACACCTGAAGACTAATCTCTTTGGAAAAGTCCTTTATTTGAATAAGAACGTTTACTCACAGTTAACTGCAGATCAGAGTCTCCCTGGTACTGAGATTAGCAGTAGGTCAGAGCTGGCAGAATGGTGTGCAATGCCCTCTTTCAGCCACATTCAAGGTAATAACGTTCTCTAACGTGGGTGACACATGAAAGGGATCTAAAACTGGCTTACAAAAATGGCCACTACCTCATGGACTACCAGAAACAAAACAGGGCACACTCTGACCCAGTTAGCAGGGGGGAAAAGCACCATGGGAGTACAGCCCACTACCCTACACCCACTACAATGCATTGCTGATGTGACTCTGCAGGGCACCTAACAGAAAAGGTGTCACACTCACCCGAGAGCCACATCGCAACCAGGGAAAGGCTGTCAGAGGATAGAACACATTCTGCTGTCATGGAGGTGGGTACGGCATTTGAGGCTGGCATACAGGCTGGCAAAAAAGGTTTTTAGTTTTATTTTTTTAGTATGGGAGGGGGTTGGTGACCACTGGGGGAGTATGGGGAGGTCATCCCCCATTACCTCCAGTGGGCATCTGGTCATTTGGGGCACCTTTTTGAGGCTTGGACGTGAAAATAAAAGGACCAAGTAAACCCGATGATATACTGCTTATCGCCGTTTTTTTTTCCATTATCTCCGAAAGCCGGCCATCTGGTAGCCACGCCCATGCCCGCTCATGTCCCACCTTCGCTTTGCCACCGACACGCCCCTTTGAATTTTGGCCGGCGACGGGATAGCGGTGATGTTGCCAAAAAAGCGGCTTTCGATAATACCGATTTGGCCGCTTTTCCGAGATCACCGGCCATCTCCCAATTTATGTCGGAAAATGGCTGGCGATCACTTTCGAAAATGAGCTGGCTAGTAGCATAGTAGATGACGGCAGAAAAAGACCTGCATGGTCCATCCAGTCTGCCCAACTAGTTAAACTCATATGTGCCACTTTTGTGTATACCTTACCTTGATTTGTACCTGTCTTTTTCAGGGCACAGACCTTATAAGTCTGCCCAGCACTATCCCTGCCCCCGCCTCCCACTACCGGCTCTGCCACCCAATCTCAGCTAAACTCCTGAGGGTCCTTTCCTTCTGAACAGGATTCCTTTATGTTTATCCCACGCAAGTTTGAATTCTGTTACCGTTTTCATCTCCACCACCTCCTGCGGGAGGGCATACCAAGCATCCACTACTCTCTCTGTGAAAAAATACTTCCTGACATTTTTCTTGAGTCTGCCCCTCTTCAATCTCATTTCATGTCCTCTCGTTCTACCACCTTCCCATCTCCGGTAAAGGTTCGTTTGCGGATTAATACCTTTCAAATATTTGAACGTCTGTATCATATCACCCCTGTTTCTCCTTTCCTCCAGGGTATACATGTTCAGGTCAGCAAGTCTCTCCTCATAAGTTTTGTAGCGCAAATCCCATACCCATAGGCCCAACTGTTTGGGGAGGCTAAAGGGGGCGGGGTTAGGGTTGGGGCCAGGGGTGGAGCTTAAATCCATAATTGTCTGATAACACACAGAAAAAATAAAAATAAAAGTCACAATTAATACCTTTTATTAAATTTAGATATTAGATATGTATCATATGTCAAAGAATAAAGTGGTTGCTCAAAGCATATACTAACCACAATCACTCAACTGCAAAACACTATGCACAACTTTGTGCAAAAACACACTCAGAAACTTACTGTACCATAAATATTTCAGTGGGCAGAACCTAATACACCAATATACTACCCATACAGAAAATGCAGACCGTCAACAATATGAAACAAGGGATCATATCATCATAATTCTCATGTAGAGCCACAAAACACCCTAATTCATGTTTAATGTGGGATAAAATGCCATAAATAAGTAAATAAATATAAACTTTTAATGTTGAGCACCTAATTCTCAAAGTGGACATATTCCAAACACTATAATGAAAATAAAATTATCTTTTCTACCTTTGTTGTCTGGTGACTTTTTCTGATCATGCTGGCCCAGTATCCAATTCTGCTGCTATCTGTCCTCAGTGCAGGTCAGGAAGTCATCCTCGTTAAATATCTCCCTGGCAACCCAGGACACCTCCAGCCAACCCCCTCCCCTGCTCTCGCAGCAGTAAGGTAAACAAATTAAACCATAAACCAATTTCTACAACTGGTTACACAAGGCTAGAGAGCTTTCACTGCAGCTCCTGCTGTGAGGATGGAGGTAAATCAACAATTTAAACCCCTCAGAGCACAGCAGGGGAGGCTTAGCCTCTCCAAGCCTCTTATACCGGGCGCCTATGCCCATACCATTCTCGTAGCTTTTCTTTGCACCGCTTCAATTCTTTTTACATCCTTAGCAAGATATGGCCTCCAAAAGTGAACACAATACTCCAGGTGGGGCCTCACCAACGACTTATACAGGGGCATCAACACCCCCTTTCTTCTGCTGGTCACACCTCTCTCTATACAGCCTAACAACCTTCTAGCTATGGCCACCGCCTTGTCACACTGTTTCGTCGCCTTCAAATTCTCAGATACAATCAATCCAAGATCCCTCTCTCCGTCCGTACCTATCAGACTCTCACCGCCTAACACATATGTCTCCCATGGATTTCTATTCCCTAAGTGCATCACTTTGCATTGAATTTTAATACTTATACATGTATTTTCCATTAGTTGCAAGGTTTGCCTCCCACGTTCTGCTATTGGCGTAATAAACTTCATATGCTCATGTTGTGGGAATCTAATGGATTTAAACACCATTATAAGCAACAAAAACAATTTTTATCCATCTGGGAATCATATCTCTATTCTGTCTCTGCAACTGAACAGAGCCAAGTTTTAAACTCCTTTCAGGATACTGTAAGGATGCCTTCCTAGTCAGTGTGTTGTGGGGTTTGGGGGTTTGTGGGGGGGGGGGGGGTTGTTAAAGGCTAGGGGTCATAAAAGCCAAAGTATTTGACTATCTTTTTGGTTGGTTAAGGAATTCTGCTGGGGGAATGGGTTCCTCTTTCGAGTTTAAGGGGGCTGGGGTTGATATATGGCTGTCTTGCCTGTGAGCTATTATCTTCTTGTATTGCCTTGTGACACTTGTCATTTGTACTGTTCAGATATTCAATAAACAGAATATGTAATAATAAAACATGTATTATTCCCTTAGAACATAAGAATGTAAGAGTAGCCCTACTTGGTGAAACCAATGGTCCATCTAGCCCAGTATCCTGTTTTCTAAACTGTGGCCAAGCCAGGTCACAAGTACCTGGCAGAAACCCAATTAGCAGCAACATTCCGGAACCCCAAAGAGTAGCAACATTCTGGAATTCCAAAGAGTAGCAAGATTCTATTCTACAAATCCCAGGGCATGCAGTTGCTTCCCATGTCTGTCTCAATAGCAGACTATGGACATTTCCTCCAGGAATATGTCCAAACCTTTTTTAAACCCAGATACGCTAACCGATGTTACTACCTCATCCGGCAAAGATTTCCAGAGCTTACCTATTTGTTGAGTGAAAAAATATTTCCTCCTATTTGTTTTAAAAGTTTTTCCATGTAACTTCCTCGAGTGTCCCCTAGTCTTTGTACTTTTGGAACAAGAAAAAATCAATTTATTCTACTCGTTCTACACCACTCAGGATTTTGTAGACCTCAATCATATCTCCCCTCATCCGTCTCTTTTCCAAGATGAAGAGCCCTAACCTCTTTAGCCTTTCCTCATACGAGAGGAGTTCCATCCCCTTTACTAACTCATATTAGTAACAAACTCTCTTAAAGGGGAAGTTATCAACGTGGTCTTCCATTAAATATGTTATTTTCAAGTTACAGTTAGTTACAGTTACAATTTATATACCACTAGTACCAAAAAATTGGTTCAAAGTGGTTTACAATAAGATATGAATCAATACTATCTATATGAACAATAAAAGAAAACTAATGATAAAAACTCAGCCAGAAACAATAAGAAAGTCCTTAAAATGAGCAGTTTTAAGCAATTTTTTAAAGATAAAATAATCATAAATATCCAGAAAACAGTTAGCATATGGATGCCATATTTTTGGAGCTTGGTAAGCAAGAAGCATATCACAAATCTTCAACCATTTTATCTCCTTAACAGAGGGAATTGTAAAAGGAGAATATGTTAAAGTTCTTCCACTTCTAGAAGGACTAAGAAATTCAAAGCGAGAAAACAAATATGTTGGGCATTCTCCACATAGTACCTGAAACAAGAAGCAGGAGAACTAAGGCTAAGAGAGACTTCGAAAAAAAGTTTGCGTTGGAGTCAAAAAAGTATAGTAAAATTTTTTTAGGTATATTAAAAGCAGGAAGCCTTCAAAAGAATGGGTTAGACCGCTAGATGACCGAGGAGTAAATGGGGCAATCAGGGAAGACAAAGCCGTAGCGGAGATATTAAATGAATTCTTTGCTTCGGTCTTCACCAAGGAAGATTTGGGTGGGATACCGGTGCCAGAAATGGTATTCGAAGCTGACGAGTCGGAGAAACTTAATGAATTCTCTGTAAACCTGGAGGATGTAATGGGGCAGTTCTACAAACTGAAGAGTAGCAAATCTCCTGGACTGGATGGTATTCATCCCAGAGTACAGATAGAACTGAAACATGAGCTTGCTGAGCTACTGTTAGTAATATGTAATTTATCCTTAAAATCGAGCATGGTACCAGAAGATTGGAGGGTGGCCAATGTAACACCGATTTTAAAAAAAGGTTCCAGAGGAGATCCGGGAAATTATAGACCGGTGAGTCTGACGTCGGTGCTGGGCAAAATGGTAGAGACTATTATTAAGAACAAAATTACAGAGCATATTCAAAAGCATGGATTAATGAGACAAAGTCAACATGGATTTAGTGAAGGGAAATCTTGCCTCACCAATCTACTACATTTCTTTGAAGGGGTGAACAAACATGTGGATAAAGGTGAGCCGGTTGATATTGTGTATCTGGATTTTCAGAAGGTGTTTGACAAAGTACCTCATGAAAGACTCCAGAGGAAATTGGAGAGTCATGGGATAGGAGGTAGTGTTCTATTGTGGATTAAAAACTGGTTAAAAGATAGAAAACAGAGAGTAGGGTTAAATGGTCATTATTCTCAATGGAGAAGGGTAGTTAGTGGGGTTCCTCAGGGGTCTGTGCTGGGATTGCTGCTTTTTAACATATTTATAAATGACCTAGAGATGGGAGTAACTAGTGAGGTAATTAAATTTGCTGATGACACAAAGTTATTCAAAGTCGTTAAATCGCAGGAGGATTGTGAAAAATTACAAGAGGACCTTACGAGGCTGGGAAACTGGGCGTGTAAATGGCAGATGACGTTTAATGTGAGCAAGTACAAAGTGATGCATGTGGGAAAGAGGAACCCGAATTATAGCTACGTCATGCAAGGTTGCATGTTAGGAGTCACAGACCAAGAAAGGAATCTAGGTGTCGTCGTTGATGATACTTTGAAACCTTCTGCTCAGTATGCTGTTGCGGCTAAGAAAGCAAATAGAAAGGTATTATTAGGAAAGGAATGGAAAACAAAAATGAGGATGTTATAATGCCTTTGTATTGCTCCATGGTGCGACCATATCTCGAATATTGTGTTCAATTCTGGTCACCGCATCTCAGAAAAGATATAGTGGAATTATAAAAGGTGCAGAGAAGGACGACAAAAATGACAAAGAGGATGGGACGACTTCCCTATGAGGAAAGGCTAAAGCGACTAGGGCTCTTCAGCTTAGAGAAAAGGCAGCTGAGGGGAGTTATGATAGAGGTCTATAAAATAATGAGTGGAGTTGAACGGGTAGATGTGAAGCGTCTGTTTACGCTTTACAAAAATATTAGGACTAGGGGGCATGCGATGAAGCTGTAGTAAATTTAAAACGAATCGGAGAAAATATTTCTTCACTCAACATGTAATTAAACTCTGGAATTCGTTGCCAGAGAATGTGGTAAAGGCAGTTAGCTTAGCGGAGTTTAAAAAAGGTTTGGACGGCTTCCTAAAGGAAAAGTCCATAGACCATTATTAAATGGACTTGGGGAAAATCCACTATTTCTGGGATAAGCAGTATAAAATGTTTTGTACTTTTTGGGGATCTTGCCAGGTATTTGTGACCTGGATTGGCCACTGTTGGAAACAGGATGCTTGGCTTGATGGACCTTTGGTCTTTCCCAGTATGGCAATACTTACATAACCTGAACCTAATTCTAGCTTCAACAGGCAACCAGTGAAGTTCTATATAAAATTTAGAAATCCTGTCATATTTATGTAGAGAATAAATTAACCTAACTTCCGTATTCTGAATCATTTGTAAGTGGAGATTCTATCTAGATGTTCCTAGAAAAATGAGACTACAATAGTCTAATTTTGACAGGCGTAGGGCTTGAACAACTAATTTAAACAGATCAACTTCAAAACATTTTCTAATTCTTCTTAAGCTCATCATGAGAAAAAACAAACTTTTAACCAAAGAATTAACTTGTGGTACTAATGAACTGGAATAAATAACAGTCCATAAATGTTTCCGTGATACAGACGACGATATTTTGATTTTGTGGAAAAACAAGCAAACATGCTGGCCACCACTAGCAAAATTTGTATGGGGGATCCTGCACATTCCTGCTACCAGCACTTCTTCTAAGAAGACATTTTCTGTTGCAGGAGGGACTGTGGAAGACAGGAGAGCTAGACTGAATCCTCAGATTATTGATGACTTCTTATTCATTCACAGATTAAGTAGAGGAGTGTGGTAGCCGTGTTAGTCCACTCTTAAGGTTATCAATAGAAATCAAACAAAATAAAACATGGAAAAGAAAATAAGATGATACCTTTTTTATTGGACATAACTTAATACATTTCTTGATTAGCTCTCGAAGGTTGCCCTTCTTCGTCAGATCGGAAATAAGCAACCTTCGAAAGCTAATCAAGAAATGTATTAAGTTATGTCCAATAAAAAAGGTATCATTTTATTTTCTTTTCCATGTTTTATTTTGTTTGATTTCTATTGATTCACAGATTAAAAAATCATAACAGTGCTTCATAGGGCGTATTTTCCCCCTCTAGGGCATAGAGTGGGTTGTATTTTGTACCCCTGGACATTTTAACAGAGTGGATTAGGATTCCTTGGGGTAGTAGAAATCAGCTATTGTTGGGGTTAGAAGGGTAGAGGGTGGGGTGGTGGGGGTTACTATAGTTGCTCTTTGTTATTATTGTTTTCTATTTGAGATTTATAAACAAAGGTTGCACAGCATAATGTTCCTTTTTATACTTTAATAAAAAGATTTAAATATAAAATTTTGTTTGAGGCTTCTGCAGATAAGGACAGAGCCCACGGGGATGGGACAGAGACAGGGACAGAACCTGCAGGGACGGGGCAGGGACGGAGACAGAACCTGCAGGGATGGGACAGGGATGGAGACAGAACCTTATAAGATCTAGTAGACAAAAAACCCTTAAACCAATTCAATACACTATCTGTAACCCCAGTTATTAGTAACTAAGAGGTCAGTATTCAAAAGGATTTAAACAGGAAGAAGAGGCTCCTGTCCATTAAATTCCACTGAGCTGGTCATTCCTGGATATTCAGTGGCACTTAACCGGATAGTAACACTGAATATCCCCTCTGACCGCCAAAGCACTTAGCAGCTAGGTGAAGGGCAGTCTGAGAACAGACCATGAGCAATATTCAGTTCACTAACCGGTTAAGTGAGTTGATAAAGTTAGAACAGCAATTAGCTTGCGGGTTGCCACACTAACCCAGATAATCAATGTTGGAGGCCGGACTTGCACTGACCTTGAATATCCGGGTTTTATTCAGCCCACAGCTGTGAGTGACTTACAAGCTGCTGATCACCATGGCCTGAATACTGAAATCTAGATCTCATTGCATAAAATAGCACGCGTTAGTGGTAAAATAACACGTTTAGCCCATGTTAATAACTATGCCGTTTAGATAGGCTTAACCTATGTGACTTTGGAAGTTACACAAGTAAAACTAATTAACTCAAAATTGACCCCCACTTAGCCTGTAAAAGGTGTGCATATACATTTATTCACACAAAAAACAGACACTCCTCCTGCAAGTGCATTTAGATGGAACAGAAAACAGTATAGCCAGGGGCATACCTACGGGCGGGCCTGGATGGGCCCAGGCCCATCCAATCTCGGCCCAGGCCCGGTTCGGTTGAAAAGCGCACACTGACTGCCTGCGGCATGCGTTTCTATAGTATCACGTACCACCCGGCGCCCGCTCAGCTGATCTACTCCTCCCGTCCCACCACCCACCGGCTTTCGGGCTTGAGCCTAGGCACAGCAGGACTGACTCGACGGCACGCAGTCACAGTCACTGTGACTGAATTTCAATGCAGCAGTCGGTCGCAGTGCTCTTGACCTGTCACCTGTGACGTCCTTCTGTGCTGGGACGGAGTGGGAGGCCGCTTCGTGCTACTGCTGACGTCTGCGATGATGTTCCATCCTACGCGCAGCGTGCTCAGCCTCAGCCTCGTTCTCGCTCCGCTCGTCCCGCACGCACGCACGCTTACTGCCAGGCCTCAGGGGTTGAACTGCATTGAACTAGCACAATGAGAAAAGGTTCTTCTTCAATTCAATCAGTTCTTCTTCGAGAAACAAACGTGCTTTACTGCAAGTGGAAGCAGCAGCCAGCTGAGCCCCCAGCAGTGCACTGCAGGTAATACAATTTTAAATACTTATTTTTTTTTAACATAATTTAACATTGTGTTATTTTAAAAAAATTAAGCTAGCTGGTGGGCACTATTAAAATTTATTGTTGGGGGATTTCTGGGTGGGGTAACATAGTAGATGACGGCAGAAAAAGACCTGCATGGTCCATCCAGTCTGTCCAACAAGATAAACTCATATGTGCTACTTTTTGTGTATACCTTACCTTGATTTGTACCTGTCCTTTTCAGGGCACAGACCGTATAAGTCTGCCCAGCACTATCCCAGCCTCCCAACCACCAGCCCCGCCTCCCAACCACTGGCTCTGGCACAGATCGTATAAGTCTGCCCAGCATTTTCCCCGCCTCTCAACCACCAGCCCCGGCACAGACTGTATAAGTCTGCCCAGCACTATCCCCACCTCCCAACCACCAGTCCCGCCTCCCAACCACTGGCTCTGGCACAGACTGTATAAGTCTGCCCAGCACCATCCCCACCTCCCAACCACCAGTCCCGCCTCCCACCACCGGCTCTGGCACACTTTCCTTTCATCTCCATTTGCAAAAGGAGACAGATAACATCAGTCCTATGCAAATGGTGAAAAGTTCAGAGCTTTCGGCATTAATTCTACTAAGAACTTCACTGCCTAGGGCAAAAAATGTATTTATTTAATGATTAAAATATACCTTTTTTGCCCTAGGCAATGAAGAGCCCACCCCCACCCAGAAGCCCACCACCATGACCAGCCAGCGTTTTGATTACTCTTGTAATCAAAATGATGGCTCTGGTCTGGTGGTGGGCTTCTGAATGGGGGGTAGACGTTTCACTGCCTAGGGCAATGAGGAGCCCATCCCCACCCAGAAATTCCCCAACAATAAATTTTAATAGTGCCCAGCTACCTTAATTTTGTAAAACGTTGTCTCTCATTTTGGTGGGTTTTTGGGTGGGGATGATATCTGCAGTGCCTAGGTTTTAAAAAAAAAGTGTAGTGCCCACCCATATTAGCTCTGGGACCAGCCAAAACGTCAGGTCTGGCTATGCCACTGGTATAGGCTGGAGGGGAGGAGTAGCCTGATGGCCCCGTGCAGCAGGCCTTGATCCAGGGCACCTGGGTTCAATTCTCACTGTAGCTCCATGTGAGCTTGGACAAGTCACTTAACCCTCCATTGCCCCAGGTACAAAAACTTAGATTATGAACCCTCTAGGGACAGAGAAAGTACCTGCATATAATGTGTAAAGTGCTGTGTATATCTAGTAGCACTTTAGGGATGATTAGTAGAGGGAGGCGGGGCTGGTGGTTAGGAGGCGGGGGCAGACTTATACAGTCTGTGCCAGAGCTGGTGGTGGGAGGCGGGGCTGGTGGTTGGGAGGCGGGGATAGTGCTGGGCAGACTTGTACGGTCTGTGCCCTGAAGAGGACAGGTACAAATCAAGGTAGGGTATACACAAAAAGTAATACAAATGAGTTTATCTTGTTGGGCAGACTGGATGGACTGTGCAGGTCTTTTTCTGCTGTCATCTACTATATTACTATATTCAAATATGCACACAGAGTTTCCACTGCCTAACCCTGGCAGAAGGTAATTAAGTAAGCTCTAGCCTGTTTTCAAAAAGAAACTACCTGTGAGGTTTCTCTTTGATAATTAATTGCATTTATACAGGTACAAAAGTATCCAAGTGCTTTATTGCTAATCAGCTTAGTTTAAATGGTTCCCTTAATACCCTAAACAGTCACAGAATTGCTTATTTACAACTATCTAAAGCTCATCGAAAGCCGGTGCCAGAACTGAGATTCCGTTCCAGCTTCTGGTTCGTATTCCCAATAGCAAACCACTCAGCCACACTTCCTTTTCGTTTCTGTGGATTACAATAATTGTATTTTTTGACTGTTTCAGAAGACAAAGCCACCAAGAAGGCAACTTCCTTCCAGATCAATTGCCGGATGGCAGGGCTGGTCTTGCAGCTCTCTTAACACCACAAGACCGATGGATGTGCCCTAGAATCAGATTGCAAAATGTACCACAAGTTTCAGAAATAGAAAAGCCAAAAGCTTCACATCCTACATAGGAGAGGAAAGGAAAAGCTCTCGAACACATTCATATGCATTAAAATCATCAAGGCATCTTAACGTTTCTGTGGCAAGATGATAATAGAGTTGACTTGAAAATATGTTATTATGAAATAAATTTATTAGCCTTAGAGTAGCCTAGTGGTTAGGGTGGTGGACTTTGGTCCTGAGGAACTGAGTTCGATTCCCACTTCAGGCACAGGCAGCTCCTTGTGACTCTGGGCAAGTCACTTAACCCTCCATTGCCCCATGTAAGCCGCATTGAGCCTGCCATGAGTGGGAAAGCGCAGGGTACAAATGTAACAAAAATAAAATAGATACTATTGGAGATTCTAAATGGAATGTTCCTATTCCACTAGCAACATTCCATGTAGAAGGGTGTGCAGGCTTCTGTTTCTGTGAGTCTGACGTCCTGCACGTATGTGCAGGACGTCAGACTCACAGAAACAGAAGCCTGCACGGCCATATTGGTGATCTGCAAGGGCCGATTTCTACATGGAATGTTGCTAGTGGAATAGCAACATTCCATGTAGAATCTCAAATAGTAGCAACAGTGGAGGAGTGGCCTAGTGGTTAGGGTGGTGGACTTTGGTCCTGGGGAACTTTGGAACTGAGTTCAATTCCCACTTCAGGCACAGGCAGCTCCTTGTGACTCTGGGCAAGTCACTTAACCCTCCATTGCCCCTTGTAAGCCGCATTGAGCCTGCCATGAGTGGGGAAAGTGCAGGGGTACAAATGTAACTAAAATAAAATAGATACTATTGGAGATTCTACCTGGAATGTTGCTACTATTGGAGATTCTACATGGAATGTTGCTATTCCACTAGCAACATTCCATGTAGAAGGCCGCGCAGGCTTCTGTTTCTGTGAGTCTGACTCACAGAAGCAGAAGCCTGCGCGGCCACATTGGTGATCTGCGGTGATCTGCAAGGGCCGACTTCTACATGGAATGTGCAACATTCCATATAGATTCTCAAATAGTAGCAAGAGTGGAGGAGTGGCCTAGTGGTTAGGGTGGTGGACTCTGGTCCTGAGGAACTGAGTTCAATTCCCACTTCAGGCACAGGCAGCTCCTTGTGACTCTGGGCAAGTCACTTAACCCTCCATTGCCCCTTGTAAGCCGCATTGAGCCTGCCATGAGTGGGAAAGCGCGGGGTACAAATGTAAAAAAAAAAAAAATCTGAGAAACAAATATAAATGTTCATCTCTCTAAGAGGAGACCTTCTTTTTCATGAAGGATGTTTTGCTTAATATAATCACACTCCATGATTTAAAACAATTTTCTGAAATCATCTCATAGCATCTGCCAAACGTGGTGGCTAAACTTATTTTGGGGGACAGATCTATTGATCATGCCACCTCACTTTTGATTAAAATTTGGTATGGATTAGCTCCTGACTATCTCCATAATATGGTCTCTCTTTACTCAGCAACTAGAACGCTCCGTTCCATTCAGGAAGTAAACTTGCATATACCCCCAGTTTCGGTGTGCCGGAAGGCTGCTATTAGCCATAGATCTTTAGTAGAAAGAAGTCCAGAGCTATGGAATAAAATGACCAAAAGATATCTGACCTATTACTTGTTATTCTGTATTTAGGAGGGTGATTAAGGCTGATTTGTTTGCCTAGTATTTGAAGGGCCCTTGAGTATGGAACGAAGAGTATTTGTATTATATGTTCAAATATTTGAAAGGTATTAATCCGCAAACGAATCTTTTCCGGAGATGGGAAGGCGGTAGAACGAGAGGACATGAAATGAGATTGAAGGGGGGCAGACTCAAGAAAAATGTCAGGAAGTATTTTTTCACGGAGAGAGTAGTGGATGCGTGGAATGCCCTCCCGCGGGAGGTGGTGGAGATGAAAATGGTAACGGAATTCAAACATGCGTGGGACAGGCATAAAGGAATCCTGTGCAGAAGGAATGGATCCTCAGGAGCTTAGCTGAAATTGGGTGGCGGGGGGAAGAGGGGTTGGTGGTTGAGAGGCTAGGATGGGGGAGGGCAGACTTATACGTGGTCTGTGCCGGAGCCAGTGATGAGAGGCGGGACTGGTGGTTGGGAGGCGGGAAATACTGCTGGACAGACTTATACGGTCTGTGCCCTGAAAAAGACAGGTACAAATCAAGGTAAGGTATACACATATGAGTTTATCGTGGGCAGACTAGATGGACCGTGCAGGTCTTTTTCTGCCATCATCTACTATGTTACTATGTTACTATGTTATTCTGTATTTGGGAGGGTGATTAAGGCTGATTTGTTTGCCTAGTATTTGAAGGGCCCTTGAGTATGGAATGAAGAGTATTTGTATTATATGTAGGTTAATGTAACTCAATGGGACCGTCCTATTTTTTTTATTTTCATTGTGATCTGCCTAGGGCCTATTTAGGTAAAGTGAAATAGAAACATCCGTATTAGATTAGATTAGATTTGTTTAAAAGCGTTAAATGTAATAATACCATGCCACAAAGTTAAATGCCAGAATCAAAGAGGAAAGGTTTCAGTTTTGCTAAGGAACAGCAGACGCACACCGTGCATCATTCGGACACTTTTCAAATTGCACATGATTCAAAGAAATTGTACGTGTGAAGGCTTCCTACCAGATGGGGAAAGACAAACGTTTATTTTTGTCTTGGAAAAATGATGGGGATCAAAATTTAAAATACAAGGAAAAAAAAGTTCAATGGTGATTCATCTGTGAAAACATATTGAAGTATTAACACTAATTACTTTTGAGTTATGATTTTGACTCTTTTTGTAAGTTACACCTGCCATTATCCTGAGAGGAATCAAGTCAAAACAGAATGGCAGAAACCCGTGTTGGTCTGTATGTGCGAGCGTGTGTTATGAGTTAGGGAAGAGCTGTTGTATGTTATTAAAACCCAAAAATGAGCAGAAAAAAAAAACCCATGAAAATTTGTGGTTTTGTTTGCTGATAATAGTGCACACACTTTTGAAACAGCGCATACTCAACAACATTGCTCCCGAGGTGAAACAAAATGGCCAACAAAAATGATCAAAATGAAAATTCCCAGATACGACATGGGAAACAACATGAAACGAGACTTTTCTGGCTGCCCGATGCTCATCCCTAGTATGTACCAAAGGAGTGCAGAGGAAAAATCATTTATTTTGTTAGGAGGATTTGCTTCATTTCATTTTTGCATTTTAGCACATACCGAAAGCCCAGTTCTGAGGGCTGTATCTGCAAAGAGTTATAGAAAGGCTGGAGGCAGCCAGAGAAAGGCTACAACCGTGGTACAGAGGATAAATCAAAAGCCATATGAGATGAGAGTTAGGGGCCTAAATATGTATAGTTTAGAGGAGAAGAAAGGCAGGGCGATAGAGGCATTTAAACATCTCAAAGCTCTGAATAATCCTCACAAAACAAACATTTTTTTCAGAGAAAAAAATGCTCCAGAACAAGAGGTGCAACGACTCATGGCATGAAACTTCAAGGAGGAAAGCTTAGAAGAAACATCAGAAAACCTTTCTTCACTGAAAAGGTGGTGAGTGCAGAAAACGATCTCCCAAGCTAGGCATTGCAGACAGAAACAGTAAGAGAGTTCAGATAAGCAGAGTAAGACAGGGTGTACGTCCCGTCACTGGGAAGTAGATCCCCCAGACAGGGCTGCTGAGAGACTGGGCCGGGCCCGGGACAAGGCCGCTCCCGGGCCCCCAGCCCCACCCCCACTTCCACCCCCCAGGTTGTCGTTGTCGCCCCCCCCCCCCCCCCCGAGGGGGGCCCAGCACCACGGTCCCACCCGCCTCCACCACCGGGCCGGGCCCCTTCCACCCAAACCCCCGCCAGCAGAAGTGCTGTCTTCTGACTCCGGTGTGCGCGGCCCATACAGACGCGCTCCTCTCAGCTGATCCTCGGCGTGCGCGGCCCACACAGACGCGCTCCTCTCAGCTGATCTTCGCTGTACTCTGCAGGGCTTCTGTGCGTCTGACGTCCTGCACGTCAGACGCACAGAAGCCCTGCAGAGTACAGCAAAGATCAGCTGAGAGGAGCGCGTCTGTGTGGGCCGCACACGCCGGAGTCAGAACAGAAGACAACACTTCTGCTGACGGGGGTTTTGGTGGAGGGGGCCCGGTGGTGGTGGCGGGTGGGACTGCGGTGCCAGGCCCCCTTGGAGGCCCGGGCACCAGGAATTTGTCCCCCCTGTCCCCCCCTCTCGGTGGCCCTGCCCCCAGACAAGGGAGAGTATCTCCAGCCAATCATAGGAAGACCACCTGGGTGTCGTCCATTCCCATTCTACTCAGGGTAGACCCCTGGGACCCTGCTGGGGTGGTTATAGTCCAGGGTAGATACTACGTGGGAGGTGCAGGGACAGACTAACCAGGTCCTGAAAGGCGGGGAGTGGATTAGTAGTGTGAGAGACTGCAATCTTGGTGGCGTGGGTCACACACAGAGGAGCCCTAAATGTAAAGAAGTGAAGGCAAAGACAGAGATCAGTATATAAACCACTTTGACTGTAAACACAGAAAGGTGGTATATCAAATCCCTTTCCAGGTGTCTGGCACCTCCCTTCCCTCCCCTTCTGTAGATATCCTTATCTGCCCCCAAAAGTCAAGCATCAACCTTTCTCTTCCCTACCCCCAAGTATCCAGCATCTTCCCCCTCTTTCCCCTGCCATCTTTGCTCCCACAACCACCCTATCTCTATCCTGCAGAGTCGCAGCCTGGAACAAAAAAGAAACAATGTACTGGCAGCCTTCAAGCACTACATGACCTCATGGCCTCTCAGGTCCCACCCCCTACAATACAAACTTCCTGTTGGAGAGGGCAGGAGTGAGAAGTGGCAGGCCTTAAGCAGACATGCACAAGTGCTCAAAGGCCCACTGCTCCTGTTTTGCCAACTATGCAGGCACCAAACTGGCACTCACCCACTCCCCACCCCCAAAGTCTGCTGTCCTAGGCCAATACTTGTTCCACCTAATAGAAGGCTGGCCATGACTGCATTGCAAAGACCTTAACTTGTCATTTGAAAATACCACAAAAACAATAAATACATTCTATTGTGCTCCTGATGCAGACATTTGCCTAAATAAGTTGGACATTTCAATGGATTGATTTTTGAGATGTTATATTTTTATTTTATGATACTATAACTCTGTGTATTGTTGACTGCTGAGCCCACCACTCTTTGCCGGCATCTCATAACTGTGAATCCAAGTAAAGTAGGCCAGTCATTCAAAGGTTACAACATTCAAACATGTCTAAGATATCAAATGGAGTTTACATTTCTCAAAAGATAGCTTGGGAAAAGAAGCCCTTTCTTCATGCCTCTTATAATTACAGTTCAACGCCTACCTCTACTTCAGGAAGCAGTTGAAAGCTTGGCTCTGCTCCTAAGCCTTTAATACGTGTGGCGACTTACCATCCCCTCAATCTGCACCTGGACTAGCTTGCTGCACGCCCTGTAACTTAGATCAATTCATTATCTCTAATTCAACTGTTCATATCATTTGCCTTCTATTTAGTCATCCATCTGTTTATCCCGATTGACTCAGTATTACCCATGTTGTCCTCACTATATATCTCAGCTGCACTTGTTCCCTCAGCAGCCTATTAAGATGTTTCATTGTACTGTAGTGGTAGGTCGTCTATCTGGGTGGATGGACTTTAAATCCCACGAAGTTGAAAATGTAAACAAAGAAGTGGGAAGTGGACCAATGACTCCAGGAGACTGTGACAGTTGTGGTCTATGATAAATAAACTTTAATGTAGACTCGAGACAGTACTGTGTGTCAGGGGCGTACCTGCATGGGGCCACAGGGGCCTGGGCCCCCGCAGATTTTGGCCTGGACCCCCCTACCGCCGCCAACCCATCGCCAATCTTTGCTGGTGGGGGACCCCAACCCCCGCCAACCAAGGTCCTCTCTTCCATTGCAGCAGGCTGCAAGTTGCAAAGCTTCCTGTTCTTCTGAGTCTGACATCCTGCAAGTACAACGTGCAGGACGTCAGACTCAGAATTCGAAACTGAGTCTGACGTCCTGCGCATTGTACGTGCAGGACGTCAGACTCAGAACAGGAAGCTTTGCAAACTGCAGCCTGCAACGAAAGAGAGGAACTCGACTGGCAGGGGGTTGGGGTCCCCCGCCAGCAAAGGTAAGTGACGGCAGCAGGGGAGGGTTGGCAGCGGGAGGGGGTGGAGAGAGTCGTTGGTGGCGGGGGGGTCTGGCAATGGCGGTGGGGGGGTTGGTTGTGGCAGTGGGGGGGGGGATAAAAAGTGCCCCCTCCCTCTGGCTCTGGCCCCCCTACCGCAGAGTCCAGATACGCCTCTGCTGTGTGTATCAGCCACAGGCCTGCCTCAGGAGTCTAAAAACATTTAAAAGAAAATATATAAATATAAATAAAGAATATGCAAAGCATAAATAACATACATATAGTGTTCATGTAATTAAAGGACATCAAAATGGCACTCAAAAATGTAAATGAATCAATATTCACAGTAATAATAAATCAATAAAAATAAAGCATGAAATGTTCTTAAAATTTCAGGAGGATGAAAACAGGATTGTCAAAATACAGGAACAAAAGTCACATGCAAAATGGACATACAACTATAAAAATTATTATTAAAGATGAATTACATAACTCTTATATACTCACTAGTAAAAAAAAAGGCCCGTTTCCGAAACCAATGAAACAGGCGCTAGCATGTGGCTTTTTTTGTGTGTGTATGTGTCACAGAGTTATTTTGTGAGTGTGTGAGAGTGGGGTGTATGTGCAGGTTGTTGATGTGTGTCTTTCTTTTGTTTTGTTTTTTGCTTGGGGGGTTGGGGGATGTGCTGTGCTGGCAAAGTGGGATGGATTGGTGTGTGGCTTTTTCTCCCCCCCCCCCCCCCCCGGTCTATTTTTGCACATACCCACAGCAGGAATATTCTTCTCTCGTTCAAGCGGTGGTTCTGTGCTCTCCATGCTGCACAGATAATAAGCTGTTCTGCTGGGGAATGCTCCTCCCTTATTGCCACGTAGTTTCCTCTGATAGGTCCGTCTTACGTCGCCTAGCATTGCCTGGAAACGGTTTTGTGATGGTCCTTTGTGTTTCAGAACGTTGAGGGAGCTTTTCTGATTGGTCCGTCATGCGAGGGCGGGGCAGAGAGACATGGTCAGTGTTGTGGCTTCACCACCATGAACTGACGAACCCTTTAGGGAGTGACTGAGTGACTTCAGAACGTTATCTTCAGAATGTTGAGGGTGAGTTTTATTATAGTAGATATGCTAGTTTAGTGCACTTAAAAAGGTGGGGGGGTTGAGGGGGGGAAAGTTGGTTTATCATTTCCATAGTTGAAAAGAAATGACATTAAAAGAACCTCAAACAAGGACGTATTTATTAACATAGGCATAATTTAACAAAGGTGTCCTATAAAACGGCTTTTTGAAAATGAATAGTGTGAAACCAGCACAAATGTTAAGTGTGCCATAAAACTTTTTGAATTGTGTGACAAATATACGTACAGTAATAAAATTTGCATAAACGTATGAAAGTTTTGAACAAAGAGGTGGTTAATCCTTTCTATACTGAGAGGAATAGCATTAAAAGAGCCCTAAAAAAGGGGGGGGGGGGGGCGTTTTGAATACCATAGTAATGAACCGCCTTTTATGCAAATTCTGAAATTTAGTGTATGGGAGTCATATCCTTTAAACGATATTTATCAAGCCTATGTCAAAAGGTACGTGAAGTATCCTAGACTGGAAACTATTATAAAGGGTTTCATTATGTGCGAGGTTGTTCTACAAGTGCATGATAAACAAACCTTTGTGGTTCTTTTTTTGTGTATACAGTCCTGATAAAACTGGTCTACGAGGAAGATAAAAAGTTTGTAAGTATAAGTTTCATAGACCAATAAGAAAAGAGCTGGATATTCGCATACTGTTGTGGAGGTAAAAGCCCTCAGTTTACAAAAAATATTAAATAAAATAAATGTGGACCTAGCAAGAGCGGCACCTTCTGTGGATTTTCTGTAAAAAGCTAAGGTTATGACTTTAGCGAGTACTACACGATCCCGGGCAACAGTCCTCATTTTTTATTTAAAAATTAAAATATATGTGATATCGAATAATCTGTCAAAAGATAAACATAAAAAAGGGGGATCAACAAATAAACAGTATACAGCTTATGGAAGCCAAAAAAAACCCTGAAGTTTAATTTATTATAAGTTTATACAGCCGCTGAGATTGTACCCAAGAGACAAATATATTTCTCTCTTACAAGTGCCGGATTTCTTCATAAATGAATTTCAGGTAAAGCTTACCTTAAAAAAGACCTTTTGTGATGTAAGTGGAGGAGTGGCCTAGTGGTTAGGGTGGTGGACTTTGGTCCTGGGGAACTGAGGAACTGAGTTTGATTCCCACTTCAGGCACAGGCAGCTCCTTGTGACTCTGGGCAAGTCACTTAACCCTCCATTGCCCCAGGTAAGCTGCATTGAGCCTGCCTTGAGTGGGAAAGTGTGGGGTACAAATGTAACAAAAATAAAGACGGTAAAGCATTTAGTGTATCATCCTGCATCAATAATGAACAAAAGGTGTGTGCAAAGTACAGCAGCTGTTAAATAGTTTAATTTGGCGCCAAAAAAAGGAGACAGACATCTAATGTAAATGAGATAACGTCAGAAGTGCTTCGTCATGAAAATGGACGACCATACTGTTGAAATAACATGTTGCGAGGACACAAAAATCTCTGTCTATTTGTAACCCAGTGTATTAATCATTGTTGTACAGACATCATGGACATATATCTCAGAGTAGGATTGCGTGGCCAGTATTCTCAGTGGAGGAGGGTAGTTAGTGGGGTCCCGCAGGGGTCTGTGCTGGGTCCGTTGCTTTTTAATGTATTTATAAATGACCTAGAGATGGGAATACTGTAACTAGTGAGGTAATTAAATTCGCCGATGACACAAAATTATTCAGGGTCGTCAAGTCGCAGGAGGAATGTGAACGATTACAGGAGGACCTTGCGAGACTGGGAGAATGGGCGTGCAAGTGGCAGATGAAGTTCAATGTTGACAAGTGCAAAGTGATGCATGTGGGTAAGAGGAACCCGAATTATAGCTACGTCTTGCAAGGTTCCGCGTTAGGAGTTACGGATCAAGAAAGGGATCTGGGTGTCGTCGTCGATGATACGCTGAAACCTTCTGCTCAGTGTGCTGCTGCGGCTAGGAAAGCGAATAGAATGTTGGGTGTTATTAGGAAGGGTATGGAGTCCAGGTGTGCGGATGTTATAATGCCGTTGTATCGCTCCATGGTGCGACCGCACCTGGAGTATTGTGTTCAGTACTGGTCTCCGTATCTCAAAAAAGATATAGTAGAATTGGAAAAGGTACAGCGAAGGGCGACGAAAATGATAGTGGGGATGGGACGACTTTCCTATGAAGAGAGGCTGAGAAGGCTAGGGCTTTTCAGCTTGGAGAAGAGACGGCTGAGGGGAGATATGATAGAAGTGTATAAAATAATGAGTGGAATGGATCGGGTGGATGTGAAGCGACTGTTCACGCTATCCAAAAATACTAGGACTAGAGGGCATGAGTTGAAGCTACAGTGTGGTAAATTTAAAACGAATCGGAGAAAAGTTTTCTTCACCCAACGTGTAATTAGACTCTGGAATTCATTGCCGGAGAACGTGGTACGGGCGGTTAGCTTGACGGAGTTTAAAAAGGGGTTAGATAGATTCCTAAAGGACAAGTCCATAGACCGCTATTAAATGGACTTGGAAAAATTCCGCATTTTTAGGTATAACTTGTCTGGAATGTTTTTACGTTTGGGGAGCGTGCCAGGTGCCCTTGACCTGGATTGGCCACTGTCGGTGACAGGATGCTGGGCTAGATGGACCTTTGGTCTTTCCCAGTATGGCACTACTTATGTACTTATGTAGAAGTAACGTGCTGCTTCTTAAGATTCTATGTCTATGTCTATGTCCATAGGGACATAAAGGAAGCATTCCGAACGGTTTTAATGGGAAGTATGAGCACATAAGAAAAAAATGTGCAAAAGAAATAATAGAATAGTCAAACATATTTTAAAATTGAAGCTAGAGATAAAACAAAAATAATAATAGAATAAAACAGTCAAACAAATTTAAAAATGTACACAGTAAAGCAATTGTATGATTCCCCAATAGTACTAAACGGCTCACTCTTAGGTTTAAAAGGAGTCTTCATATAGAAATGGGGTCATGAGTACTATTACCATTGGAAATTTTAAAAAGAACAAACATGGTATTCTAATGTATATCTTATTAAATTGAAAAAGAAACGATATATAGACCACACATCTTCAGTCATTATGTGAAGTAGAGTGTTACATAGTAATATCATTTAAAGGCGCATGGGGCTTTCATAAAAAAGCTGTAAAATCTATGTCATGGTTGAGGCCCATAGGTGTAAGTGTCTGTAGATCTAAAATAAGTCTCTGTTCTTCTCTCAATAAAAGACTATCCATATTGTCTCTTCTTTTGTTTGCTTTAAAGACTTTGAGAACAAAGAACGCCAGATCTGATATATTGTGATTTGCCTTTATCCAATGGTCCACCAAAGGTGCACTTTCAATTCTCCTGTTAATACAACTTCTATGCTGTATTATCCTAGTCTTAATTGCTCTAATAGTTTTGCCTACGTATAACATAGGACGTAGGAAGAGATCTGTGAAAGAGCAGATGCAAACAGAAGGGTGGGAATGACCAAAGCGATGAGCCAAGGCTAACAACACAAGGTTTTATTATGTAAAATGAACAGCGTTTGCTGGAAGTCAGCTCAAAAACTGGAGTAACAGGCTTCACTGGAGTGTGGACTCAACATGGCCCTTGTTTCAGCCTATGCCTTCATCAGGAGTCCGGGCAAGGAGCCAATAGAAGCAGTGGCGTTCCTAGCGTGGATGGCACCCAGGGCGGATCGCCGATGCGCGCCCCCCCCCTGCCTGCAAAATGACACCTTCCCCCCTCCCTGGCGAAATGACACCCCCCCGGGTGCATGCCGCTGGGGGGGGTGCCGCGGCGCACGCCTGTGGGTGAAGTTGGAGCCCACAGGCGCGCGCCGCGGCACCCTCCAGCAGTGTGCACCTGGGGCAGACCGCCCCCACCTTGGTACGCCACTGAATAGAAGTAATCTGCTTTAAAAAAAAAACCAAGCAGCAAACACTGGTCCTGGCTGCAAATCTGTGGTAGCGTGCGTCATCCAAAGCAATGTAACAATGTAAGATTGCTTTTATTTATTTATTTCTGCATTTGTACCCCATATTTTCCAATCAAGTTGTTGTTTCAATGTGGCTTACAGTTTACTTCAGTTAAAACCTGTTACATTGTCACTTAGGGTTGAATGCATGTCTCGTTCAAGTGATTGTGCTTCGAGGCATGTTGGTTGGTGTCTAGTCTGATTGTGCAGGATCATCGAGATGACATGCGCTACCACAGATTTGCAGCCAGGACCAGTGTTTACTGCGTGTTTTTTGGGGGGGTATTTCTCTTCTCTTTAGCCCTTTGCCCGGGCTCCTGATGAAGGCATAGGCCGAAACACGTTCCACATTGAGTCCACGCTCCAGTGAAGCCTTTTACTCCAATTTTTGTGCTATCTTCAAGCAAACGCTGTTCATTTTATATAATAAAACCTTGTGTTGTTTGCATTGGCTCATCACTCTGTTCATTCCCACCCTTTTGTTCGCTTCTGTCGCTCCTCATGGGATTGCTTGGTTTTTCCTTTCTTGTTGGATGAAGGGCAGGCCACACAAACCAAATGGCAAGGTAGTAAGCAATTTATTAAAGCAGAAAGGACAAAAAAAAAACAGTGCCCAACATGGTTACCTTTCATCTATATAAGGCTGCATCAGAGGCTGGTAACCAGAGGGAATAATTGAAATGTACTTCTCTCTAGAACTAGCGATAATTTGATTTGATTTATTATCAAAGTGAAGAGCAATAGTACATACATTAAAAAAAAAACATACAAATTTACAATGAAAGGGGATGGGACTTGATATACTGCCTATTTGTGGTTTACATATTATATACAGGTACTTATTTTGTACTTGGGGCAATGAAAGGTTAAGAGACTTGCTCAGATTCACAAGGAGCTGAAATGGGAATTGAGCCCAGTTCCCCAGGTTCTCAGGCTGCTGCGCTAACCACGAGGCTACTCCTCCGCAACATCAAAACATCATCAAACATAAATAGTAATTAAAAGCCCAACCAAATAGCCAGAGCAGAATGAACAGAATCCCACCTCCCCAGGCACCATAAGCCAAACATAGAAAATGGTTCTTCAGTTGACTTTTAAACGCAATCAGCTGGACTTCTTTTTTTTTAATGGTGAAATAGCTACAGAAGTAATACACAGCTTCAGCTTCAATGAACTTCTTACTATCGTACCACTTAGAAGTCTATAAAGTGGGCACTAATACTGGCATGAACTGTTCCCTCTAAGCTGAGAAGTCCTCCAGCTACAGTCCTACCAGTGGGGGGGGGGGGGGGGGGGTGCTGTTTCACTATCACATTTTCAATAGTGAGAGACAGGGCCGCTGAGAGACTGAGCTAGGCCTGGGGCAGGGCTGCCGCCATCGCTGCTGGGCCCGGGGCAGAACTGTCATCACCGCAGCTGTCCCCCTCCCCAAATCATCATCGGCACGGCCGCCTGCCTAAAGTTCCTTGGTTGGCTCCGCCAGCTGCAGGCAGCACGGCTCCTTCCTCTGCCCAGCATTGCCTGCCCCTGCAGCCTGAGGGCCCAGCAGCTGCTAGGCAGGCAATGCAAGGGGGGCCCGGCGACGGAGTTTTCTCTCCTGTTCCTTTCGGGATGCGATCACCCGGGTCCTGTCAGGAGCAGGAGAGAGAGAGAGAGACCCCTGCACCAGGCCCCCCCTGGAGGCCAGGGGAATTTTGCCCCCCCCCCCCCCCCGCCACCCCAACTGCTGGACTCCTCTACTGGGCAGACTTCTACGGTCTGTGCCCTGAGAATGGCAAGGCCAAATCAAACTCGTGTATACATATAAAGTATCGCATACCATGTAAAATGAGTTTATCTTGCTGGGCAGACTGGATGGGCCGTACAGGTCTTTATCTGCTGTCATTTACTATGTTACTATGTTTTTTTACTTCAGGGAAACTGCCTGACCCTGGTGATTTAAAGCATGATATTGAAGCACTACCCCCAACTGCCAGCAATGCAATTGGAGGACTCCCACTAAGCTTAGAGGGAACAGAGCCGGTATGTACATACATGTGACACAAACTCAATCAGGAAGGAGTGAAGTAAATCAAATACTGCATTAATGGCCCTGTTTACAAAGGCGCGCTAGCATTTTTAGCATGCGCTAACCATGAAGACGCCCATAGGAACATTATGGGCATCTACACGGTTAGCACGTGCTAAAAATACTAGCGCACCTTTGTAAACACGGCCCTAAAAAGAACTCCACTATTCATGTGTTCAGTATTCAAACAATTCTCAGGACCTTCATTATGGTAGGAAGGGAAAGTACTACTACTACTACTTATCATTTCTATAGCGCTACTAGACGTACGCAGCGCTGTACACTTGAACATGAAGAGACAGTCCCTGCTCGACAGAGCTTACAATCTAATTAGGACAGACAGAACAAATAAGGGATAAGGACAAAGAGTAGCAAGATTCCGTGCAGAATCCTAAAGAGTAGCAAGATTCCAGAATTCCATAGTAGTAAGATTCCGTGCAGAATCCTAAAGAGTAGCAAGATTCCAGAATTCCATAGTAGTAAGATTCTGTGCAGAATCCTAAAGAGTAGCAAGATTCTGTAATCCCAAAGACTACTACTACTACTTATCATTTCTATAGCGCTACTAGACGTACGCAGCTCTGTACACTTGAACATGAAGAGACAGTCCCTGCTCGACAGAGCTTACAATCTAATTAGGACAGAGAAAACAGGACAAATAAGGGATAAAGACAAAGTCTCAGGTTTTGTCACAGGGAAACAGTATATGCCACCTGTTTAACTTCCATCGCCTGCTGAAAAACCTTCCATCTTCTACAGTTCTATCTGAAACAAATAATTTCAATATTTTAATCAAATTTCACTTTTCTTTGATAAATATGAAAAAGCTCTTCTTTACCATATCAAAGAAAAGTGAAATTTGACCGGCATTGAATATCTGGTTTCTTTTTTGACCGCGGTAACTTAACCGGTTAAGCTAATATTCAGTGCTAACTAGTTAGTTACTTAGCAGTTAAAGATAGACTTGCTATTTAAGCGGCTTATTTTAACCGCTAAACATAGCCGGTTTGGAGCTAAAACGCAATTTAATCAGCCAGAAGCCGTTCCTGGATAGTTAAATAGTTTTGAATATTGGGCCCTGAACCCCAGATTCAAAACGTGCCTAGAGATCCGCGCCAAAATTGGTGCAGATTCTAT
Organism: Microcaecilia unicolor; assembly: GCF_901765095.1. Taxonomy (NCBI): domain Eukaryota; kingdom Metazoa; phylum Chordata; class Amphibia; order Gymnophiona; family Siphonopidae; genus Microcaecilia; species Microcaecilia unicolor. Next base: position 38,332,889 of record NC_044043.1, read on the forward strand.
AACAATGCACATAATTTAACAAGCTAATGGGCGCTGATAACAGCACTTACAAGCAATAATGAGCACTTATTGGCACTGATTAGAATTTAGGCACACAACTCACGTGGAGGGGCATAATCAAATGGGGAGGACCATCTCTAAGGGCGCCCATCTCTAAGGATGTCCCAGCGAAGGGGCGGGGAAACCGCTATTATCGAAACAAGATGGGCATCCATTTTTCGTTTCGATAATACAGTCGGGGACGCCCAAATCTCAACATTTAGGTTGACCTTAGAAATGCCGTCCCCGGTTTTCAGCAATAATGGAAACCGAGGACGCCCATCTTAAAAATGACCAAATCCAAGGCATTTGGTCATGGGAGGAGCCAGCAATCATAGTGCACTGGTCCCCCTCACATACCAGGACACCAACCGGGCACTGCAGTGGACTTCAGAAATTGCTCCCAGGTGCATAGCTCCCTTACCTTCGGTGCTGAGCCCCCAACCCCCCCCCCCCAAATAAAATCCACTCCTCACAACTGTACACCACTACCATAGCCCTAAGGGGTGAAGGGAGGCACCTACATGTGGGTACAGTGGGTTTCTGGTGGGTTTTGAAGGGCTCACATTTACCACCACAAGTGTAACAGGTAGGGGGGGGCCTGGGTCCGCCTGCCTGAAGTGCACTGCAGTACTCACTAAAACTGCTCCAGGGACCTACATACTGCTGTGATGGAACTGGGTATGACATTTGAGGCTGGCATAGAGGCTGGTAAAAAAAAAAAATTTTAAGTTTTTTTTTAGGGTGGGAGAGGGTTGGTGACCACTGGGGGAGTAAGGGGAGGTCATCCACGGTTCCCTCCGGTGGTCACCTGGTCAGTTTGGGCACCTTTTTGAGGCTTGGTCATGAAAAAAATGGACCAAGTAAAGTCGCCCAAGTGCTCGTCAGGGCCATCCTTCTTTTTTCCATTATCGGCCGAGGATGCCCATCTCTTAAGCACGCCCCAGTACCGCCTTCGCTACACCTCCGACACGCCCCCGTGAACTTTGGTCGTCCCCGCAATGGACTGCAATTGAGGATGCCCAAAATCGGCCTCCGGTTATGTTGGGCGATCCTGAGAGAAGGACGCCCATCTCCCGATTTGTGTCGGAAGATGGGCGCCCTTCTCTCTCGAAAATGCCCCTGCAAGTGTATCCTGTAACGATGTGCACTGAACTTCTAATGTGCGCAGGCAAAAAGGGGTGTGATTATGGGACTTGGGCAAAATTCACTGCTTATTAATAGAATAAGCAGCATAAAATGTATTGTGCTTTTTGGGGATCTTGCCAGGTATTTGTGACCTGGATTAGCCGCTGTTGGAAACAGGATGCTGGGCTTGATGGACCTTTGGTCTGTCCCAATATGGCAACACTTATGTACTTATGAAAATAATTTTATTTTCTAGCAAAGGGGTGAGGAGTAGGCATTTCTGGTGGTAAGCGGGCAGCATGGGCGCATTGCCGCGTGCTGCCCGACTACTGCCGGGTTAGCGCGTCAGCCCTACTGCCCTCTAAATAGGAAGTGGTAAGGGCTCAGGCAGTAAATGGCTGCGCGCTAATTTTGAAATTAACGCATGACCATTAACAAATCCAAAATAATTGCTTTTTTCCCACCATGGTAAAATGTGGCCTGGCAAGTGGAAATCCCATGCGCCAATGCTTCTGCAGGCCACTTTTTATCGCAGCTTGGTAACAGGGCCCCTTAGACATGTAAGTAGTCAAGTTCCTCCGATCAGCTTTTCAAAGTGCACGTTCGTAAAATGGCTGCTCCGATCACATGTGCACACCTGCTGTATTTCAGGAAAAGCTCTACCTATAAGCAGATCCTTCTCTAAAGTAGTATCGGAATTGTACATGCCCTGACCTGAACACCTCAGTTCTAATTTCTACATTTCTTTCTAATACCCACTTACGCTAGGATTCTGTAAAGGAAAACAGGTGTCTGCTTCCCTTTGGAAAATAGGCACCACACAGGCGCCTAAAGATAGGTAACACTGATATACAATTACCCCCAATTTGGAGGGGGAGGGGTGTACATTTTCAAAAACCTTTACCATGATCTATGTGCATAAAATATTTATTTTATATGTATTTATTTTACAAACTTCTATATCACAAAATCTACCATTCTAAGCGGTGTACAAAATAACAGACAAATTCTTTACATAAAAACACATCAATCATCACATAATAAACACCTCAGCTCCTGTTTGAAACCCTTTAACTTTCAAGATAGCCAACCCATATAGACTGGCTGAATGGACTTGGATTTTCACAGCACACACAAACTTGGCTGTATAAAAAAAGGGGGGTTGGGACTCATGTATTAGACGTAGGGCTGCATTTCACTTAAAATTATAATCACCATTAATCGCATGATTAAAGGTATGTTATGTATTTATTTATTTATTTTCCCACTGGCAGCTCCATGCGACTCAGGGGCCTTTTTACAAAGACGATGTAGGCTCTACGCACATGCAGCGCACACCAAGACAAGACTACCGCCAGGCTAGTGTGCCCCTGGCAGTAATTTCAGATATGGCACGCGCCCATACCGCCGGGACAAATTATATTTTTATTTCCTACTGCATGTAGCATTTTCAGCGTTAATCGGCAGTTGGTGCTCACCGACTGGTCACCACACATGTAGCACATGAGCCCTTACCGCTAGATCAATAGGTAGCATTAAGGGCTCAGGCCGTAAATAAGCACGTGCTGCTTTCAATTTTACCACAGGACCTTTTCCCAGCCCATTGAAAAAAAAAAGCCCTTTTTCCCAGAAGTGGTAAAAAATGGCCTGGCATGCGCCAAAAACACACGCCCATGCTACCACAGACCACCTTTTTGCCTCGGCTTAGTAAAAGGACCCCTATTATCCCCTTTTACAAAGGTACACACGCATTTTTAGCGCGCATTACCCATATAGATGCCCATAAGAATATTCTGGGTGTCTATACCATTAGCATGTGCTAACAACACTAGCACACATTTGTAAAAGACCACCTTAACCCTGCACTGCCCAGATTCAAACGGAGCTGCAGTATGGGGGGGGGGGGGGGGAATAAATAACATACCTTTAATCACCTGTTAATCGCTATTACAAATTTGAATTAAAATGCAACTCTAAATAAATTAAAGAATAGAAAGTAATGAAAAGATACAAAATACAAATTGACAAATTACAAATTAAAGAATCTTATACAGCACGCAGAACAGCTATAAAGTGCCTTACAGTTTTCACAGCCTACTTCAGAAATGCAGCCCTAATTAGAAGTACACAAGTACCTCATGCTTTTAAAAGGTGCTCACTGCTAGCACGCCTAAATTTATACCTAACTCTTCACATATATTTAGACACATAACAACCCGACTTTCTAATGCAATTCAGACAGGACACCTTGGATCCATTTTTACTAAGCTGCAGCAAAAGGGGACGTGTGCTGGCGTCAGCACGTGTTTTTGACGTGTGCTGAGGACCCCTTTTACCACAGTGGGTAAAAGGCTTTTTTTTAAAGAAATGGCTGTGCGGCAAGTGAAGCACTTGCCGCATGACCATTTCAGGGGGGGGGGGAGCTCTTACTGCCACCCATTGAGGTGGCGTTAAGGGCTCCCGGTCTAACCTGGCAGTAACTGGGCAGCACGCAGTGCCAGAAATGCTGTGCGCTGGGGGTGGGAACCACTGCCGGGCTGCTGGGGTAGCCTGGCAGTACTTCCGGTTTAGCAAGCAGTAAGCTCACGTTTATTTATTTATTTATTTATTTATTTATTTATTTGGTGCATTTGTATCCCACATTTTCCCACTTATTTGCAGGCTCAATGTGGCTGACATAGTACCGTAAAGGCGATCACCAATATCGGTATGAAGAAATACAGAGTGACGTTTTGGCAGAGTAGAGTTCATGTGTGACAGACACGTTGAGGAATCGTAAGGAGGAAGAGATAAGTTATGTTCTGCATGAGCTTTGGTTACGTTGAGTTGCAGAGTTAAGACATCAGTAGAGCAGCCCTTGGGATCAAGTTAACGTTGGGCTTACAGCTGCTTAGTAAGAGACCAGCCCCCCCCCCCCCCCCCCCCTTGTGTCTGAAAACTAGCTGATTTCATGCATGTTTTTATGTTTAATTTCTTTATTGATTTTTTCATAATTACAAAGACATAAATCTTTGACTGATATACCAACATTACATAAACCTACTATGTTATATAAACACAAAAATATCATATTTATACGAGAAAAATATTGGATCTTAATAGTCCACAAAAGTAAGAGATCCAAGGTTTCATCACTGGAAGTTGAAATTTTAACAGCAAATATAAAAAGGAAATATGAGTAGGTGGTTATCCTATATCTTAAAGTCCAGCTAATTCTATCGGTCAGTCTTTCTTGGTGTCTTGCATATCTAGAATGGCACACAACTGTTCTGGCTCATAGAATATATATCTATTTTCTTTAAAGGTAATCAAGCACTTGCAGGGAAATCTTAGCTGAAAGGAAGCATTAATCAACAGAGTTCTTTGTCTCAATTCCAAGAATTTCTTCCTTCTATATTGTGTCCAACAGGAAATATCAGGGAAAATTAGGACTTTACTTCCCAGAAATTCAGGTTTGATATTTTTAAAGTATAAACGGAGCATTGCTTCCTTATCCTGCAAAAACACAAATGTAACAATTGCAGTTCCTCGTGTTTTAATTTCTTCTGTAGATTGCTCTAAAAAACCTGATAGGTCCAAAGTCTCAGAAGAAACCTCCCTCTTTGAGCAGGGACTGTCTTTCTTCTATGTTTGTGCAGCGCTGCGTGTGCCTTGCAGCGCTATAGAAAGGCTAAATAGTAGTAGTAGTAGTGGTCCACAGCTCCCTGTGGGGAAGTCAACTGAGGCTTCTTGTTATCTCCCAGGTAATATATTTTTTGTAACGGAGGCAGAGATTGTTCTGGATATTTAAATATATCTTTCAGGAATTTGTTAAACATTTCTCTAGCGGACATATAATTTGTTTCATGCATGTTTTAAAGCGCACCCCTACCTTTGCAGGAAAGTACGTTGTTGTATATTTAGCCCACAGGAGCTAGTTCCGCATATGGTATCAATAATGACGGCTGAAATAATTATTATTTACCACTAAAATGCATTGCAGACAAACTGTTGTTACCCTCCCTCCTACTAGACGGCTCCATGTTAAAAAAAAAAAAAAATGAGTGAGTCACTCACAACACTGGGTGTTTCGTTCATACCTTTCAATTGCCCCAAACAGTACTTTAGCTCCTAAAACTGCCATCACACCTATCTCTAATAATAAGCCTGTCCATGTTACTGTAAACAGCAATTATAAGACAAACACATGTGCAGCCTCTCTGTCTCACACCCACCTTCTACTTCGTACAATACCATACCTTACTTTAAGAGTAATGGAGGGGGCCTTCTAAGGAAAGCAGGAGGGTGCACGGGCAGCTCTGTAATGGACGGTATCCAAATCATTTTTATTTTGGATTTAGAGCAGCTGTCCTACTGAAAATGAAGAGGTTTGCATAGACTAGAAGTGAGAAACCCCACCACTTACAAAGCTGTTTTCATTTAGTGTTTTATCACTATTCAACTGCAAATTTCAAGTCAACTTTTCTTCTTGAAAAACCCTCTCATCTAAACTTCTGCTGACTTTTAGGAGAGGGATGCAAAATAAGACCAAAAATATTATAATGCCTCTGTATCGTTCCATGGTGAGACCTCACCTTGAGTATTGTGTTCAGTTCTGGTCGCCATATCTCAAAAAACGTATAGCGGAATTAGAAAAGGTTCAAAGAAGAGTGACCAAAATGATAAAAGGGATGGAACTGCTCCAGTATGAGGAAAGGCTAAAGAGGTTTGGGCTCTTCAGCTTGGAAAAGAGACGGCTGAGGGGGGATGTGCTTGAAGTCTACAAAATCCTGAGTGGGGTGGAACAGGTGAAGGTGAATCAGTTTTTCTCTCATTCAAAAAGTACAAAGAACAAGGGACATTCAATGAAATTGCATGGGAATGTTTTTAAAACAAATAGGAGGAAATATTTTTCACTCAAAGAATAGTTAAGCTCTAAAACTCGTTGCCGGAGGATGTGGTAACAGCGGTTAGTGTATCTGAAGGGGCATTTTCGATCGTGGATGCCCATCTCTAAGGGCGCCCATATCCGAGGATGGTGCTGCAAAGGGGCAGGGCTGACCGTATTTTCGAAACGAGATGGCCAGCCATCTTTCGTTTTGATAATACGGTTGGGGCCGCCCAAATGTCAGAGATGGCCGGGTTTGAGATGGCCGACCTCGGTTTTTGCCCATAATGGAAACCGAGGCTGGCGATCTCAAACCCGGCAAAATCCAAGGAATTTGATCATGGGAGGGGCCAGCATTTGTAGTGCACTGGTCCCCCTGACATGCCAGGACACCAACCGGGCACCCTAGGGGGCACTTCTAAAAATTAAAAAAATAAATAAAAATAGCTACCAGGTGCATAGCTGCCTTACCTTGGGTGCTGAGCCCCCCCCCCCCATATCCCCCCCCAAACCCACTCCCCACAACTCTACACCATTACCACAGCCCTTATGGGTGAAGGAGGGGCACCTACGTGTGGGTACAGTGGGTTTGGGGGGGGGGGTTGGAGGGCTCCCATTTACCACCACAAGTGTAATAGGTAGGGGGGGGATGGGCCTGGGTCCGCCTGCCTGAAATCCACTGCACCCACTAAAACTGCTCCAGGGACCTGTATACTGCTTCATATGTCTGTGACACAGTATACTGATCCTACAGATTGTTACATAATATCATGTGACTGATTCATGCAGCACACACCTACTGTCCTGTTGTTCCTATGTTTTAATTATTTAAATCCTCTCTCAGCATTAAACATTTTTCTATTAACATAAAATTCAAGTTTTGGCTTCCCCATTGTACTCAGGTGCACATTATAATCAAGATTTAATAGTCAGGTATGTATTTTATTTATTTATCTTTTATACTAGACTTCTGCAAAGCTGTTTAAAGTTACTTCTGAAAGCTAGCCAAGAAATGAATGTATGTTTTGTGTTATACACCACCCTCCTTACACAAACATGCTTTGTAATTCTTAATTTCGTCCCTTTACGATTACGTTTTATAAGTATTTTCTTATAATTTAGAGGCCTCCTGAGTTTTATACCCTCCATATCCACTCATCAAGCCCAAATTCCATTTGCAATACTCAAAGCTTTTTGGATTTCAGTAGTGAGAGAAATTCCTGCAAGTTAAGGGTGACACTCTGTGGACGTATAAAGTAATGCTTGTCAGGGGAATGATGAACTGCTATAATATTATTTATTTATTTATTTTATTTTATTTGTTACATTTATATCCCACATTTTCCCACCTATTTGTAGGCTCAATGTGGCTTACATAGTAATGGAGAGGCGTTACAGACTCCATTGTAAACAAATACAAAGTGGTATTGTGGTAAGATAAAGTTCATGTGGCCCAGCCACACTAGGGAATCATATAACGGAAGAGTTGTGTTATGTCCATTACGTTCTTTAGTTTTGTTGTGTTGCGAAGATCAGGCATTTATGTTGGATCGGTAGGGTATGTTTTTTTAAATAGGTTAGTTTTTAGTGTTTTCCGGAAGTTTAGGTGGTCGTTCGTAGTTTTCAAGGCGTTTGGTAATGAGTTCCACAGTTTTGTGCTTATGTAGGAAAAACTGGACGCGTAAGTTGATTTGTATTTGAGTCCTTTGCAGCTTGGGTAGTGCAGATTTAGGTACATTCGTGTTGATTCAGATGTGTTTCTGGTTGGAAGGTCGATCAAGTCTGTCATGTATGCCGGAGCTTCACCGTAGATAATTTTGTGAACCATGGTTTCACACACCAAGACACAACAGCAACAGTAAGAAATGCATAAAACGGCTCCTCGTTAAAAACAAAATTAATGGTATCCAGATATTTGCAATGAATAATTCTTGTTTTTCAGTTCATTGAAAGAAAAAGATCAAGGGGTCTATATTCAAAGCGATTTAATCTGCCAGGAGAAGCTCTTGGCCATTTTAATTGCTTGTCCAGAGCTAACCAGATAGTGCCACTGAATATGCCGGTAAGCACTGAAGCCAAAACTGGCTATTTTGTGGGCGATCTGGGGGGGGGGGGGGGGCGGAGCGGCACTTATGTGGTTAAGTGCAGGTATTCAGCGCTTAACTTCATAAGGTACCCAAATAATAGGACCGCAGTTCACATTATCCCTTGGATTCTATATAGCCCACCTAGAAAGCTGCGCCCAAATCAACATGTATTCTATAACGATGTGTATAACTTAACAAGCTAATGAGCACTAATTGGCACTGATTAGAATTTAGGTGCACAACCCGCCAAGCGCATTCTGAAACTATGTGCGCCGAACATCTAACATGCACAGGCAAAAAGGGGCGAGGTTATGGGTGGGGAAATGGGCATTTCATGGGCGTTCTGAAATTTATGTGCCTAGTTATAGAATATGGCCCAGTGCACTTAAATCTACGCACTGGAATTTGCACCACGTTGTCACTGGTGTAAATTGATGCGCATAGGTTTAGGCGCTGAAATATCAACTAAGCATATTCTGTAATCGGCGCCTAAATCTAGGCACCGGTTATGGAATATGCTAAGGCGGTGCTGATTTCAGCGCCCATTTTTTAGCTGCCATATACAGAATCTGGCCCTATGTGGTTAAGTTCTGGCCATATACCTGGATATTCAATGATGCTGCCCAGACAGGGCCCGGCCTTGAATAGCCATGAATAAAGCCGGCAGTGGTAAAAATAGAATTCTTTGACTGGTTCATTCTCACCCTTTACTCATTAAAAAAAAGTCATAATTGTTAAAGAATAAAAGTGAAGGAAAAAGAAACATCCCATATTTTTTTTGTGCAAATATGCAATAATTTGCCATTAAAGATGTGAACAGCTTACATCCTCACCCCCTCTTATTATTTAAATCTGTTTGATAGCATTTACTCATCAGTTTTTTATATTTCATTCATTGCTCAAAAGCATCAGGGCTGTATTAACAAGCTGCTAGTTTAGAGTGGAGGAGTGGCCTAGTAGTTAGAGCACTGTTCCTAAAATCCAGAGGTGGCAGGTTCAAATCCCACTGCTGCTCCTTGTGGTCTTGGGCAAGTCACTTAACCCTCCATTGCTTCAGGTACAAACTTAGATTGTGAGCCGGCCTGGGACAGAGAAATATCCAGAGTACCTGAATGTAACTCAACTTGAGCTACTACTGAAAAAGGTGTGAGCAAAATATAAATAAGTATGGGAACATTGGGCACTAATGGGTTAAGAAATGGTGTGATACTAAACAGAAGGATGCTTAGCTTTTTGGAAGACCTCCCAATAGAATTCTTTGACTGCTTCATTCTCACCCTTTACTATCAACTCATTAAAAAAAAGTCATAATTGTTAAAGTGTTGCAGTGCCAAACTGTCCCTTGCCAAAATCTCCTATCTCAAATATTCCCAGTGCCAAAGTTTCCCATGCCAAAAATGCTGGTGCCAAAGTGTCACAGTTCCAAAATGTGCTGGTGCTAAACTGTCCTTGTGCCAAAATGTGCAGGTGGCAAACTGTCCCAGTGCAAAATTGCAACAGTTTCCAAAATGTCTCAAAGCCAAAGTGTGCCAGTGCTGAAGTGTCATGGTGCCAAAGTGTCCCGGTACCAAAGTGTCTCAGTGCCAAAATGTGACAGTGCTAAAGTGTCCCAGTCATGATGTGTCCCCAGAGCCAAAACGTACCAATGCTTAAGTTCCCTGGTGCTGAAGTTTAGATGTGCCAAGATGTCCTGGTGCAAAAGAGTAGTGGTGCCAAACTATGTCAGTGCTGAACTGTCCCAATGCCAAAGTGTCAAAGTGCCAAAATATGCCAGCACCAATATGTCCTGTGTGAAAGTGTCAGTGCCAAAATGTTCTGGTGTTGAAATCTCCCAGTGCTAAAATCTCCCACTGCTAAAATGTGCCTATGCCTGAATATCCCACACCAAAGTGTCACAGTGCCAAAATGTGCTGGTTGTGCCAAAATGTGCAGGTGGCAAACTGTCCAAGTGCAAAATTGCAACAGTTTCCAAAATGTCTCAGAGACAAAGTTTACCAGTGCTGAAGTGTCATGGTGCCAAAGTGTCCCGGTACCAAATTGTCCAGGTGCCAAAATGTGGCAGTGCCAGAAAATCTCTGTACCTAACTGTCCCAGTGCCAAAGTATCCTGTGCCAAAATCTCCTATATCAATTTTTCCAGTGTCAAAGTATCTCATGACGAAATATGCTGATACCAAAATATCCCAGTGCCAAAGTGTACCAGTCCCAATGTGTCCCATGCCAAAATATGCCAGTGCTGAAATTTCCTGATGCTGAGGTTTCAAGGTGCCAAAATGTCCCAGTTTCATGTGTTCAGATGTCAAAATGTGACAGTGCTGAACTTTCCAGTGTAAAACTGTCCCAGTTCCAAGTATCAAAATATCCTGTGCCAAAGTGTCCCATGGCAAAATATCCTGATGCTGAAATGCCTCAGTGCTAACCTGTCCCGCTGCTTAAATGTGCCTGTGCCAAAATATCCCCACACCAAAGTTGTCCATTGCCAAAATGTCTCGATTCCAAAGTGTACTGGTACCAAAATGTGTCAGTGCTGTACTGACCTGATGCCAAAATATGCCCGTGCCAAAATATCCTGTGCCAAGGTGTCCCAGTGCCAAAATATCCTGGTGCTGAAATATCACCGTGCCAAAGTGTCCTGCTGCTAAAATGTGCAGGTGCCAAATTATCCCACATCAAAGTGTCCAGTGCCAAAATATGCAGGTGCCAAACTGTCTCAGTGCTGAATTCTCCCAGTTTCCAAAATGTCCCAGTGGTACATTATCCCAGTGCCAAAATGTTCCAGTGCTGTTGTCCCAGTTCCAAAATTAGCTGGTGCCTATATGTCCCGTGGCTGAAGTGTGCTGTTGCCAAACTGTACTGGAGTTGAAGTGTTCAAGTGCCATAATGTCCCAGAGCCAAAGTGTTCTGAAGCTTAACTGTTCAGTGCTGAAATGTGCCAGTGGTGAATTGTCTTGGTGCAAAAATTTTGGCAGTACCAAAATGTACCAGTGTCAAAATGTTTTGGTGCCAATGTGTCCCAATACCACAGTGTCCAGGTGCCAAAATGTGCCAATGCAAGTATGTCTCCATACCAAAGTGTCCCAGTGCCAAAATCTCCAATGCCAAATTTTCCCAGTGCAAAAGTGTCCAATGCCAAAATGTGCTTGTGGTAAAGTGTCCCAGTCCTGATGTGTTCTGTCCCAAAATGGTATCTATTACAGACAAATGATGTTTTTAAAAGTAAAGATATTTTAATTGTCTATAAGAGGGGTAAAAATTTGATGGACCTTTTAGTGTCATCTAATTTTAGTAGGCAGGAGATACAAGAAAGTGTGGCTCCCCTTGGCCACTACCCATGTGGGAAGTGCTCAATTTTTAGTGTGGCAAATTTCAATATAAAGTCAATTTTTTAAAGCAATTTTAACCCCCTTTTTAGTGCCATGCTGTAAGTTGTCCAAAAACCGGAATAATACAAAAAAAACCCCACTATCCTTGGTAAAAATTATATACTGGATACAAAAAACCAAAGATCAACGCTATGTTAAACAAGCTAACAGCACAATAAGATCAAGCACTTTAAAAAAATACTTGTACTCCAATACTCATGATATAAATTAATAAGTCTCTTAATATTTTTGTTAAAAGAGTACCCTCAGAAAAGTCCACCAATTTTAAGGCAATATGATGGATTATGTCGAGTGTGGTGTAGTCCATAGCATCTGGCCTGAATCGAGGCATCAGACGGCTTTAACCCAAGTCCCTGAGGAAATCGTTGAAACCCGCGGAGTCGGGCGTTATCAGGGGAAGCCGATGGGGCAGTCACATATTGTGACTGGGAAGCAAGTTGGACAAGCAAATCGAGCAGTTTTCATCAAATGAGCAAGTGCAGCATTTTTACACAAAATTCTTTGGGAAAAAAACGTCTGAAAGATAAGTTCACGTTTTTCAACATTGAGCACTATATTATTCGTTAGCACTTTTTGATTTAGGCAATAGCACTCACACTTGTGATTAAGAGTTAGCCCTATGAAAGATGTGCTATGCCACCGGGCAAAATCCATCATATTGCCTTAAAATTGGTGGACTTTTCTGAGGGTACTCTTTTAACAAAAATATTAAGAGACTTATTAATTTACTAGTAAAGAAGGCCCGTTTCTGAGACTAATGAAACGGGCGCTAGCAAGGTTTTCTTCGTAGTGTGTGTGTGTGTGTGTGTGTGAAAGTGTGATTGTGCGGCAGGGGACCCCCCATCCGTCCCCCTCCCCCCTGTCTTCCCTTCCCATTTTTCTTTCCCGCCCCCCTTGCAGCTTCAACCATTGAAGAAAAGCTTAATCTCCTAATGCGTTTTGAAATAGTAAGGTATTTAGCTCCCACTTATAATGATATGCTGTCGCTATTTTTTATATTCACTGGCAAAGTATTCCATAGTTTCGTTCCCAAAACCTTGAAAGTTCACTTTCGTTTTTCTTCTAATTATTAACTTTTTACGAAGGCACATTTCTTGATTCTCGTTCCGCCTCCTTCGTTCCTTCCCTGAGGTAGGCGGTAGGGGAATTCCTCCTTCCCTCCGCCTGCGCTAGCGGCAGCAACCACCGCCAACTCTCGTGAAGCGCTCGAGGGAGGGTACGTAAGGTTCGTCTCCAAAATTGGAGGCGCTGCTTCCGAGTGGATGGAAGGTTGTTTTGCGACGTCACCCTTGAGTGGTGAAGGCGTGTATCTGTTCTGAGAGCTGAGGGGGAGGAGCGTGTGCGTGCGCCGCAGTAGCAGTCGTTCTGTTGCTCCCATGGGTGAAAGGGTAGCGGGGAACTTTTCTTGCTTCGTTTGGGGGGGGGGGGTTGAGCGGCGGCGACCTGTTTGGGGGATGGTGGAGCAGTGGGTGTTGCGACTCTGGTGGGGGTGGCTCTGCCTGGTCCGCTTCATGATTGGTTCTTTTTACTTTGTTTTGACGTTGCGCAGCAACTGTGTGGTGCTGGTTTTCATTGGTTGAGTGTTATTTGTCAGCCCTCTACGTCATGACGTTTGACGCTGGGGGCGTGGCAAACACTCATGGGCGAATTTTGGGTTTCACCACCATGCAGTTCGAATGTTGGGAGTTGTGGAGGCTTCAGAACGTTGGAGGTGCATTTTATATAGAGAGATATCATGAGTATTGAAGTACAAGTATTTTTTTTAAGTGCTTGATCTTATTGTGCTGTTAGCCTGTTTAACATAGCGTTGATCTTTGGTTTTTTGTATGCTGTAAGTTGTGCCAGTGCCAAAATGTCCTGGTGACAAAGAGGGGCATAATCGAACGCGAACGCCTATCTCCATGGGCGTCTATGTCTGAAAACGGGTACGTGAAGAGGCGGGACACACCGTATTTTCGAAAAAATGGACATTTTTCAGCTAGGCGTTTGTTTTGGGTTTTTTTTAGCGATAATGGAAACTAAAAACGCCCAGCTCAAAAACGTCCTAATCCGAGCCATTTGGTCGTGGGAGGGGCCACGATTCGTAGTACACTCGCCTCCCTGACATGCCAGGACACCAACTGGGCACCCTAGAGGTCAATGCGATGGACTTCAGACAACGCTCCCACATGCATAGCTCCCTTACCACGGGTGCTGAGCACCCAACCCCCTCCCCCAAAACCCACTACCCACAAATGTACAACACTACCATAGCTCTTAGGGGTGAAGGGGGCACCTACATGTGGGTACAGTGGGTTTTGGAGGCCTCCCATTTACCAGCACAAGTGTTACAGGTAGTGGGGATGGGCCTGGGTCCACCTGGCTGAAGTGCACTGTGGTACCCACTAAAAGTGCTCCAGGGACCTGCATACACGCAGGCCTCTAGGACTTGTTGCTGATATATAACATTGGCACACCAGTTGACACCTGAAGACTAATCTCTCCGAAAACGACCTTTATTGGAATAAGCACACTTACTCACAGTTAACTGCAGATCAGAGGTTGTGCCCCACTGGCAACGAGTCTCCCTGGTACTGAGATGAGCAGTAGGTCAGAGCTGGCAGAATGGTGTACAATGCCCTCTTTCAGCCACATTCAAGGTAAGAACTAAGTTCTGTAACGTGGGTAACACGTGAAAGGGATCTAAAACTGGCTTACAAAAATGGCCACTACCTCATGGACTACCAGAAACAAAACAGGGCACACTCTGACCCAGTAAGCAGGGGGGAAAGCACCATGGGAGTACAGTCTACCAACTACCAACATCATTAGCATTTGCCACAAGCTAGTGGAATCACGGAGCCCAATACCCTACACCCACCACAATGCATTGCTGATGTGACTCTGCAGTGCGCATAACAGAAAAGGTGTCACACTCACCCGAGAGCCACATCAGAACCAGGGAAAGGCTGTCACAGGATAGAACACATTCTGCTGTCATGGAGGTGGGTACGGCATTTGAGGCTGGCATAGAGGCTGGAAAAAAAGTTTTTAAAGTGGGGTTTTTTTGGTGGGAGGGGGGTTAGTGACCACTGGGGGAGTCCTGGGAGGTCATCCCCAATTCCCTCCAGTGGTCATCTGGTCAGTTGGGGCACTTTTTGGGACTTGTTCATGCAAAAAAAGGGTCCACAAAAAGTGACCCAAAATCCGCCTTTTTTTATTATCAGCTAAAGACACCCATCTCTCCTCGGCCGATAACCACGCCCCAGTTCCGCCTTCACCACGCCTCCGACACGCCCTGTCAACTTTACCCGTTTCCGCGATGGATTGCAGTTGGAAACGCCCAAAATCAGCTTTCGATTATATCGATTTGGGCGCCCACGGGAGAAAGGCGCCCATCTCCAGATTTGGGTCGCAATATAGGCATTTTTCTCTTTCGATTATAAGCAGGAAAGTGTCCTGGTGCCAAAGTGAAACAGAGTCAAAGTGTTCTGGTAACAAAATGTACCCGTACTAAAGTGTTGTAATGTCAAAATTTCCCAGTGCCAAAGTGTTCCAGAGCTAAAGTGTTCTGGTACTTAAATATACTGGTGCTGAAATATCCTGGTGCCTTGGAGGGGCATAATCAAAAGGGACACCCAAGTTTTCCTGAGGACATCCTCGCAGGACGTCCCAGCAAAGGGATGGGGAAACCCGTATTATCGAAACAAGATGGGCGTCCATCTTTCGTTTCGATAATACAGTCGGGGACACCCAAATATTGAAATTTAGGCCGACGTTAGAGATGGTCATCCTTAGAGATGGTCATCCCTGATTTTCGGCGATAATGGAAACCGAGGACGCCCATCTCAGAAACGACCAAATGCAAGCCATTTGGTCATGGGAGGAGCCAGCATTCGTAGTGTACTGGTCCACCTGACATGCCAAGACACCAACCGGGCACCCTAGGGGGCACTGCAGTGGACTTCAGAAATTGCTTCCAGGTACATAGCTCCCTTACCTTGTGTGCTGAGCCCCCCAAAAAAAACCCACTACCCACAACTATACACCACTACCACAGCCCTAAGGGGTGAAGGGGGGCACCTACATGTGGGTACAGTGGGTTTCTGGTGGGTTTTGAAGGGCTCACATTTACCACCACAAGTGTAACAGGTGGGGGGGGGGGGGCCTGGGTCCGCCTGCCAGAAGTGCACTGCACTCACTAAAACTGCTCCAGGGACCTGCATACTGCTGTCATGGAGCTGTGTAAGATATTTGAGGCTGGAAAAATATTTTTTAAAAACATTTTTGAGGGTGGGAGGGGTTAGTGACAACTGGGGCAGTAAGGGGAGGTCATCCCTGATTTCCTCCGGTGGTCATCTGGTCATTTAGGGCACATTTTTGTGACTTGGTCATAAGAAAAAAAGGAATAGGTAAAGTCGTCCAAGTGTTCGTCAGGGACGCCCTTCTTTTTGCCATTATCGGTCGAGGACACCCATGTGTTAGGTACGCCCGAGTCCCGCCTTCACTACGCCTCCGACATGCCCCAGTGAACTTTGGTCATCCCCGCGACAGAAAGCAGTTGGGGATGGCCAAAATCGGCTTTCGATTATGCCAATTTGGGCGACCCTGGGAGAAGGATGCCCATCTTTCGATTTGTATCAAAAGATGAGAGTCCTTGTCTTTCGAAAATAAGCCTGATAGTGTCCTGGTGCTATACTCACTTTATTTCCAACTTTTTCTTCAACCTTCATTTGCTGTATACATTTATTGCCAGCCTTCTTTCACTGATCATTTTGTTAATGCTGTAGTTAAAAACATTCTGTTAAACTTTCCAAGTTGCTGTCATGACTTCTTTCTCCAACCTTCTTTCTCCAACCTTCTTTACAAAGACATACTAGCACCTGCCGGTGTGGCAATACCATTGCCACACAGCTTTGTAAAAGTGGTGCAGAGGGTTAGATTGTGAGCCCTTCAGGGACAGCAAAATACCAGAATGTCCACCATTTCAAAGACTTGCAGGTGGTACACACAAAAAAAAAAATCTTTAGGGAGTTTCCTTTTGGAAAAAAGCTTATAAATTATCTATTGACCTGCAGGCTTCTGGGCCCAAATGCTCAAATACTAAGCCGGTACTAGGAGTGATTAATGCTGGAACTGTGAGCATGGTAATGTGCACAGCAAGCACAAAACCCTCCAGGTTAAAATCAGGTGCTTCTGCATTTACTCCAATGCTCGGAACACAGCGCAGACATTAACACTGGCCTTAACGCTGAAAACATACCGCCAGGTCAGGGATGGCATTCAGGTTTTGAGGAGAGTTTTGGCTTCTTTTGAAAGGAAAATTGAAGCCTGTAGTGATTTAAATTGCAAAACTTTGGGGAGGGGGGGGGCTTATATTTCATGGCACTTGGGAAGGGTGCCAATGTCCTCTTACACTGTGGTAAGCTCTTTTGCTTTACTAGTGTACATAAAGTTTGCATCCCATTTATTTTGGCATTGTGGGGCTAGTTTTCTGCACTGCTCTTGCGCTATGGGATGTGAACTCTTGCCTCTAGCACCAGAGTTTTGAGCATTGGGTTGCTTGGTTCCATTGTTAGCTCAATGCCAGTTATTCATATTCTGTTAGGTATTTCCCTGCACCTAGAGGGTTTATAATGGTTGCATTAAATCCAGATATTGAGTGCCATTATCTAGATTCAGATAATGGCAATATTGACACCATTATCCAGACACTAAAGTTAAGACAGCCTTTTTGCTTTCCTAACCCAGCCTGGATAGTTATCTGGTTAAAAGACTGAATATCATTGCTACCTGTGAATCCCACCCCAGCTTTTCCCATGGACCACCCAACACTATCTGGATAGTGCCAAGGTTGTCTGCATGATTATTCAGTGGTACTATATGGATAGTGACATTTAATACCCTTGGATAGCCATGGCCAATAGAAATATCCAGATAACTGCAGCAGTTATCTAGATATATCCTTTGAATATCGACTCATAAGTCTATACCTAGGGTGAAATGACTTGACCAAGGTTACAAGGAGTATCAGTGGAATGAAAACTCTGGCTTTCCTGATTCTCAGCCTACTTTTCTAATCACGAGGCTGTCCTCCCAAGGTGTGTAAATCTCATGAGTATTCATTGGGCCTATCCTGAAAGGCAGACTAGTAAGGAAAGCATTAGTACTCAACCCCATTCCATCAGGCTTACGTGCTTGTTCCCTTCCTGGGTCTTCAGTTACTGGCATCTGGGCATTTTAAAACCCAGTTACAGCTCAGGATCCATGTTTCTTCCTCACTGTCCTCAGTGTCAATTTGTTGACTATAAGTGACAAGGAGCAGAGACTCTCTTCTGTCTACAGAGCAGTGTGTACACCTTGTAGTCCTATATAAATGTTTAATAGTTGTAGTACTAACTAAAAGTAATCTCCAGTCTTCTGTTTAGTTACCAGTTTCTGTCCATAATGAAAACAGTTTTCTGGTCAATTACTCTAAAAGCAAACAACAGAGTAGAGGATGACACACTGACTTCCACATGGGAGGTATCATGTAAATAGTTCGTTATTGAGACACCAACAGAGGACCCGACAGGGGCCCATGTTTCGGAGGGTGTATCCACCTGCTTCAGGGGTTGTATACAATACTCTTAGAGAATGCTGGGATATGTCTAGTGCCTCTGGTTTTAAAAAAAAGCCTATATATGAGCCAAATAAAACACCATCTGCTGTAGTGAACCTCCAAAGATGCTTTGGCGCCAAGAATGCGATCCCTGAATCAGGCAGGTGCACCCACTGAAACACAGCCCAATGTCAGGTCCTCTGTTGGAGCCTCAATAAAGAACTGTTTGCACGATACCTCCCAAGTGGAAGTCGGTGCATTATCCTCTACTCTCTCTTGTTTGTTCTTGGATCTGCGTAGAGGATGTTCCCTGTCTTGTCTATTATTCTATAGCCTCTCTCAATATAAAAGGAGAGAGAGTTCTCCATCTTGTGGCTCTTTGAATATTGACTTGAGTCCTAAATGAAATATCTATGCTGTAAAATATTGTATTAGCGAGTTCAGTTCTTAAAGTAGAGGTCCAAAACCAATATTATTGCACATCTTTAATTTATCAGCTCTTTGCTTCTGTGTTTTTTATTACATTTGTACCCCGTGCTTTCCCACTCAGTCATGGCAGGCTCAATGCGGCTTACATGGGGCAATGGAGGATTAAGTGACTTGCCCAGAGTCACAAGGAGCTGCCTGTGCCTGAAGTGGGAATTAAACTCAGTTCCTCAAGACCAAAGTCCACCACCCTAACCACTAGGCCACTCCTCTTCACCTTTGTCTTAAGAAATCTTTAAGGCAGTGGTTCCCAAAACTAATCCCGGAGGCACCCCAGCCAGTCAGGTTTTTAGGATATCCACAATGAATATTCATGAGAGATATTTGCATGCAGTGGAGGCAGTGCATGCAAATCTCTCTCGTGATTATTCATTGTGGATATCCTAAAATACTGATTGGCTGGGGTGCCTCCGGGGCCAGGTTTGGGATCTACTGTCTTAAGGTCTTCCACGGGCAGCATTTGTGATGTACAATAAAATGGACAACAATTAAAATCTTGATACTGAGCTTCAAACATAATGGTCAGGGATGTCACCCTGCATTCAGTGCATCTCTAAGCCGTGACAGCTGGAAATTGAAAAGGGATACACCACTCTGTTTTTAATATGCTTCTTCTAAGCACCTGCTGCTTGCAACTGCCAGTGACAGGAAGCTGAGCCAAATGGACCCTTGACCTGACCCAGTTTGGCAGTTACTATGTCATGTCTAGAATGACTCCTATATATGAAAAACTGGGGTCCAAGTTGATTCTAATTTCTACAGTATAACAATAAAAACAGCATGCCAGGAAGAACGGGTGTCTTACCTGCTATGATAAACCATTCCATGAAATTTATTAACTTAAAAATGACCTACGAATTAATTTCCGCAAACTTCTGAAGACCCATCTCTTTAACAAGACATACCACAAAAAACTTTTACTTTAGGAAGCCGTCCAAACCTTTTTTAAACTCCACTAAGCTAACTGCCTTTACCACATTCTCTGGCAACGAATTCCAGAGTTTAATTACACGTTCAGTGAAGAAAAAGTTTCTCATTCGTTTTAAATTTACTACATTGTAGCTTCATCACATGCCCCTTAGTCCTAGTATTTTTGGATAGTGTAAACAAACACTTCACATCTACCCGTTCAACTCCACTCATTATTTTATAGACCTCTATCATATCTCCCCTCAGCCGCCTTTTCTCCAAGCTGAAGAACCCTAGCTGCTTTACTCTTTCCACATACGGAAGTCATCCCATCCCCTTTATCATTTTTGTCGCCCTTCTCTGTACCTTTTCTAATTCCACTATATCCTTTTTGAGATGCGGCGACCAGAATTGAACACAATATTTGAGGTGCGGTCGCACCATGGAGCGATACAAAGGCATTATAACATTCTCATTTTTGTTTTCCATTCCTTTCCTAATAATACCTAACATTCTATTTGCTTTCTTAGCCGCAGCAGCACACTGAGCAGAAGCTTCACCATCTTATCATTTCCTTGCTCACAGGGTGGTGGACGCCTGCAAAACCTGCCCAGTGGAGGTTGTGGAGACAAAAACAGTGACTGAATTAAAAAATGCACTGGATAAGCCAAAGAAGATCCCTATAAAGAAAGAGGATGCTATCAAATCAAAATAAAACTCAAATGATCTCATGGCTGGAGTAGGCTTTTGATGGCAACTCCAGTAGTTGGGAAGTAAGGCAAGTGCCAGGCAGACTTATGGTCTGTGTCCCCCTAAATGGGTGATCTAATGACTTACAATGTCAAAAGAATGGAGACTCTTGTCTGTCTTGATTGAAATTATTATAATGTTCTGCCATTCTTTGTCAAAAAGCAGACTGGTCTTGCCAATACATTTGTCATATGGACACCTAATTATGTAACAACCAAAAAAAAGAACTATGACACCAATCAAAAATTAGAATAATCTATAATCCACACTGGTGTACAAAAGGAAAATTATGGGAACAGTAATGTACTCACTGTCTTTATGCTTATATATCTGCCCCAAAAAGAGGAGGAAAAGACCTCATAATTGACCATTATCAATAATGCTCAGGCTCAAATACAATTGTAGCCATATGTATTGTATACGGTCTAACTATAATCATAGGTCAAAAACCTCCAAAAAATGTTCAGTAGTTGCAAAATTATTAAACTTTAATACTCCTCAAATAAACTATCGAACATACAATTACATTCAAACTAAAAATAAAAATGAAAGCACTTAGCTTTGCTGTACTCTTTAGACGCTGATATCTTAGAGATGGTCGTCCCTAGACTTGGTCGTTTCTGATTTCCAGCGATAATGGAAACTAAGGACGCCCATTTCAGAAACGACCAAATGCAAGCCATTTGGTCGTGGGAGGAGCCAGCATTCATAGTGCACTGTTCTCCCTGACATGCCGGGAACCCTAGGGGGCACTGCACTGGACTTCAGAAATTGCTCCCAGGTGCATAGCTCCCTTACCTTGTGTGCTTAGCCCCCCAAACCCACTCCCCACAACTGTACACCACTACCATAGCCCTTATGAGTGAAGGGGGGCACCTAGATGTGGGTACAGTGGGTTTCTGGTGGGTTTTGAAGGGCCCACATTTACCACCACAAGTGTATTTGAGGCTGGCATAGAGACTGGCAAAAAATATTTTTAAAAGTTTTTTTTAGGGTGGGAGGGGGTTAGTGACCACTGGGGGAGTAAGGTGAGGTCATCTGGTCAGTTCGGGCACCTTTACACGGCTTGGTCATAACAAAAAAAGGATCAAGTAAAGTCGCCCAAGTGCTCATCAGGGATGCCCTGTTTTTTCCATTATGGGTCGAGGACGCCCAAGTGTTAAGCACACCCAAGCCCCGCCTTTGCTACGCCTCCGACACTCCCCTGGGAACTTTGGTCGTCCCCGCGACGGAAAGCAGTTGGGGACACCCAAAATCGGCTTTCGATTATGCCGATTTGGGCGGCCCTGGGAGAAGGACACCGATCTCCCGGTTTGTGTCGAAAGATGGGCATCCTTCTCTTTCGAAAATAAGCCTGAAAGGCTCCTGTTTTAATGCAGTAGACTGTAGCGTGGGCTTGCGCTTCTGTCTACCGTGCTGAAAACCCAGCATTCGCTGCTTTATGCAGCTTAGTAGAAGATTCCCTTAATGTTTTATGGAGAGTGTTTTTAATGAATCGTATAACTGAGATCCAGCAGGACAAGATGATCAGATGACTCCGTGTTCAATTAGTTATTTCTAACATTTGGTACCCTGACCTACAACAGTCCTTGAAAGAAATCAGTATAAAATAGTGCAATGCTGTAAAAGCATGTTACCATCTCTGCTCCACTCAGTTCAACACTTGTTATAAAATAATTTCCATGATGCTTCTTCAGAGGGAACCTCAGGAGACCTATTTAGTACATCACTGGTACCTTCTGTGACCTGTATAATATCTTGAAGGTTAATTGGTTTTGTATGTGTTTCCATTTTTAAGATTCTCTTTTGCTATCTAAATTTTTCAGATTTCCTCCTGCTTGTCATATAGCTTTCTACAATGTATGCTTCACTTTTTTAGATTGCTCTGATCTTTTTATATTGCTGTCTTTCTGTGCTAACATAATAGCAGTAGGTTAATGTATGATGATCGATCCAGATGTTAGTCTTCTCTATCTTTTTTACCATTTGGTCAGAGAAGAATATATTGGGGAGGTTTTTCATTCACCAGAGTTTCATACGTTAAGTGTTTATCTGATTGCAGATTGACAGATACAGTTTTCTTCCATGGATTCCCCTGAAGGTACAAACATTTTTTTTGGTTCTATGAGAAGATTTAGGATTGACAGTGCTCTCTATTCTAGATGGGCTAGGATTTATTGAGATACTGTATATCAATGATAATTTAAGACAGTTATTGTTTTAATATTTATACATAATGTCACTGCCCTTGGGGGGAGACAACACACATCCTTTATTACAGCAAGATGAGACTTAATATATTTGATTTACCAATATTTATATTTGGGAGACAGAGAGGGGCATAATCGAATGGGGGCGCCCATCTCCGGGGATGGCCCCGGGAAAGGGCGGAGCCAACCGTATTATCAAACAAAATGGGCGGCCATCTTTTGTTTCGATAATACGGTCGGGGCCGGCCAAATCTCAACATTTAGGTCAACCTTAGAGATGGTCGACCTAAATGTTGAGATCGCTGGACTTAGAGATGGCCGGCCTCGGTTTTTGCAGATAAGGGAAACCGAGGCCAGCCATCTCAAAACCGGCCAAACCCAAGCCATTTGGTCATGGGACGAGCCACCATTTGTAGTACACTGGTCCCCCTCAAATGCCAGGACACTAACCGGGCACCCTAGGGGGCACTGCAGTGGACTTCATTAATTGCTCCCAGGTACATAGCTCCCTTACCTTGGGTGCTGAGCCCCCCCAAAACCCACTCCATACAACTGCACACCACTACCATAGCCCTTATGGGTGAAGGGGGGCACCTACATGTGGGTACAGTGGGTTTTGGAGGGCTCACATTTACCACCACAAGTGTAACAGGTAGTGGGGGATGGGCCTGGGTCCGCCTACCTGAAGTGCACTGCACCCACTAAAACTGCTCCAGGGACATGCATACTGCTGTCGTGGAACTGGGTATGACATTTCAGGCTGGCATTGAGGCTGGAAAAACATTTTTTTAATTTTTTTTTTTTTAGGGTGGTAGGGGGTTGGTGACCACTAGGGGAGTACGGGTAGGTCATCCCCGATTCCCTCCGGTGGTCATCTGGTCAGTTCGGACACCTTTTTGAGGCTTGGTCCTGAAAATAAATGGACCAAGTAAAGTCGGTCAAGTGCTCATCAGGGCTGGCCTTCTTTTTTCCATTATCGGCCGAGGGCACCCATGAGTTAACCATGCCCCAGTCCCGCCTTCGCTATGCCTCCAACACGCCCCCTTAAATTTTGGCCGCTCCTGCGACGGACTGCAGTTGAGGGCGGCCAAAATCGGCTTTTCGATTATGCCGATTTGGCTGCACCAGATAGGGCGCCCATCTCCCGATTTGTGTCGGAAGATGGGTGCCCTTCTTTCGAAAATAAGCAGGATAGTTCCCAGAGATTTTGTAGATCTATATTTTTGTGACAATTCAAAATACTAGATCTTGAGAATGAACGATGTTCATTGGTGATAATATTGCCTCTGTCATGATATATTCGCTTGGTAACATGCGCTTACCTATTTATCATAATTGTACAACATTATTATAAAGGTGGTTTCATCAAGGTATGTGATAACTATAGTTTATCAGAGCTAGCATTGCTCTTATTATGATAGTTGTTTTATATATATGTTTCTTAGTATGTGTCTACCCTTATATTGTAATGGTACACTTTATTTGTAGAAGTAATCCCATCATTGTTTGTGATGTTTGTTTTTTTTATATAGATAATTGGTTTTATGCTTCTTAATATATTCAAGATAACACAAAGAGACAGGAGAGTGTCTTGCTTCTTTAAGCTAGATACCTTTTCAAATAGTTGCTGTTAAAATTTGGCGAGAATAAGGCAAGTGAATTTAACCAGGAGGTTTTTTTGCCCGTGATGAAGTTCTAAGCCCTCTTATTGCTATCGTAAGAGGAAGAGGAGCTTCTTGAGGCTTTTTCCTCCTGCGTATTTTTATGCTTACACTATTAAGAGTTTCCAGAGTTTGTATTAAGTGGAGCTGCTTCCCTGATGTACATGGGCACCTGGAAATCATGGCTTTGCCTACACGAGGCATTACTGTAAGTTACACATATGCTTCAGTGTTGACCGTATTATTATTTGTGTCTTAAATGGCTATTTTAAATTTGTTTCAATTGTGTTTTCCCCTCATTTTAAAAAGGCTTTAAAATGAGGGGAAAACATTTGGGGGAAACAATGGGGAGTACTGTATCCTTACAAAGGTCATGGTCTTTGCACCACCTCGTTAAAGTCGCTGGCGTTGTTCTTGCCCTTGGGGACCACCACTACCCACCCTGGCCATTGTCCTTATCCCTCTCAATTTTATTTTATTACAGCAGAATGATTCCACCCTAGCAGGTGATCACCCTAACTAATCCTGTAACAGATGGATATATAAATATATAGACATATCCGAAATATACATAGGACCATTCATGAGATGTGTGGGCCTACTAAACTTAGAAATAGGTGTATTATCTGCATTTTTTATTCATACATGGAAAGCAGAATGGGTCCTTGCTGCAATTCTCTCCCTCCCCCCACCCCTTAGCCTCTCACTTCCATCATGGCCAGATGTGGGATAGTAGAACAATATGTAGTAGCCTAATGAACCTTCAGCCTTGCAAACTCCCCCCCCCCCCCCCCCCACATATCACTAGTCAGATCCCTAAGCCCCCTTGCCCATGGGATTAAAGAAATTAAACTCCAACTATAATCACCCCAACACCACCTATTCCATAACAATCCTATAAAAACATACTTGAAAAGCATATTTTTAAATATTAAACTGTTTCATATCTATGTGTTTGTATATATATATAAAATCATACTCGTCCATAAATGAAAATAGTTTTTCCAACAACTCTGAAAATTATTACTCCCCTTGGGTAAAACCTACATGCCGGTGGTTCTTTGAATTTGTGTGGCTGTCAGTCTTATTACTTTGCTTTGTGTACAGCTGATGTTTGCCGCTTCCCAGGCGTTACAGCACTAGGTGGCTCTGTACACCTCTAATTTTGACAGTGGGTGACTTATTAAAAAAATATAGTTTTAAACACATTCACATTGCTGAGAAAACAGTACAGATAGAACATAATTTATTTTTCAGGGAGAAAGAAGAGCTTAATGTTTGTCAAACTGAATTCGGCTTCTTATCTTCCACACTCAACACAAATTCATATTCCTCTGTTTAAAGAGAAAAAAAGAAAGTATGTTTTAATCATTTTGTCTTTTTAAAGCAAGACTTACTGGTGTTGTTTTCACCGAGTAAGCAGGGGTTGTCAGGCAACAAAGAGTGGCACCAGTGCAAGGAAAACTTTTGTGCCCCATTGTGTACTCTAGCCAAAATCAATCAATATGAAAAACAACAAATCCCAAATGGGAGAGACAAAAAAACTAAGTTAAACAAAGAGTCAGTCCCTAATATAATAAAGTAACAGACATCTAAAAGATACACTTAAAGGTTCCAGAGGAGATCCGGGAAATTATAGACCGGTGAGTCTGACGTCAGTGCCGGGCAAAATGGTAGAGACTATTATTAAGAACAAAATTACAGAGCATATTCAAAAGCATGGATTAATGAGACAAAGTCAACATGGATTTAGTGAAGGGAAATCTTGCCTCACCAATCTACTACATTTCTTTGAAGGGGTGAACAAACATGTGGATAAAGAGGAGCCGGTTGATATTGTGTATCTGGATTTTCAGAAGGCATTTGACAAAGTACCTCATGAAAGACTCCAGAGGAAATTGGAGAGTCATGGGATAGGAGGTAGTGTTCTATTGTGGATTAAAAACTGGTTAAAAGATAGAAAACAGAGAGCAGGGTTAACTGGTCAGTAATCTCAATGGAGAAGGGTAGTTAGTGGGGTTCCCCAGGGCTCTGTGCTGGGACCGCTGCTTTTTAACAAATTTTATAAATGACCTAGGGATAGGAGTAACTAGTGAGGTAATTAAATTTGCTGATGACACAAAGTTATTCAAAGTCGTTAAATCGCTGGAGGATTGTGAAAAATTACAAGAGGACCTTAAGAGACTGGGAGACTGGGCGTCTAAATGGCAGATGACATTTAATGTGAGCAAGTGCAAAGTGATACATGTGGGAAAGAGGAACCCAAATTATAGCTACGTTATGCAAGGTTCCAGTGTGCTGCTGTGGCTAAGAAAGCAAATAGAATGTTAGGTATTATTAGTAAAGGAATGGAAAACAAAAATGAGGATGTTATAATGCCTTTGTATCGCTCCATGGTGCGACCGCACCTCGAATACTGTGTTCAATTCTGGTCGCCGTATCTCAAAAAAGATATAGTGAAATTAGAAAAGGTACAGAGAAGGGCAATGAAAATGATAAAGGGGATGGGACAACTTCCCTATGAGGAAAGGCTAAAGCGGCTAGGGCTGTTCAAATTGGAGAAAAGGCGGCTGAGGGGAGATATGATAGAGGTCTATAAAATAATGAGTGGAGTTGAACGGGTAGATGCGAAGCGTCTGTTCACACTTTCCAAAAATACTAGGACTAGGGGGCATGCGATGAAGCTACAGTGTAGTAAATTTAAAACGAATCTGAGAAACTTCTTCACTCAACGTGTAATTAAACTCTGGAATTCGTTGCCAGAGAATGTGGTAAAGGCAGTTAGCTTAGCGGAGTTTAAAAAAAGGTTTGGACGGCTTCCTAAAGAAAAAGTCCATAGACCATTATTAAATGGACTTGGGGAAAATCCACTATTTCTGGGATAAGCAGTATAAAATGTTTTGTACTTTTTTGGGATCTTGCCAGGTGTTTGTGACCTGGATTGGCCACTGTTAGAAACAGGATGCTGGGCTTAATGGACCTTTGTTCTTTCCCAGTATGGCAATACTTATGAACTTATGTAAAATTATACCACAAAAAGGTTTATAATTTGAGGGGGCAAAGAGAGTTCCCTATAGGCTGACCTTTCAGCCAAGATCAATTTAAGTGAGACTAGCCGCAGAAGCTATATACATCATCAATGCTCTTTATCACAGCCCTCCTTTTTTCATATATCTAAATAAAATATGTTAAATTGCTTTATTTGAAACTTCTTTTATGGTATAATTTTGCAGAGTATAAGTGTATCCTTTAGGCATCTGTTACTTTATTATATTAGGAATTGACTCTTTATTTGACCCATTTTGTACTCTGCCACCCCTGAAATTTGAGATCTGTCAACCTTATGCTTAGTTTTAGGTGCTTGGATTAGACATTCAGCCCTCGCAGACACTAGACCCCAAATTTGTCTCCTGCCCAACTTTAGGCATTCATTCTTTCATTGACTCAAAGCAGTAGCTAGGCCACGTTCTCCCTCAATGCATGCAAACGGCCAACCTTTGGTCAATGGCTGCACCGAGAGCCTCTGTCGTGTGAACAACGTCATGTTCTTCAGAGCTCCTTCTGCAGCCTGGTGCTCCCAGAAATACACCTTCAGCTCTGCCAATGGGATGAAACGCCTCAGCTGACGCACAAACTGGACATCCACCTGTCAGAGCAAGATGAAAGCTTCAGGAAAGCAGACAAAATAGACACACCCTCATTAGAGAGAAGCTAGTTTAACATGCTAAAAAAAAAAAAATTCCTTTTCCTGCTTACCTTCAATTCATAAATGACCCTACAGTGAAGCTTTTTTTTTTTACCATGCCTGAAATCACTATAGGCTTCTTTTATGAATGTGCGCCTAACAGATTCAATGCATGCTAAATACTAAGAAGCCCATAGGAATAATCTGTTAACACACCTTAGTAAAAGGAGCCCTATGGCTTTTGGCTACTCTGTAGGAGTGGAATACACAAGGAATGTAGTTTTTTTTAAACACTAACATTAAGAGGGGGACCTCGGCTAAGTATCGCCAACTATTTTTGTGTGGGGTCCGGTATGACAAAATCCAAGGCCTCCAACTTCAGTATTATGTATTTTAGTTTCGGGGACCCCCCTCCCCCCCACACACACAATGGCTTTTTATCTTAAACATCATACATGTACAACAGATTTATTTTTTTTTTATTTTTGTTACATTTGTACCCTGTGCTTTCCCACTCATGGCAGGCTCAATGCAGCAGGCAATGGAGGGTTAAGTGACTTGCCCAGAGTCACAAGGAGCTGCCTGTGCTGGGAATCGAACTCAGTTCCTCAGGACCAAAGTCCACCACCCTAACCACTAGGCCACTACTCCAGATGATGATTTTCTTTTAAGTTTGCATTCAAATCAGCACACTGTCTACTGTCAGCTTTAGGGATTCATCTTGGCCTCGGGCTAAAAAAGTCACTGCGGGAAAACGGGTCATCCTCCTCCAGTGGAGAGAACACAGAGGACCATCCATTGGAGCATGGAGGTCACAAATGATAGAACTGCTGAGGCTGGAGAGACGCGGAGTGCAGGATCTGGACTCCAAAGAGGGTCAGGCGCTCCAAAAAACATGGGCGAACTTTTGGGACACACTGCAACCACTAGCACGCAGTAGACTCTTGAATTGACAGTGTCACAGGAACGGAGGATAGGCTGTTGAGTGTTATCTTGTGTTGCGGGAGGGAAAGGGG
Organism: Microcaecilia unicolor; assembly: GCF_901765095.1. NCBI lineage: Eukaryota > Metazoa > Chordata > Amphibia > Gymnophiona > Siphonopidae > Microcaecilia > Microcaecilia unicolor. The sequence goes on from NC_044043.1 coordinate 38,361,689, forward strand.
GGGGTAAAGTGGGGGGGGGGCTGCTTTCTGGGGGGGGAGGGGGGGGGAAAAGGGAGGGGGAAGAAAGGGGGGAGGGGGGTTGGGAGAAAATTGTACATGGTTCCTAGTCAGACTTAAATGGACCAGTGGAGATGTGTGTATGTGGATCATGTCTGGCAAAGTTTTGTTATGGCTTAATAATAAAAAAGATTTAAACAAAAAGTCACTGCTTTGGAGCAGGTTTAGGGGCAGAAGGATCCTGGTGTCTAGTGATCCTCTATTTAGAATGTGGTCCACACCAGCTCACGCCTCACCATAGACCATTTTGGTTTTTCCTGAGAGCTTGAAGCATCGTAGTGCGGATTACTCTTCTCAAACTGAGTGTGGTCGACGTATGCTTCTTTAACAATCTGAAACAAAGAAAAGTGCTGTACGGGTACTGTGACCAAAATGAATCTTGATCCCCAACCCCCGCCACTCCCCACCCCCACCCCCCAAACAAGGTCAAATGGAAGGGTAAGAATACCAGTGTGCTGCAGCTGTACCTTGTTTGTCCAAGTAAAAGGCTGGAGATCAAACTCAGCATGAGGATGCTTTACAGTGCTGCCACACTGGAAATCTCACACCAATCATGACATTGCATGGGAGATGGGGGTGGGGGTGGTCATTTACAGTCTCAAACTATACACTACCTTGAAGAAATAAGGTATATGATTTGTAAATATATGGTTCAAGTCTGAACAAACGCATTTAGATGCTGTTAGAAGCGTTCAGTCGTTTGGCAGCAGTCACTAAGGATTTATGTACCTCACTTGAGAATCACTATTGCAGTTTTGGGGAATTGGATTTAGCAAATTACGTTCAGGTACTGTAGATATTTTCCTGTCCCCAGAGGGCTTACAATCTAAGGGCCTCTTATCAAGCAGCGCTATTTCCACCAGGGGCGTAGCCAGACTTCGGCGGGAGGAGGGTCCAGAGCCCGAGCTGAGGGGGCACATTTTAGCTCCCCCCCCTGGCGCCGCCGACCCCACCGCCACTTTTGACCCCCCCCCCCCCCGGCGCTGCCGGCCGTCCCTGCCGGCCGTCCCTTTCGATCCCCCCTCCCGCCGCCACCAAGTTCCAATCCTCCGCCACCGCCAGGTACGTTTGCTGGCGGGGGCCCCCAACCCCTGCCAGCCAAAGTCCCCTTCAGTGCCGGTCTCCGAGTCCGGCACAATCGCTGATCTGGATTCTGTTTCTGTGAGTCATGACGTCCTGCACGTTCCTACATGCTCACCTGGCTTACTTTCTGCATTGTTGAAATCTCTTTACTGGGCTTCCCTAAATGTCCTGTTTCAATAGTATCCTTCAAGATTACTTCACACAGAACCATGTGATCCTGGGAAGACTGTTGGCTTGCACCCCCATTCTAGTTTAAAAGCTGCTCTATCTCCTCCATCTCGGTTTTGGGTCCTGTGTGTAGAACGGGGGAGCATTTCTGAAAATGCCACCCTGGAGGATTTGGACTTCAGCTTTCTACCTAAGAGCCTATATTTGGCTTCCATAACCTCCCTCTCACATTTTCCTATGCCATTGGTATCCACATGTACAAAGACAGCTGGCTCCTCCCACCTTCGCACCAGGCAATCCTCACGTCCACCAGCCACCCAGCTATCTACATGCGTAATGATCGAATCACCAACTACAACAGCTGTCTTAACCCTTCCCGCCTGGGCAGAAATTCTTGGAGACGAATCCTCAGTGTGAGAGGATAGTGCAGAGGTGGTGGGCAGGTCCTGGCTACGAGCATACTTCCTACTTCACCAGCATGTTGCTCTTCTTCTAGGAGACCTCCATCCTCCAAGGCAGCACAGGGGCTGCCAGACTGCAGGTGGAACTTCTCTACAATGTACCTCTCTGTCTCCCTCAGCTCCTCCAAGTCTGCTACTCTAGCCTCAAGAGAACAGACCCATTCTCTGAGAGCTAGGAGCTCTCTGCATTGGGCACACACATATAACCTCTCACTACCTGGGAGATAATCATACATGTGACACTCAATGCAAAAAACTGGATAGCATCCCTCTCGCTGCTGGACTGCTGTCTCCATCTTAGTAATCCTCTGATCTACTCTGTTTTCCCTCTTTCTTTCAAGCAACAGGAGGGGGTCTCTTATTTGACATTCTCACAGGTAAAAGGATGATCATGGGGTTATTTTTCTGGTTAGGTGAGAGGGAATGGATTGCCATGGTCCATTGGGCAGAGATACAATTTACATATCTGGGCACGGCCACTTTGGAGCCTGTCCCTCCCCCCCCAATTTGTGTTCAGGACCTAGGGTCCCCATGCCTTGCCAGTGGAAGTGCTCCTCCATTTGTGACCACCCCACCACACATGCTCAGTTTTTGATAAAACTTAGCATGCACGGGGGCGGAGCTCTCCTGCACATGCTCGAAACCGAGCATGTTCTGTATGGGAAGTCCCAGCAAGAAGGTGGTAGCAGTTGGGAGGAGCACTTCTGCTGGTGGGGTTGGGGACACTCACCAGCTCAAGTATGGGGGGGGTGGGGGTAAAGCAGTGGCAGGGTGAGGCAAACTTTTGTGCCTCACCTTGTATTCAGGGTCTGGCTATGTGCCTGCTACATACAGACCTTGCAAACACTGGACCCCTAAATTATTTCTCCTGCCCAACTCTTTCTACAAGTCTGCCTAATTTTAGGCACCTTAATTAGATATTAAGATAGAGGACACTTTCATTCACTGGAAGCAGACCACCTAACTCTATTCTTAAGGGGCTGATTTTCAGTGGAACGTGGGCTCTCAACTCATAGTATTGGAAGAAAAACTAGGCTCAAGTTTACATAAATCTGTGAGTGCCATTTGCACATTACATTTGTATTGTTTGCTATTACAACATGTAAAGGCTTTCTTCATAGGAATGCAGATCTGTGTTTCATCCTTCCTTTTATTTATGCCAACTAAAAAAAATATAATGGCTTTTTAAGTAGCTACACGGCTGCGCAGCTCTCACTGAGATACTGAACCAGGTCATTTTCTCCAGCTCAGTTCAGGACAGCATTTTATAGTTCTATGCACCCTCCATGTGTTAAACTACTTTAATGTGAAAGCACAAAGTTAAAGTGCTCACCTTAACGATCCCAGCAATTCCAGGCTCTTTGCAGTTACTGTGATAAAAGAAAGCCTTCTGTCCAATCCTCATGGCTCTCAAGAAGTTCCGAGCCTGTGACACAAGAAGCACGAGATGACCTGCTGCATCACTGGTGATGGCATGCACTTAAGGTCAGTGAAAGGGTATTAAGCACCTATTTGAACCTTCATCCCTAAGTAACCTATGTGATTCTCATCATTAAGCTCAATCACAAGTTCCCAGGAAAAGGGAGGGGAAAGAGGGGCTTGACATGAAAGCCAGTTTCATTGCTGCAGTTTCAATACGTTTTTAAAGTTGTATTCTTATATTGGTATATCTGATTCAGCATAATCAATAATTATGCTACATATATTTCAATAATCCTGGCAAACTGATACCATAACATGGAGACTACAGTACATGTGCCCACCCAGTTCGCCCAATGGCCCATCCAAAATTTAAGGTCTGGCTATACCTCTGATACGGAGAGCTACTGCCTCCCTTGCTCCCCCCTCCCCCCATACTCTGTCAATGCTTAATCGGTTTATTTCTACTGACAGATGAGACAGAGCCTCTTCCAAAAGAGGCAAAATGTGAAAAGCTGGAGGAGAAAGAAACTCCAGCAAGGATGGAAGGAAGCTCAGGACGAGGTCAAACGTCCAAGAAGCCAAGTAGCACAAAGAAGCGCTCTGGTACACAGGTGAACTCGGAACCACCCCTCCCAGAATAATCCTGCAAAAATACATAACTGGATATCACACTTTCAAATACGAAATTTTATCTTGTGTATATATATGCACACAGAGGGAATTGTATCAAATACAATTAAAATAGGGGTAAATTTGTTGGACTCCTAGTTGTCTGTGTTCAAATTGAAACTTAATAGGGAAAAATCTAAATTCCTAGTCTTAACAATTCTTTTTCATCCTGTCCCCTATAAGAGTTTCAAGATTGACCAAGTCACATACCCACTTAAGTCAAATCTAAAGATTTTGGGAGTGATTATTGATCAGCATCTGATTCCCAAACCACAAGTATCCACAATTGTAGCAAAACTTTTCAAGGCTCTATGGAAGATAAAGTGAATAAGATCTTTAACAAAATTTTCTGAATCGTAACTCAATCTTAGTATTAATACAGTTTGATTACTGTAATTCTGTTTATGCGGGATGTAAGGAACTAGTACTAAAAAAAATTACAAACAAGAGTAGTGGGAAATGGACCACAGACTCCAGAAATGAGGGAAACAAACTTGGTGCTTCAAGAAGATTTATTAATCATAGACTCGACACAGAACTGTGTTTCGGGCTATGGCCTGCTTCATGAGTCTTTTGATAATGGATAACAAAATCTTCAATGTCATGTCTTTTCAATCTTGTGACACAAAAGATGGGTCTTTAAAAAGACCTTTATAGTGGTACTGCAAAGGGTAGACAAAGTCTGCGTCTTCTAAACATAAAGCTTAAAAAGCGAATGAAAACAAGTGAAAACTCGCTTCTTTTTTTATTTCAACGGTTTTTATTGATGACAAAATTCAAAAATACAACTTCACAAAGGCACATACAAAACAGCTGTATCAAAAACATCACCGGTATACATCCACAGTAATGGTCATCAAATTTATATATTAAAATCCCTCCCCCTTCCAACTATTTATTACAACCTTTCTCCTCCCCCCTTATCCCCCTTTGATTGATGACCTAACCAAAGAGATCACATATTGCAAGTTTCGAATATACATTACTTTAGGCTTGAATTCGTATCCAAATAAACATCTTATTACTTATATTCATCAAACTTTTCCTCCCCGTCTCCTCCCCCCCCACCCTCCCCCTTTCCCCATTGAAACAATGTGTTTTGAACGATTCAATCAATCAAACCATATCAACAATCATAACTATACAAGAACACGTGCACTCAACTCAGTCCTATCTTCAATCTCCCAGCTCCCATCCCACCTTATCAGTCGTCCAAAAGCTGAACAATTAGTGAGCATAGTGTGGGCTCCAAGGAACCATTAGTCCATATAGAGATGTACCTACAGCTCCCAGCAATACATCTCTACTTTGTGGTATATCCGATGAAGTTTTCACTTGACCTCCTTTGCATTCTCAATTATTCCCTTTCCCTCCCTCCCACTCCCACCCAGTCGCCATCTTTCAACAACAATCTTCACCCGACACCAGACACAAACCACAGACAGATACAAGTCCAAGACACACAGACGAGAAAGAGAAGAAAAAAAAAAAAAAAATTATTATTAATGGGGGTATTTATATACACAGATATCCATCATGGTGGGGGGGGGAGAAGAGGAAGACAGCGATCCTAAAACAAAAGGGGGCCCCATCCCCCCAACCTATATAAATCACTGATCTCCCTGGAGTGTCCTCTCTTTAAATCCTACAGTCCTTAACCCGCATTTAGCAGCAGACTTCTCGCTCTGTGTGGTAGGGAGTCCACATATACTCCCCATACTTCATGGAATTGCTTCAGCCTCTTGGGCGTGCGTTTAGCATATCTATGTTCAAAAGCCATTAGGGCATGAAATTTATTTCTCCACACCCAAAAAGACGGTGGTTCATCTCCCACCCACACTCCTAAAATCACTTTCTTCCCCAGAACCCCTGCCTTCCGCAGCAGTAGCGTGTATGTTCTGTTCTCGAGATGATAATCTTCATAGCAATCTAACAATATTGCCCTTGGGGAAAGCACAGCCACACACCCAGTTAACTTTGCTAAGTATCCAAATATCTCCTTCCAAAAGATCTTAGTTTGAGAGCATTCCCAGAAAGAGTGAAAAAAAGAATTAGTCCCGTTTACATTTTTGGCATATGGGTGAATCTACTGCCCCTATTTTGAATAATCTCTCCTGTGTGAAATATGCCCTATGAATAATACGAAATTGACATTCCCTCAAGGTTGTATTAATCGAAATCTCTGGAATTCTCTTTATTAGCTTCAAAGGGCTCAGTCTCCCTGCTATTTCTGGAGTCCATCTGACGACAAGGTCCCCAAATGCCCTCTCCTTAGACTCCCTCTGTATTGCCTTATGTAACCCTGATATCGAAAGTTCCCCTTCTTGGAATTTGTCAAAGAACCCCCGTATTTTGGTTCCCAAGGACGGGACCAGGGCCCCTCTCTCCAAAGTCCTGATATAATGTCTTAATTGCAGATATGCCATCAAATCTTTATGCTCTACTTTTCCAGCCTCCAGCATAGCACCCCATGTATATAATTTACCTTCCTCATCTATCACATGTTGTACTAGGGTAAGTCCTTTGCCTGCCCATCGAGCAAAGCTGACATTATCATTTCCCGGTATGAAATTCACATTTCCCCTTATCGGGAGTTGGTCTGATATGTCTCCTCGTCCCCCCAGCAACTTTGTCAGAAATTTCCACATCTCTCTCATTGCTCTGAGTAGTCTACTCTGTCTTAGCCTATTCGGCAAGGATGCTTGCGGGCAGTGTAATAATGAGTTGAAGTGCCATGGGGAATAGTATGCCGCCTCAAATTCCCTAGGCGTGTATTTTTCCTCTCCCAAGATCCAATCCCCTAGATGTCGGAATAAGCATGCATAGTTATATAAGGATAGATCTGGAATACCTGCTCCACCATACTTCCACGCTCCTATCAAATATTTAAACTGCATGCGTGGTTTTTTCCCCGCCCAACAGAACTGCGAGATCAGCCTCTGGAATTTTTTCAGATCCTTCTTCAGTATTTTAAAAGGAAGCAATTGTATAATGTATAGCCATTTCGGAAACAGCACCATATTGAACAACTGAACTCTGCCATATAATGAAATAGGTAGCTGCTGCCAAGATGCTAAAGTCCGTCTGCAGTGTTCCAATAGGGTATCTATATTTATTCTATATAAATTCCAAGTGCACCTCGATAGTTGAATTCCCAGATATCTAAACGAGTTATATTCCCACTTTACTGGAAAAGATCCTAGCCAACCCGCTCTCATGGCGTGTTCCGTAGGCATGGCAATAGATTTATCTAAATTCAATTTAAATCCAGAGTATTCACCATATTCCTCGAAACACTCCATCAACGCCGGAAAGGACACCCGGGGGTCCACCACATGCACTAATAAGTCATCAGCAAATGCAGAGATTTTGAACACCTGCTTCCCTATCTCCACTCCTTTAATTTCTGCATTGCTCATAATTTCTCTAAGCAGAGGGTCCATTGTTAGTATAAAAAGCATAGGTGACAAGGGACACCCCTGTCTAGTCCCACGGTATATATTAAATTCGGGCGACACTATTCCATTCACCTGGATCCTAGCTTTGGGAGATCTATATAGCACTTTCAGGGCGTCCAAAAAGTATCCCGAAAAGCCATATCTCGTAAGAACCGTGAACATAAATCCCCAATGTACACGGTCAAACGCTTTCTCAGCGTCAAAGCTGACCAATAAAGATGGCGTTTTCGCTGTTTCCACATATTCCATGGACAGCATTATTTGTCTCATATTATGTGCTACAGTGCGGCCTGCCACAAAACCCACTTGCTGCTCCAAGATCAGCTGAGGCAGCACCTTAGCCAGTCTGTTGGCCAAAATCTTCGCATACAATTTCATTTCAACGTTTAACAACGAAATTGGCCTGTATGATGATGGCCTTTTGGGGTCTCTCCCTGATTTTAATAGCAACACTATCTGGGCCAACTGAAGTGATTGCGGTATATTGCCGTCTATCACAAATTGCTTGAAATATGCCTGTAGTGTCTGCAAAATCAAGGGAGATAGCAATTTATAAAATTCTGCTCTAAAACCGTCTGGCCCTGGCGCCTTGTAGAGCGCACTTTGCTTAACGGCTAATTCTACCTCTTCTATTGTGATCTCTCCATTCAGTTTGCTAGCCTCCCTCTCTCCTAACTCTGGCAGAGTTAAATTGTCCAAATACATGTTTCCATCCATGGGTTCCTCAAGGGTCCTGCCATACAATTGTTGGTAATATCTACTGAACACTTCAGCTATTTCCTTGTCAGTTCTCACCAGTTCCCCTTTTGCTTTCTCTATGTAAGTAATAATCCTGGAGCCTCCTGCCTGCCTTATCAACCTCGACATAAGTTTACCCGCCTTATTACTATGCAAAAAGAGCTGATATTGATAATATTTGATGGATTTCATTGTCCTTTCATGAAGAAGCTCATTTAAGCTAGTCTGGAGCGTCAATAGTAGAGCACGATTCCCGGAGGTAGGATATCTCCCATATTGAATTCTAGTGGCCCTCACCTGTTTTTCTAGACGTATGATTTCCCTATCTCGCAGTTTCTTTTGGAAAGAGCAGTACGCTATTGTCTCCCCTCTTAATACCGCTTTTGCTGCTTCCCAATATAGTATCGGTTGTTGTTTATGTTCTTCGTTGTGGTATTGATATTCTTCCCATTTTTTTTAAATATGCTCTCTAAAATGGGGGTCTCGATATAATTTCAGCGGAAAGCGCCATACATATTGCTGATCTTTGCTCTCTCCAAATTCTAATGTATACCATACAAATGCATGGTCCGATATGCTATAGGGCCCAATCCCCGCCTCCCCTACCCGTGAAAACATCTCTCTAGATATCAACCAATAGTCTATTCTAGACTGTGTACCATGTGCTCTAGATAAATGTGTGTAATCCCGTTCAGTTGGATGTAAAATCCTCCATACATCTATCAGTTCTAGTCTAGTGCAGAACAGTGCAATACCTTTGTCTGGATTATTACTGACCTTTAGGGGTTCCTTGGATTTATCCTGAGTGGGATCGTGCACCATGTTGAAATCTCCTCCCATTATCAATGGCATTTCCCCTAAACTTGTAATCTTACCAATTAATCCTCTCACCCATTTTTGGCTGTATGTATTGGGTCCATATATATTGCAGAGCAATACAGGCAATTTATTGAGTAATAATTGCAGTATCAAATATCTGCCTTGTGGATCTTTCCACGTCTGTTGTATAACTACATCTACACCCCTCCGAATTAGTATCAGTAATCCCGCCTTCTTTCCTATTGCTGGCACCTCTGCTACCTGACCCACCCACCAACAGCCAAATTTGAGATGTTCCACCGTCGATAGGTGGGTCTCTTGCAAAAATGCAATATCTGCCCCATGTCTATTCAAATCCCGCATTATTTTTTTCCTTTTAATTGGTGAGGACACTCCACTAATATTCCAGGAAACAAACTTTAACAGCTTCATGTTATCTCATCCATTGTGAGCTTGTCTCCATCCCATATTATTAGGGTTGGTCTAGGGCTGTCCCAGCCATCAGCCCCCGACCCCTTCCTCCTCCGCAAGTTCTCCCCCCCCATCCCCCCACAGCAGCAAGAGATACAAAACATTACAACATACAACACATCATTACAAAAAAACGGACGACTTATTTCTCCCCCCTCCTTCCCTCCCCTCCTCCCCCTCCCAGCCCTTCCACTATCAGGCGAGGCATGTTCAATTTTTACCCTCCCTCTCATTCCCCTTCCCTGGATCCCCCCTATATCCTTCCCCTCCCTCCCATATCTATCCATTGTATATAATGGACAAGGCCCGTGTGAATGATCTCCCAGCCCCATCTCCCCCCCCCCCCCACCCTGCCTATCTAGTCCCGGTCCGCCCACCAAGGGCAAGCAGGATTCATCTGTGAGTGCCCTCTATACAGATTTCTATACAAATATCAGTGCTTCCCACCATAAACCATGTCAGCTGAATTATGCATGTCTGTCATGTAGAACCTCCCACCCCTGTTTCTTATCCTTTTCAGGTATCACAAGTATATTACATTTCTTTCTTTAACACAAGGGCATATCTCCAAAGCACCCAGCCCCCCAAAGCTCCACAGATTCCCATGGAGCCCCGGAGGCCCAGCGCCCCGAAAACACGCCTAATAGCTCTTTTTTCCTTCTCTCTCCAATTAAGTCCTCCTACCACTGTTTTCATAATGCTCTGTGTAAATTTGTATTTCCACAATCTGCATCTCCCTGCATGCTTGTGTGAGTATCCAAGGATTATATATAGAGTCTGTTTTGCAGCTTTTTGTAACCCTTTATACTCCACCCGAAAAAGGCATCTGTTCTTCCATGTTCTATATTCCTAGTCCAAAATCCACGCACATTAGTATAGTTTCCCAAAACTAGTACACCATCACTGTCTTGTTTCTACTTCCTTGTCAGCTTCCTCAGTTCTCAAGTTAAAGTTCCATCTATTATCTTTCAGTTTTAATTAGGTGTATTATGGCAAGCGGCTTGTACTGGCAGCATTCTCCGGCAGCCCCTGAAGGAACAGCCTGGCGGATTCTGGGGTGTCGTGGAACTGCGCTTTACCCTCCTGGAACACCTTTAATCGGGCAGGGTACATTAACGCAAATTGAATATGGCGCTTATGCAGCTCTGTGCATATAGGCGCATATGCTTTCCGCATACCTGACACTCGCGTTGAAAAGTCCTGAAAGCATAGTATAGTTTTGTTTTCATATTTTAGAGGCCCCTTCGTTCTGATAGCCCGCAAGATATCCACTTTGTGAGCATAGTTTAAGATTTTACAAATGACCACCCTGGGTCTGTCTTCTGGTGCCCTACGAGGCCCCAGCCTGTGTGCTCGTTCAATTCGAAGAGGCCCCACATTCTGAGATAGCCTTAAAGTATTCGTCAGCCATTCTTCCAAAAACTTACCCAGATCCGCTTCTGGGAGAGATTCGGGCAAACCTACAAGTCTCAGATTTCCCCTTCGGGATCGATTTTCCATATCATCCGCTTTGTCTTCTAAGTCTCGCATTTTACTTTGCAGTTTCTCCGTCAGCGTCTCCAGCTGTTTCATTTTGTCTTCTAAGTCTGAAACCCGCTGCGTGCACGCCGTAAATTCTCCTTTGAGCGCCTCTACGTTGCCGTCTACATTATCAAGCTTGGCGGACAAGGTTTGCAGTTTCTTATCCAGCGTAGCATCTATGGCATGGGTGACCTCCGCAACAATCTCCGCCACCCACGCGGAGCTAACCGAAGTCGGGCCTTCGCCATTGCCCGCCGCCATCTTGGGTCTGCTCTTAGATAGCTTGTCTTTATCTCTACGAGTCGCACGTGCGGTCATCAGCGCTGATCCGATCTCCCTCCGGCGCACTGGGTGTTCCTCTATAGTTCCCTTCGCTTTTTATGCGTGGGGCACTTGTTTTCGATCGTTATACAAGGCGGGGTTGGCAGCTGGGACCGGGAGCCTCACTCACCGACGTCTGCTTCTCTAGCACGACATCACGTGACCCTCTGAAAACTCGCTTCTTAAGCTTTATGTTTAGAAGACGCAGACTTTGTCTACCCTTTGCAGTACCACTATAAAAGTCTTTTTAAAGACCCATCTTTTGTGTCACAAGATTGAAAAGACACGACATTGAAGATTTTGAAAAGACACGACACTGACTAGTTGAAGAAAGACCTAATCCTTCTTAATTTCCACAAAGAGTTGAAAACTTTCATTATCAACGAATTGATTCAAGTGTTAAATTCTCATCAAGAATGAATTCCAGTATCTTTAGCTGTTTTTCTATTTGGTACTAGACACCAAGTATTGTGACAGAAGTGTCTAAAAACTGTTTGTAAGGATTTCCTAGTACCAAAAGTTTAGCTTTATCACTATTAAGCTGCAGTTTAAAAGCTGTTGCCCAGCTTGAAAGAATGTTAAAACCCTCCTCTATTAACTGAGAAATGGAGAATAGTGATGAATTGAAGGGTATAGTAATAGTGACATCATCTGCATATATAAATATATATATAGTACCCTGCAGATGTCAATCAAATAGCCAGTTGGGCCATCAGCAAATTAAACAATATGGGTGAGAGGGATGAACCCATTCAAAGGAACGGTGCAGGTTTCCTTTCTTCATAGCATCTACTCTTTAAATAATCTGTTAGCCATCTTCATACTGAGCCTCCAATACCATAATGTGTTAGCAAATTCAGTGAGATTTCATGATCGACAAGATCAAATGCAGCAGGACATGTCAAACTGCATTATAAGCACCCTGAATCCAATACTAGTATCTCTTCTAGCTTCTGACTATAGAGGTTACTAGGGTCTCAGTGCTAAAAGAGTTTCTAAACCCTGCTAGTGATGTGAATGGAGAATGTTATGAAATGCTATATAGTCCCCCAACTGGCTTGCCAAAATTCTCTCCATAAACTTAGTAAGAAATGGAATGGATGCAATTGAGTCTGTAATTTGAGACCTCAGCAAGACTGGGTTTTATGTTGTTTGGGATCGGAGTAAGGAGAATTTTGCCTGCCTCAATAGAGAAGTGTCCTGAGTGAAAACTACCTGTAATGCAAACAAATATGTAATTTTAAACTGAATAGAATTATGATTCAATAAAAAAATTGGGACAGTGGTCCCAGGCACACTAGAAGGAGTGGGTTTTCATAAATGATTCACATGTAGACAATTCGAGGATATTAAAAGAATTCCAGAATGGACAGAGCACAGTATATGAGGGATCCCATACTGTAACCCTTGAATAACCACCATTTACAAATCTTCTTACCTGGTAATTTCTGACTCCATCCCAGCAGGCTGTCTGGTTCGGTTGTGCCTTTAAATCTTCTATACTAAACTGTTAAAACCCAAAGAAAAGTGTTCAGTCAACAAACTGCATAGCTTCCGAGTTTAGTCACTGTGTGAAATACAGGCAACAAAACTATTATAGAAGTGACAATTTTTCTATTCTGTCCAAATGACATGGAACCATTAGATCAACAGTTCTCAACTAAGGTGTCAAGATACACGAAACATTTGACAGACAGTAAGCCTGCACTCTTTATTACAGCCACATGTGCCTGCTGGCTGAGGACAGCAAAGAGCCAGGTACTTCAAATCCCTGTCATCTGTTCCTGTCATCATACTCTCCCAGCCCTGGCTGGAAACATGAGGTTCTGTTCACTCGCCTCCCCCATCCTGCTAGGCTTACGTGCTTCTACACTTATAAACTGACTCGAAAGGGCAGCTTGGAACCTAGGGTGGTCAAAGGGCTTATCCATCCCTTGAGATCTTCTGCAAAGACCAGAAGGGAGATCATGGATTGTACAGTTAAAGTCATTATCCCAGTAGCTATTAGTAGAGCTTGCTAATGGAGTGTTAAGGCAGAGGTTTAAAAGTCTAATTTGTCCTGGGGCAAAAACTGAGTGGACAGAGTGAGTTTTAAGACAGGTACTGCACAGGATGGAGAGATTTGAGAAGGAAAAAGAGAATGAGCCTGAGTTTTAAGAACTGAGAGTGTACAAAAAGATTGACCAGCTCCCTCATCAGAGGGGCATCCCCTTCCTGCCCCATTATGGTTCCCTGTGCTGTGTATCATGCATATGATCTTAATCTGCCAGATTTAGCACAACAGAAAAAAAGGCCGAGTAACTGCATTAGGAGAAAAGTGTCAACACACGTCATATCTAGCATAAACCCACTGAAGAGTATCGATCAGGGAGCAGCAAGCTGCATATTCACACAGCGCATGCGTGACACCTTTAAGAAACAGCGCCAACAGAATGTTGCTTCACTAGTCCACAGTATTTCCACTGAAAGAAAACAACTAAGTTTCCTCAAAATATGTACAAATTTCTAATTTCATGAATGAGCTTCAATTACAGGCCTATTTTATAGAAATGGATGTGCCCAGGTCACCCTTTCACAAAGGAGACAGTTTGTAATTGGGCTGTGTTATCCCAGAAATACAAATATAAAATCCCCCTTTTTTAAATAATGTTTTATCTCTGAGGTGTGCATGCCAAAGGCACTTTTGACACACTCAGCTTTTAAAATGCCCCCTTAAGGACTTTAAAAAGAACAATTCTGGAAAATATTATCCACTTTGGTTTTTTGTAAAGTACAAGCTGTCCTCTTACCTTCATGTCCACCCCATTCTCCAGCCTACTCTCTGGCTCAGACTTCAGCAACCAGTGGCTGTAGCTCTCCGGGTTCACCTGTGTACCAGAGCGCTTCTTTGTGCTACTTGGCTTCTTGGACGTTTGACCTCGTCCTGAGCTTCCTTCCATCCCTGCTGGAGTTTCTTTCTCCTCCAGCTTTTCACATTTTGCCTCTTTTGGAAGAGGCTCTGTCTCATCTGTCAGTAGAAACAAACCGATTAAGCATTGACAGAGTATGGGGGGAGGGGGGAGCAAGGGAGGCAGTACCTCTACGTATCAGAGGTATAGCCAGACCTTACATTTTGGATGGGCCATTGGGCGAACTGGGTGGGCACATGTTATGGTATCAGTTTGTCAGGATTATTGAAATATATGTAGCATAATTATTGATTATGCTGAATCAGATATACCAATATAAGAATACAACTTTAAAAACGTATTGAAACTGCAGCAATGAAACTGGCTTTCATGTCAAGCCCCTCTTTCCCCTCCCTTTTCCTGGGAACTTCTGACTAGTCAATTACAAACACTTAACAGAGACAAAAGGTACTGGGATATAGCTTCCTTCTCCTCCCACCTAACAAGGAACATGACTAGGTGGATACTTGAAGGCTCATCAAGGCTTCTGCAGAAATTAAACACAACTGCAGACAGAGGCCCAGATGCATCTAACAAACGTAAAAAAATCTAAAACGTTAAAGTCCTTAACGATTTTGAAAAACCGAAGCATGCACCAAAAAAAACGGTCAAACATGTTCGTTGCGGTATCGAGAAGTACAATGTATCAATGAATCATAATCCCCATCGGTAATCGGCCCCTAAATCATGCGCAGAGCAGCCAAGCGTTATGCTGGCTGCTCTGCGCATGCCATAAACGTAAAAAAAAAAACCACAACACAAACATGTGGCTCCCCACTTCCCCCTGCACTAACCAAAACAAAAAAAAAATTCAAATAGATCGGGAGGGGGCGATGGCGCTCATCAGGAGCGTCCTGTATGGGCGCCCTTGCCCCCCCCCCGAGATCGCCGCTGTTCCCCGCTTCAGACGGTTTTAATAAAAACAAATCTCCAAATTTTCTCATCCCCGCTCTCCCTCCCTTCCTGTATCTCCTGTCCTTTGCTCCATGGCTCCACCTCCTGCCATCCTCCGCCCCCGTGCCCCGCCCTCCTGGGGTCGTCGCCGCCGCTCCCACCCTCCACCGGACCCCCCTCCACATTACCGTCCCGTGCAGCGCCTCTCACCTGTATGCGAAGGCGCTGCACGGGATAATACAGCTGATCGCCATTTGCTTCTCCCTCCTCCGACGTCAGTCTGTTGTTCCTGGGCCCGCCCTCCATTGACGTAAGTTACTATGTTAGTTATCTTAACTTACGTCAATGGAGGGCCGGGCCAGGAACAACAGACTGACATCGGAGGAGGGAGAAGCAATTGGCGATCAGCTGTTTTATCCTGTGCAGCGCCTCCATATACAGGTGAGAGGCGCTGCGCGGGACGGTAACATGGAGGGGGGGGGGTCCGGTGGAGGGTGGGAGCAGCAGCGACAACCCCAGGGGGGCAGGGCACGGGAGCGGAGGATGGCAGGAGGGGAAGCCCTGGAGCAAAGGACAGGAGACACAGGAAGGGAGGGGGAGCGGGGATGAGAAAATTTGGAGATTTGTTTTTATTAAAACCGGCTGAAGCGGGAAACAGCGGTGATCTCGGGGGGGGGGGGGCAAGGGCGCCCATACAGGACGCTCCTAACGAGCGCCTTTGCCCCCTCCCGATCTATTTGAATTTTTTTTTTTGTTAGTTAGTGCAGGGGGAAGTGGGGAACTACCGGTTTGTGTTTTTATATAACTTTTTTTTTTTTTTTTTACTTGCCAGCTTGCATTTTTAAGGTGCAGGAGGGAGCGGGGAGATGACAGCTCAGGCCTGAGCGACAGGTCTGAGATCTCGCTAAATTTCTCACGTTAAATGATTTGTTAGAATCGTCGGTATGGTTAGTGCATTGCGAATTGTCCACATTTCAATGGTAGTTTCTGGTTTGCATTCCGTTTTCGTTATCTGCTAGCAGCTTCAGAAAAAGGCCTATAATGCATGCAATGGTGGCAAATTTTGTCGTTAAAGCGCCATTAAAGGGTCGTTAGAGTTTTGTGCATCTAGGCCTCAAAGTCTGGAGAAGCCATTGAAGACAAAGACTTCAGAGGAAAACCATAAACAAGGCATTTGCTTGTCAAACCATTTGCTAGTTACCTCAGATATGTATATCTGCCCCCTCCCATCAGCTATCAGACATGAAGACGCCAGGACACATGCAGAAAGGAAAGACTTATAATGTGATCATGTGAACAGACTACATTAACCATAATGCCTTGCAAATTATCCAGTGCAAACCAGGAAGCAAATGCACACAGGACATGCACTCATATTTCCCTGCAAATAGACTGTATAAAAAGCCTGGAAAAGCCCAGCTCACGCTCTTGGGACCTGCTTCTTCTTGGGATCTGCTGCGCTGGGGGCCTACAGCTCTACCCTTCTCTCCTGTAACCACGTGCCATGTGCTCATCACTCAGCTTTGTAACAAGGACTTGTAAGTAACTAATAATTCATATTTACCTTATTTAAGCACAGATTCTCTGTAATACTCTTATCTCTCGCTGCAACATTAATTGCTAAAATTGTAACTTAATAAACCCTTTTGAAGCTAAATATATGGTCTTTTGTGTCCTGAGTGGATGCTTTTAAATCTTGCAGTACAGAACACTGCATTTCAACAGATATATATATATATATAATTCATTGCAATTGTGAATCTTGTTGCTTTAATCGGCAACTGGTGGAGAATTATCATATATATATATATATATATATATTTTTTTTTTTTTTTTTTTAATTATAAACATTAGTGAGTGCTCTAGAGCTCTACCCCAAGTAAATTATTTCTTGTTAATATCCACACACCCGTCTCCCCCAGTGCCAAGTTGCAAATGTACAGTAAATAACAACTGGCTTCAACTGGCAACACTGCCGCTGCTCTGCCCCTTTGCGCATGCTTGGTTTTCACGCGTGCGTGAAAACTGAGTTTGTGCTGCAAGGGGGAGGCCAGCGTAATGGCAGCATATAGACAGTGCCATTGGCTGGAGCAAGTAGGAAAGGGTGCTGTTCTTGCCATCGAAGGACCCTTGCAGCTGGGATCCCCTCCAGCCAATAACAAGTGCACAAGAATTTTGGGTGGGCCTGGACCCAGCCTTGGCTATGCCACTGCTCCATATGCTCTAGTGCTGAACGGCACCAGCAGAGATACAGTTTCACTTCATACAGCAGGTTGCATGAAGAAAAGCAAAACAGCACAAAGGGCCCAAAGAATCTGTCACTTCCTAAGTGGCTAAAAGGAGGAATGGTGCTTTGTAAAACTACATCAGCTTCCTGAGCCACACAAGTTCCTGTAGATCTGGCAGCAATTACTGTGAGACTGAACCTTTGCAGCTCAGAAGACTGGAGCTGTGTGAAGCAACAGTCCTGACAATCCTGGGGAGAGCTAGACGGTCAGCCAGATCTGAGAGGAATGGGAGGCCAGACCAGTGGAATCAGGGAGGGGGGAAAAGGTGGAAAGAGAGCCTTCCGAGAGTGACGGAAAGGAGATGTGATCATGTGGAAACAGCTTTTTAAGAAATGAGGATAGGGCATGAGGGGAAGGGGGCCCAAGAGAAAGAAAGAAACATAGGAGATGGGGGGGGGGGGGGGGGGGGCAGAGACAGAAAGAGAGAAGAGGTACATGGACAAGGAGATAGGGAGCCAAGAATGAGTGTGCATGGTGTGAAGGGGAAGGAGGAGGACTTTCTGTATTTGAATGAGTACACCTTGAACTAAATACACATAAAAAAAGATGTGGGGTAGGAGGAGGAGGCATGGTGATGAGAAAAATAAGGAGAAGGAAGAGGTATGAGGAGGTATGGAGGACAGCATACGAGGAGGAAGAGAGGGATGGGGGAAGAGGAACAGAGAAAGTACCTGCATATAATTTGTACAGCGCTGCGTATGTCTAGTAGCGCTATAGAAATGATTAGTAGGATGGGGGCGTGTCAAGATGGCTGCCTAACCGGTTGAACGGCAGAGAGCTCTGAGCGTTTGGGGGGGGAAAAAATTTATTCCTATTCTCCAATAATGCCTCATTCTAAAAGAAAGGGGAAGCTAAAGTTAGATCCTCAGCCTACCTTGACGTCTTCTCCAGCCCAAGCGTCGCTTGAGCGCTACTTCACCGGTTTCTCCAGGTTCCATAGGGAGGAGGATCCCATAGCGGGAGCTCTCGGAGAAGCGCGATCCCCGCTGGGAGAGGAAACCTCTCTCTCACCACCATCAACATTTCGGACTCCTCCGTGTCCAGCGTCGACGGCGTCCCTGGAGGGAAACCCCGCCGATTCCGGAAGTGTATCGGCTGGGGTAACCAGCGAGGACCCAGGCATGGAAAAGTCGACTCTGAAGTCTGAGGGAGTTTATCTTTCCTCAGCAAAAAATCCGGAGGTGACATTGGAATCGATTGGGGTGATGTTGAACCTGATGAACTCTACACTACAAAAAACCTCTGGTGATGTGTTAAATTTAAATGCCAAGCTGGAAGAGCTAAAAGTAAATGTTGATTCTGTTAAAGATAATTTATCTCGGCAAAGAAGTTGAATCATTTAAGGAATTTAAGACTATGTTTATTAAAGACAATATGGACATAAGAAGAAAAATTGAACAATTAGAGAATTATAACAGACGGCTTAATCTCCGCCTGTTAAATTTTCCTAAGCTCTCGGGGGTAACTCCGATAGAAATATTCAGAAGATATTTAAATGAGATCCTCAAAATTCCCCTGGATGCTATTCCTCCGGTGAACAAAATTTACTTCATTCCTAAACCAAAAGGGGAACTGCGAGGAACAGAAAATATTATTCCGGATTTCCAAAATATTTCTGACATTTTGGAACAATCTTCTGAAACAATACTTGATAGAGCCACATTATTGATTTCTTTTGTCTTTGAACAAGACTATAATAATATATTAAGATTGTATTTTCGTAATGCTAAGGCTCAATTTTGTGGTTCTAAGGTCTGGATTTTTCCAGACGTAACTAAACAGACACAACAAAAAAGGAAAGCCTTTCTTATTTTGAAACAGAGAACAATTGATATTGGTGGTTCTTTTTTCTTGGCATATCCAGCAAAATGTGTGGTTAAGTTAGGTCAGACTAAATATACTTTCTTTTCACCGGAACAACTGAAATCATTCCTAGATGTGAAACAGTTGAAATGATTTATAACCTGGAGTAATAGCAGCTTTTACCTGGTAACAAATGTTGATTTTCATTTTCTGTAACTTCTCTGATTCTATCACTCCCTCCTCAAATTTTGAGGTCTAAGGAAGGTTAAACTATTTTTCTTTTAAATGTATAAGTTTCTTGTCCATTGTAAGATGTATTTTCTTTTGAAGTTTTTTCCTTTTATTATTTACTGGTAAAACACTGGATGAGAATGTTATGGTGTATATCATTTGCCTGTGTTTCTAGCAAGGATTACCTTGTTAAATGTATAATAAAACCATAAATAAATAAATAAAAAAAGAAATGATTAGTAGTAGTAAGAGGAAAAGGAGGTTGAAGGAAAGATAGACGATGAGAGGTGAGGGTTGGAAGGACAGAAGAGAGATAGAAGGGTGGGAAAAGGTAGCAGAGGAGAGAAAAGATAAGGGGGAAGAATAGTGGAGAGATGAGATGTGGAGAAGTAAGGACGTGAGCAGTAGGTGAACTGTGAAAAACATACAAACAGAGAAATATAAAGGCAGGGAAAGACCATCCAGTCTGCCTATCGACACCATCTACTATCCCCCCTTCTCTCTCTGCTTGGGACAAGTGCATAGCATCTCTTTTGAATTCAGATCAGTCTTTGCTCCACCACCTCCACCAGGAGGCCGTTCCACACATTTACCGCCCTTTTGGTGAAGACGTATAGCCCTAGGTTACTCCCAAATCTGTCTACTTTTACCTTCATTCTGTGCCCCCCCCCCCCCCCCCCCCCATTCCAGAGCTTCCTTTCAATTTAAAGAGACTCACCTCCTGTGCATTTATGCCACAGAGGTATTTAAACAACTTTATCATACCTCCCGTCTCCTGCCTTTCTTCCAAAGTATACATAATGAGATCTTTAAATCTGCCCCATATGCTTTATGATGAATACCACTGACCATTTTTAGTAGCTGCTCTCTGCCCTCCATTCTGTTTATATGTTTTTGAAGGTGCAATCTTTCAGAACTATACTGCCCTGACGCTAGAAGCAAATGCAGGCGCTAGAGGCCATTAGTGCCAGACTAGTGTCCGTGTTTGCTGGCGCACAATGCTCAGAGGTGCCTACCGCAGGAAATAATGAGCTCATCCCTGATCAATGCTAATTGCATGCAAATGTAGTCAACAGGAGGTTTATGTATTTGTATCCCACCTTATATCCAAGGCAGGTAATAACACTTAGATTGTGAGCCCTCCAGGGACAGGGAAGTACCCCAGTGTACCTGAATGTAACTCACCTTGAGCTACTAATAAAAAGGTGTGAGTAAAATCTAAATCTAAGAAAATAAATAAATAAAACACAACATACACAATTACAATAAAAACAACAATACAGACAATCAATCGATACAATACCAGCAACTCAGCATATATTCAGCAGCAGCAGAACACAAAGGCATCAATAATCAACAAGATGGTCTAGAAAATGACATTTCAACATTTGCTTACATGATGCAGTGTTCTGTTCAATTTTCAAAGAAAAAGGCAATTTATTCTATGCCCGAGGACCAGCCACAGAGAAAGTACCAATTCTTGTAAGTCGGTCATTTCCTATTCTTCCCGATGCTTAAAGAACAGTGCAGGCAAATCCTACCCCAGCCCAGAACTGGTGTTATGGTGTCAGCAGAGGAAGAAGCAATTTTGAACCTGATGAACCAAATATTTACACTAGTCTGTAAGCGTGTCAGTTTTATTTTTCCCCTTGTTTAGCAAAAAACCTAAGAATCTACCTTGGATGTCCCGAAGTGCACCATCAAGCATGATTTGTGCAAGAGGCTACCCATGCTCACCCTCAACTCAATATTTCTCATAACTCAAATCTTCTCCAGGCCAAAACTAGATAAACTAGTAAGTCCTTTTTTTTTTTCTATCCGCACAATTCTTAACACTGTCCTTAGATTAAAATGAAAGAACCAAACACACCACACAACCATACTTACGGATAGGGAACGTGCTTGGCACACAACTCTTGAGCACATGCGCCAGGCACAATCTTCCCCCCCCCCTGAACTCCCTAATGGTCAACGCTAACAGCATGCCTATATTTGCATATAATTAGCATTGAGCATTAGGAAGTGGTTTTGCCACGCTGTTCCGATGGTAATTTTCCAGCGCTGTTCTGTACAGTGCCAGAGGATCATCGGGGTCTCAGTACTCTAAGGGCCCTGTTTACCAAGCTGCGTTATAGGTGCGTTAATCGTGTACGCACCTACTATATCCCTATAGGCACCTACACAGCGCACGCGCTAATTGTAGGCACGTTAAAAACACTAACGTCCCTTAGTAAACAGGGCCCTAAATGAGATCTTACCAGAAACGTCTACAGAGGCATTATCACCTCCTTTTTCCTGCTGGCTATTCCTCTACAGAAAGGAGGAAGAGTGCTAAACGAGAAGGGATGTGTGTGATGAGTGAAGGAGTGTGAGAAAAGTGAAGATAATGGAAGAGATGGGACATTAGAATTAAAATAAACGAAAGATGGCAGCTGGATGAAAAAAAAAATCTAATGGAAAGGCAACAAGAACAGAACAGTTAACAGAAAGAGGAAACTTTAAAAATCAAAGTGGGAGAGGAAAAATTATTAAGGAAAGAAAAATTAAACCTAAATAAAATTGAAAAAATGAAAGAATTAAAAGAAAATCAAGAAATAAAAGTTTGTAAATATTTTATTGAACTGCTCTGCTACAGCTGAAATTGAACAAGTAAGAAGGCTGAGGTGAGGGAGGCGGGGGGGGAAAAGAGAGGGGAAGGGACAGAAAGTTTGCATCGCCAATCTGAGAGGGGTGGAGAGAGTTTCCTTTCTTGCAATTCTCATCTTTTTACTTATTGTCTCCCCAAACTAAGCTGGCAAACTACGCTTACATGCGCAAGATATTTTTATAAACATGGTTGGTGTAACCATCAGGCAGTCGCCTAGGGTGGTAGCTTCTTGAAAGGGGGGCATAAACAGTAGCTGTAGTCAAAGCAAAATGATAGTTCTTTGAGTTTCTGTGGCTGTCAGGACCTATTGGTGCATACTTTTAAAGGATTAATTTTTTTTTTAGGGAGGTGACGTGTTGAGGTGATCATAATTGTTCAGTTTAACTATAAACATCTTAGGGGTACCTTTCACAAAGGTGTTGGGGAAAAAGTAACCTTAGTATGCCCTTACACAAGTTTTTCGCAGTCAGAAAATGGCCGATTTGCAATTTCTGGCATTAATGGCCATGCGCTTGGGCCCTTATTGCCACCTATTGTGTAGGCCGTAAGGGCTCACGCGCTAATCAGTTAGTGTGTGGCAACATGGTTGTGCTGATTTCCGCTGTCACATTCACTCTCCGCACCCAAACATGCCTCCTCCCGAGAAATTCCCCAAAATTGTTTAGCATGTTTTATGCGTGCACAACAGCATTTTACTGTGGGGCACCTTAGCGCATGCTGCAGTAAGAATGCGCTAGTACTTCTCACAGCCTGGTAAAAGAACCCCTTAGGGGGAGGGAGCCTGCAATCCCAAAAATATAAATTGAAGGGGCTTAAGTCTGGAGGTTCGCTAGGGTGCTGAATAGGTTTGCAATGGTTCAGTTTACAAAGGCAGTAAAGTGAACAGCCTAGCGATGTAGTAGGCAATTTGGTGTTGGGGGGGGGTGAGTTGGGGAGTGTCACGAAATGCCTATCCACCCACCTGGGGTTGCCCTGCAGCCACTTAGAGGGTCTATCCCCAGCACAGCTCAGTTCCACCTGCCACTTGTGCTCTACACTAGCACCATCCTCCCACCGACTGGGTCACAACTGCCTCTGGGCTTGTCTCCTGCTCCCAAATTATCCCCCGTGATTTCTAGGTTACTGGAGGCCACACTCCAAGTGGCCCCTCAGTTCCCAGAAAGCACTCACAGACCCAACACACAAACCACCAACCACCACGATTCTTTATCAGTCCAGACAGGCAGAGGCAATGAACAATTATTTATTTTCTTAAAAATTGAACAATGAACAAAAAATGTGAAATCAGCAGACAATAATAGGTAACTGAAATATGGATCAATTATAACACTAACTAAACATTTGTATACTGTCTAAATAGTACCTGGGTAGATCAGGCTATATAACTGTTCAGAGCCTCAGCAAAGAGATCTGTCTCTCTTTTCTCCCTGGCTAAGACTGGAGGCAAAATCAGTACACTCTAAAGAAATGAGCTCCTGGGCCAATCAGAGCCCAGTCAACAATATTTAAAAGTATACTGCTGCTTGCTTCCTGCCTTGTTAAAGAAAAAGAACATTCAGTTCCCTGTAACAGCTTTACAACAGAGAAACACCACCTGCTGGCCAAACAGGAGAAATACACTTCAGGACATAATTAAGGCAGGAAAATATCCAATACATTTGTCAGGAATAAAATACACTGTTTCTTCACAGGGAATAACTAGACAGTAGTACTGTAATGAACATATTTTGGGATCCAGATCAAACACAACTGACAGAAATTAGGAGAGTTCTCTGGAAAGCGACTGTTCATATCACCAGATAGGACCCATTCTATTATGTGGATAAAATTATGTATGTTTTGTGGTGAGCCACTTAGAATCTTGAGATAATGCAGGATATACATATATATATATATATATATTTTTTTTTTTTTTAAATAGCCTCTATCTGGCAGATTATAGTGGGTAGAATAAAGCAGAAGAGACAGCCCATAGCTTAGGTAAAATAACAAATCTGGTTTCCAGTGTTGAAATAGACATGACTACAATAGGTTTGTTGTAAGGCAAGTCTGTTCAAGATTGGAGGCCATAATTTAAAATTTGTAGCATGTGTGGGGGCGTGTCAAGATGGCGGCCTGACGGTGTGGAGAGTTTGTTCAGAAACGCTGCTACTTAGATTCCTGAAATAATGCCTCACACTAAACGAAAAGGGGTGATAAGAAGCCAATTGCCACTGGCTAGAACATCTTCCCCCTCGCAGCAAACGCTGGATAACTTTCTACATCAAATACCGTTTGATACCGAATTGGTGAGTCCGTTGAAGAGCCTGGGAGAAGGAGCACCCGGGTCCTCTGGACTAGAGATATCGCTCACACCACCGGAGCTGAATCCTCCTCCTTGCCCGGCAGGCGCTGAAGCCGCGCTACCAGTCGGCGAATTGTCTGCTGGGGAGGCTGGGGAGGCTGGGAGGCCCGAGACAGCTCAGGAGGAGGCAACCCTAAAGGCTGTTTGGAGAGCAGTTCAAGATTTGACTGTGGCTGTAAAGAATTCTACAATTGAAATTCACCAAATAGTGAGTAAGATTGAGAAAGTAGATGCCTCATTGGAGCAGGTAAAAATGGATTGCGCAAGCCAAGTGAATCAGTTCAATACAGAAATAAAAGAAATTAAGGTTTCAGTAGGAGCCTTGATTGAAGAAAAAGTTAAGATACAACGAAAGATTGAGCAAATGGAAAATCATACTAGAAGACTGAATCTAAGACTATTGAATTTTCCACGTTCTTCATTATTGAATCCAATTGACCTATTTAAAAGTTACTTGCATGAAATATTACAGATTCCTGCTACTAGTATTCCTCCGTGCAATAAGGTTTTTTATATACCTGTTAAGAACCAAGACTTTAAAGGTCAAAAAGAAACAGAACAAAATATAACTGACTTTCTGGAAAATTCTACCTGTGAGATTAAAGATCGAGGAACTCTGATAGTTCAATTTATTTTTGAGCAAGACTTGAACCATGTACTGAACTTATACTTTAAAAATACTTCCAAATTATTTCATGGACAAAAAGTTTGGGTATACCTGGATGTTTCTAGGTCTACTCAAGATAGAAGAAAGATGTTTTTGAGCTTGCGCAATGAGTTAAAAAATTTGGGAGCTACATTTATGTTGGCATATCCCTGTAAATGTAAGATCACATATGGTAAAATTATGTATCATACCTGATAATTTTCTTTCCATTAATCATAGCTGATCAATCCATAGACTGGTGGGTTGTGTCCATCTACCAGCAGGTGGAGATAGAGAGCAAACTTTTGCCTCCCTATATGTGGTCATGTGCTGCCGGAAACTCCTCAGTATGTCGATATCAAAGCTCCATCCGCAGGACTCAGCACTTAGAGAATTACACCCACAAAGGGACACTCTGCCCAGTTCACCACCGCCGAAACGGGGGAGGGGAATTAACCCAGCTCATCCCCACACAAGTGGGTGAGGGGAATCCGTCCAGCTCATCCCCGCGGAGCGGGGGAGGGACACCACACCCGCCGATGCGGGGGGATCTGGCTTATCCTGCAACCGCAACCGCGGGAGGAGCTGACTGACCCTAACACCGCCGAAGCGGGAGGGGTACAAAGCTGCCCTACAGCCGCACGAAGCGGGAGGGAGTGCCGGCAGAATTTAAGTCTCAATCCAGCCCCGTAAAACGGAGGGGAGAGGAATGCAGCAGCTCACTGTAACACAAACTCGTCTCAACTCTTGAAGAATCCAAGTGAAAAAATAACTTGAACACGAAGTCTTCCTGAACAGGAACTGAAGACTAAACTTGAATCTGAAATGCAACCAGAATATAAACAGTACAGATATATGGGAGGGACTATGGATTGATCAGCTATGATTAATGGAAAGAAAATTATCAGGTATGATACATAATTTTACCTTCCATATCATCAAGCTGATCAATCCATAGACTGGTGGGATGTACCGAAGCAGTACTCACCCAGGGCGGGACATAGAAATCCCTGACCGCAACACTGAAGCTCCAAACCGGGCCTCCGCCCGAGCAGCCACAGTCAAGCGGTAATGCTTGGAGAATGTATGGGCCGAAGCCCAAGTTGCCGCCTTGCATATCTCTTCCAAGGAGACGGAACCGGCCTCTGCCATCGAGGCCGCCTGAGCTCTTGTGGAGTGAGCCTTCAGCTGGATAGGCGGCACCTTCCCCGCGGCCACATAAGCCGCTGCAATGGCTTCCTTGACCCATCTTGCCACTGTAGGCTTAGCAGCCTGCAGACCCCTACGATGACCTGCAAACAGGACAAACAGATGATCCGATTTCCGGAAATCATTGGTCACTTCCAAGTATCTGATGATGACTCGTCTCACATCCAGATATTTAAGAGCAGAGTATTCCTCTGGGTAGTCCTCCCTACGAAAGGAAGGGAGACAGAGCTGCTGATTCACATGGAAGCGAGAGACAATCTTGGGCAGGAAGGAAGGCACTGTGCGAATAGTCACTCCTGCCTCAGTGAACTGCAGAAAAGGCTCTCGACATGAGAGCGCCTGGAGCTCGGAAACTCTTCTGGCTGAAGTGATAGCCACCAAAAAGACTGCTTTCAACGTCAGGTCTTTCAGAGATGCCCTCGACAAGGGTTCAAAAGGCGGCTTCTGTAATGCTCTTAGCACCAGATTGAGATTCCACGCAGGCACCACCGAGTGCAGAGGAGGGCGCAGGTGATTAACTCCCTTGAGAAAACGCACCACATCTGGCTGCGAAGCCAGGGAAGCACCCTTCAGGCGGCCCCTGAAGCAAGCCAGGGCCGCTACCTGGACTTTAAGGGAACTGAGCGACAGGCCTTTCTCCAGACCTTCTTGCAGGAATGCCAACACTGAAGAAATTGGAGCAGTGAATGGAGAAAATGAGCCTGCTTCACACCACGCTGCAAAGGTTCGCCAAACCCTGGCGTAAGCAGTAGAAGTAGAGCGCTTCCTCGCTCTCAGCATAGTGGCGATGACCTTGTCTGAGAAGCCCTTCTTCCTCAGACGCTGCCGCTCAATAGCCAGGCCGTAAGACCAAAGGGGGAGGGATCCTCCATCACCACGGGACCCTGATGCAACAGGCCCTGCTCCACTGGCAGCCGCAGAGGATCGTCGACTGAGAGCCTGATCAAGTCCGCATACCAGGGACGTCTGGGCCAATCCGGACCCACCAGGATTATCCGGCCTGGATGCTTTGCCACCCGGTCTAGCACCCTGCCCAGCATGGGCCAGGGCGGGAACACATAGAGAAGCTCTTGTGTCGGCCACTGTTGGAGAAGAGCATCTACTCCCAGGGATCGAGGGTCCCGTCCTCTGCTGAAAAAGCGCGGCACTTGGCAATTGGCCGATGATGCCATCAGATCTAGGCTCGGCTGGCCCCAGCGCTTCGTGATGTCCAAGAACGCCTGAGCAGATAGCTGCCACTCTCCGGGCTCCAAGGTATGGCGACTGAGAAAGTCCGCCTTGACATTCATGACTCCTGCAATGTGGGCCGCTGACAGCTGCTCCAGGTTCGCTTCCGCCCACTGGCATAGACTCATAGCCTCCTTGGCTAGAGGGGCGCTCTTGGTACCTCCCTGGCGGTTGACATAAGCCACAGCCGTGGCATTGTCTGACAGGACCCGTACTGGCTTCAACGCCAGTACCGGGATGAACTCCAAAAGCGCCAACCGAATGGCTGTGAGTTCCAGGAGGTTGATAGACCACTTTGCCTCTGCAGGAGACCAGAGCCCCTGCGCTGTCCTTCCCAAGCAGTGGGCTCCCCAGCCCGACAAAGAGGCGTCCGTCGTGACAACAATCCACTCCGGGGTCACCAGAGGCATTCCTGCGGACAACTTGTCTGTCTGCATCCACCAGCTCAGCGCCTTGCGCACTGCTGGGTCCAAGGGAAGGCGCACAGCATAATCCTCCGACATCGGAGTCCAGCGCTGCAGCAGAGAGGGTTGTAGTGGTCTCATATGAGCCCTGGCCCAGGGCACTACTTCCATCGTGGCCGTCATAGAGCCCAACAGCTGCACATAGTCCCAAGCCCGAAGAGGAGAGGCTACTAGGAACTGGTCCACCTGAGCCTGAAGTTTGACAATCCGATTGTCTGGCAGGAACACTCTGCCCACTTGGGTGTCGAATCGAACTCCCAGATACTCCAGGGACTGAGTTGGGCGCAGCTGGCTTTTCTCCCAGTTGATGATCCACCCCAGGGAGCTCAAAAGAGCAACCACCCGGTTCACAGCTTTGCCGCACTCTGCATAAGAGGGGGCTCGGATCAACCAGTCGTCCAGATAAGGATGGACTTGTACTCCTTCCTTCCTCAGGAAGGCCGCGATGACCACCATGACTTTGGAGAAGGTCCGCGGAGCAGTAGCCAACCCGAACGGGAGGGCTCTGAACTGGAAGTGTCGGCCCAGGACTGCAAAACGCAGAAAGCGTTGATGGGGAGGCCAGATGGGAATATGCAAGTACGCTTCCTTGATGTCCAAGGATGCCAGGTACTCCCCTGCCTTCACTGCCGCTATAACAGAGCGGAGAGTCTCCATGCGAAAGTGCCGAACTTTCAAGG
Organism: Microcaecilia unicolor; assembly: GCF_901765095.1. Lineage (NCBI taxonomy): Eukaryota > Metazoa > Chordata > Amphibia > Gymnophiona > Siphonopidae > Microcaecilia > Microcaecilia unicolor. The sequence continues at coordinate 38,390,258 of NC_044043.1, forward strand.
CCCGATTGACCCCTTTGAGGTCGAGGATAGGCCGTACAGAACCTCCTTTCTTTGGTACCACAAAGTAAATGGAGTAACGTCCCTTGCCAAGCTGATTTTCTGGCACCGGAACGACCGCACCCAGGCGGATTAGATTGTCCAAGGTCTGCTGCACTGCCACAGCTTTGACCGGAGACTTGCAGGGAGAGAGTACAAACCCGTCTCTTAAGGGTCGGCAGAACTCTAGCTTGTAGCCGTCTTTGATGACTTCCAGCACCCAAGCGTCTGAAGTTATTGTGGTCCACTCGCCCAGAAACGAGGACAGCCGTCCTCCAATCTGCACTGGGGTGTGGACCAAGGCCCCGTCATTGGGTACGAGACCCTGGGGGAGGACCGGAGGGAGCACCTCCGGGACGGCGGTTTCTGCGAAAGGAATGCTGCTTGGGGGAGAAGTTCCTCTTGAAGGAAGAGGAGGCAGAAGAGCCCGACCTGCCCGGGCAGTACCGACGGGCTTCCTGAAACCGTCCTCTGGAGGTACCGGGACGAGTACTAGCCCGAGCCATGACCTCTGGTAACTTCTTGCCCTTAGACGTGCCGAGATCGGTCACGATTTTGTCCAGCTCGACCCCAAAGAGCAGCTTGCCTTTAAAAGGCAATTTCGCTAGGCGGGATTTAGAGGCGTGGTCAGCAGACCAATGCTTCAGCCAAAGCCACCGCCGCGCAGAGATTGTCTGAGCCATGCCTTTAGCTGAGGCCCTCAAGACATCATACAGCAAGTCTGCCAAATAGGCCAAGCCCGATTCCAGGGCCGGCCAATCAGCCCTCAAGGAATGATCCGAGGGGGAAGACCGCTGCACCAAAGTCAGGCACGCCCTGGCCACATAGGAGCCGCAAACTGAGGCCTGCAAACTTAAAGCAGCCGCCTCAAAGGACGACCTTAAGGCTGCCTCCAATCTTCTGTCTTGGGCGTCCTTTAGGGCCGTGCCACCTTCCACCGGCAACGCCGTTTTCTTAGTCACTGCAGTGATTAAAGAATCCACGGTAGGCCACAGATAGGCCTCACGTTCACTTTCAGGCAAAGGATAGAGGCGGGACATAGCCCTAGCCACTTTAAGGCTCGCTTCCGGGACATCCCATTGAGCCGAAATTAAGGTGTGCATGGCATCATGCACGTGGAAGGTTCTAGGCGGGCGCTTCGTCCCCAGCATAATGGCAGAGCCAACAGGGGCTGAGGGAGAGACATCCTCCGGAGAGGAAATCTTCAAAATGCCCATGGCCTGCACTAACAGGTTGGGCAAATCCTCTGAGCTAAAGAGCCGCGCTGCAGAGGGGTCATCCGCTCCATCCGAGCGGGGATCCGTCTCCTCCAAGGAATCCGCAAAGGACCGTTGGGAGAACTCAGATACGCTGCCCTCATCTACATCGGAGGAGACAAAGTCCTCCAAGGCCTGGGAATCAACCCGAGGGCGTTTACCTCCGGGGGCCTCAACCTCTTTACCAGACGAGGGAGCAGGGGCAGCGTTTTGCATAAGGAAGGCCTGATGCAGCAGCAAAACAAACTCGGGGGAGAAACCCCCCAGACTGTGCACTTCCGCAGCCTGGGCTACAGCCCTAGACGCACCCTCAACCGGCGCTCGCAAGAGCGGGGGAGAGACATGCTGCGCATCCAAGATGGCGTCCGGCGCGACACTCCGCGAAGGAGCCGCGCGGGAAGAACGGCGCTTAACTTTAGCCGCTTCTGTGCCGTCGCCCAAATTAAGGGCGTTCATGGCATCAGTCTCCCACCTGAAGGGCGGCCCAAGAAGAAGCCGTCCGAGCCGCGTGGCCGACCAATATGGCGGAGGCGAGCCGCGGGGGATGGGCATTTATGGCGGGAAAAACCGCCACGCCGGAGGAAGGATCGGGACACTCATCGGTCACGAAACTGTCACCCAACAAGGGTGAATCAGACTTTAAGACCCCCGCATCCCCTCTGGAAGCGCACACGCGATCCGGGGAGCGACTCTTTGCGCCCTCGCCCTCCAACGTCATGGGCTACGTGGAGACCAATCGGGGAACCCCCTGCCCGCTATAAAAGGTAAAAATTACCTGCTGTCCGCTCCGAGCTGTAACGACCTGGTGTCCCAGTGAGTAGCTGCAATAAACGTTTAAATAAACGTCGAAATAAACGCCTTTAAGGACGTTCAAAATTTTTTTTTTTTTTTTTTTAAACGGAGCCAGCGGGAGGGGGGAGAAAAGGAGGGACCTGGCGCCACCAGGTTTGCACTTGCTCAAAAAGAGCCCTCAACCCCAGGCACTCAACAAAACCTAAAAATTAGGCTTGGAGGCCTAGCCAGAGCTGCTGCTGTGTGTGACCACCACCTGCTGAGATAGAGAACATACTGAGGAGTTTCCGGCAGCACATGACCACATATAGGGAGGCAAAAGTTTGCTCTCTATCTCCACCTGCTGGTAGATGGACACAACCCACCAGTCTATGGATTGATCAGCTTGATGATATGGAATTGGGGAATAAGTATATTTTCCTAGAACCATCGCAGCTACAGCTGTTCTTGGACCAGAAAAAACTAAGCAGTCCGTTAGAGAAATAATAACTTTCAGTTATAAATAATATATGGTTATCAGGTTAAGCCGAGTTTTGTTTTAATAGATGCTTATAAAATCTCCTTTGTTACCTATCGCCCCCCCAACCAACCAATATTGTGGTCTAAGGAAGAGAGAATATTTAATTGCTATATTAATTCTTGTAATAATGTGGCTCTGTGTTTCTGTACAAGAAAATTTTTTTTGTTTTTGCTTGTTATAAAAATTCAATAAATAATTTAAATATAATATTTGTAGCATGTGGAGGGCCAAAACATACACACACACACTCATACTCTCTCTCTGTAAATCATACACTTACACACTCTAAGAACTCCCAGTCTCTCTCTCATATATCCCTCCTCCCAAAGTTTTCACCCAGTCTTTATCGCGTCTACCTCCGCCAGCTTTCACCAAGTCTCTTTCTCTCTTATATATACCCCAGCCTTCACCGTCTCTCTCTCTCTCTTAAGTAGTCCCCCCTCCCAGCCTTCATCCCGTCTCTTTCTCTCACCAGCTTCAGCTGCAAAAGAATAAGCATGATTCTTGCTTCCCTACCGCAATCCAGCTATCTGCAAGCTTGAGCCGCACAGTGCTGGAAGTTCAGGTTGGTCTCGCAGTTTCAAGAATGTGCGGCTCAAGTTTGCAGATAGCTGAGTTGCGGCGGGGAAGCAAAAATCCCACTGTAAGCATCTGTGTTTCACCACAAGAATTGCCGAAGTTCTGTGGGCCAGGTAAAGGCACTTGAGGGGCCAGATTGTACAAGCCTGTTGTAAGGTTTAATGGTAGATTTAACAATTCCATAGAATGATCCAAGCCAGGCCTGAATATGCTAATGACATTTTATAGGGTCTCAAAACTAAAGCAGGAAAATACACCAAGACAGGATTAAACATGTATTGCGAGGACTGTGCATGGAGGTCTGAATACTCGCATGCAAAACTAGTTGCAGGGTAGAAGAGGTGTATGCACAATGGTAAACCCGGGGCTGGACAAGCCTGGCTTACAGGACACAGGTATATTTACAGCAGCACATTAAGACACCTAAAGGGTTACCAGCTAGATCCAGGTTATCACTGACAGTTACATCCTAGGAAATTATGCACAGAAAAAATAAATTATGCAAAATTAATTATGTCTTTTACACATTGTAAAAGTGTTTTTTTTAAATCTAACCTGTGTGAAAGAAGAAATTCCTGTTTCTCCCCACAGCTGCCTCTCTCACCCTTTATTCAACACATCTCTCACCTTTCTCACTCACCCCCATTCTCCATTGCCCCCCGCCAGTTTCTCCTCATTACTGTTACCCATTTCCCCTCAGTCCTAGACTCCCATCTCTTCGTGCAAATATTCACCTTTTTACACAAGACCTGCTTCAGGCTTTCACTCTACTCCATTTCAGTCCCTTCAGGTTTCTCTCTCATATGTCTTGGTTGCATGACCTCTGTCTCCAGCTGCAAAGCCACAGACTCTATACCAGAGGAGAAACATCTGTACTGTGAGGATCATGAAAGCCAACCACTGATTGAACCCCAGTACTGACCACCTTTTTTCTTTTGCTTGCCTTTCTAAATAATGATTAAGACAGCTTAGGGCATTTTTAGAGTTCAGTAGATTAAGTGCCTACCACAAAGAGTCTAAGCAAATAACTGAGGCAACGAGTGATACTCAAAGTCAGAAGGAATGCCAGGGAGAGAAGCAAGATTTTGAATGCTGGTTTCCTAGATTCTCAACCCATTGACCTAAATACAGAGGGGTCCTTTTACTAAGGTGTGCCAAAAATGGGATGTTAGTGTAGGTGCGTGTTTTGGGTGCGCGCAGATCCATTTTTCAGCGTGTCTGTAAAAAAGGCCCTTTTTTTATTTTTGCCAAAAATGGAAGTGCGGCAAAATGAAAATTAGTGCACGTTCATTTTGGGTCTGAGACCTTACCGCCAGCCATTGACTTAGCAGTAAGGTCTGTTTAGTATAGAGCTGTCTGGTTTTGCAGAGATCAGCCAGCTTGGTATAAATAACTTATTCCCTTATCTATGATCTACAGCTAGCCTGTGTCGTCTTGGCTTTTTCAGGGATAAGTTAACAGACAGGCTTGCTTGGCCTAAAATAATGGGCCATAAACTTTAACAAGCCTCTGTTTGTTTCAAACAGGCTCTAAACATAATGCAGAGACACTCTTTCAGTGAAGGACAAATACGAGTGATATTCAGGGAGATTTGAGGTTACAAAGGGCAAATGATGGATAATTGTGAAAAATACCAAAGAAGCAGAATTATGTGAAGGTGACCTCAGAGGTCAGAATTGAAGAAAACCAGATAGTAAAGAGAAAATATAAGGCATTAAGTGATTGGACAAAATTAAGCTTCAGTAATCTGACAAGCACATCTTGTGGCAGTCAGATTTGTTAAGATTCCAGGGAAACACACAGAAAGCCCAGACAGAGATTTTATTTTCCTTATACTGAAATTTAGACTGATATCAATAAGAATTCAATTTTCTGTAATACTGGGATAAAATAATTTTTATTGTAATCATTTATTTACTCTAATAAATTTAAGCATTATTATAAAAGAAAAAAACTAAACTCTGGAGTGTCTTCCCTTTGCCAAAAGGGCTTTTAGTCTCTTCTGAAGTGTTTAGCTCCCTTTTAGAGGCAAGAGCTGGGGGCTTTACAGGTCTCACACGGTAATCATGTGGTAATCATCTACGTGCGTAGAATAACAATTACCACCCGGATTCTGCCACTCGCAGGAAAATAAAAATTATTTTCTGGCGCACGTAAAAAAACAAAATACCTGCCCAGGCCTCGCAATAGCCGGGCGCTAAGTCCAAATTGATATGTGTTGGGTGCATGTAGGTGCCTACGCGACTTAGTAAAAGGGCCCCTAAGCTACTCCACCAGCCAGTTCAGCAGAAGAGTAGTTTCCCTTCTACTAGGCAACAGTATTAGAGACTTTCTTTGCTGTGAAGTGTAGCCTAGAATATGCAAAAATGAACTGGTAATGTTAATCCCACTCCAGGTAAATATGCAAATTACAAGGATTATACATGCTGTAAAAAAATAGTATGGTATATTACATGAGTCTTTAACAAGAATTCCACAAGTATGCAGTTCTGAAAAAGCAGGACGTGTTGCTGGATAGATTTGGGGTGCACTGCCTGAAATGTGTGAGTCTCATTGCTTTAAAACAAACATGGGGTGTTGCAGAACAGGGGGTTCTGATTAGTACTACAGAGTCTCAGCATGTCCAAACTTGAGAACTTGTACCCCTCGTGCAGCATTTTCTGCACTTACCTAAGTTTGCTGATCTTTCCCATTTCTTCTTTAGTTGGGGCATCTCTGGGTTGTTTACACTAACCTCTGTATAGTAGGCAAAAAAATAAAGGTCATCTTTAAAGCAGTACCTCAGTTCAATTTGGTTGTACCACAGAATGGTGGTATATCAAATCTATTAGGCAAAGAAAAAGAATGAAAGGGGCCGCCTACCAAACAACACAAGTTAGGATGTCACAAAGTGGCTCAATTTATTAACAAAGAATCTTCAATATCTAATTTTGCATATATAGTATTCCAAAAAAATGCACAAGTTGTATACATTAGATTCTTCTCAATATAGATAATCCAGTCTTCAATTTCCAATTTGCATAAACAGTATTTTAAAAATGCACAGGAAGTAGTGTATATTAGGTACTTCTCGATATAGATAACCCAACACTCCAGTATTTCGGCAAAGAAATTGCCTTCTTCGGGGGTCCTAATAAGAAGTACTCAAGACGTATGTACTGTACCAAAAATAACTCCGGATGTATCACTTTACACTGTAGAGGAACCGATGGTGCGAAAATTGAGAAACAGGAGGCTAACGTCAAAACGTCCACAGCAAAACAAAAGGCGAAACTGCCCTTCCCTCTAACGATTTTTTAGTGCATCTTCCTCTCAGGCCCTAGACTTTTTTTTTTTTTACTTATTATTATCTCGCTCCAGACTAGAGAACTCACCCACATTCCCAGCAGCAGCCAATGGACAAAGCAGCAGAGGCTGGCTATTCTTCCGATCCCTCTATATGGTAACCAATGACTAGACAAGGTTGAGGACTCGCCTCCCTTGTGGCGAATAACCGTGGAGTCCGCCTCCTCCACCTTCTAACCAATGACAAAGGAGCCCCGCCTTTCTTCCTTGACAGTCAATGATCGGAGGAGACATTGAAACCCCGCCTCTAACTTGTAGCCAATGGCTGTCGGCTCTCCTAGTCTCCTTCGTGGGAATTGTAGTCTACCTTTCCCTAGCATTTCGCTGGAATCTGAAAGCCGGACTCCTTTCCGAACTATAGCTCCCGACATAGCTTCTTCCTTGATCTCAGCTCCTCCTTAGTGCTCTCATTTACCTCTTTCTGTCGCTCATTGCCGACACGGCTAGGGCTCCAGCGGTGAAGTCTTGAGCTGCCATGGCATGGAGCGGCCGTTTTCCAGCGCTACTGGCCCCATGGTTTAGGTCTGCCTGGTGCCGACATCGAAGGGGTATCGCTTCCTGCATCGATCGTAAGAAGGGGATGGGATCGCTGCTAGCCGTCTTTTTAAACTAGTCGGATGCATCCAAGGAACTACATCTCCCAACATGCACATAGGTTAGTCTAGGTCTGGATTAGCCTGTCTGCGGGATACGGAGTCAATTCCTCATCCTCAATGCCTCGTCGTATTTCTTGTAGTAATCAGAGGCAGGCAGGCTAAACTGGACCTGACTTTTCCATAAGGCATGCTGGGACTCGAAGTTTTGATTATCTAAGAATAATCACTGTGAGCATATGGTACTTATGACCTTAAGTCAGGGCAATCATTGGACAAAACGGTGGCAGGGTAAGGGTCGCTGGTGGAGGAGTAGCCCAGTAATTAAAACTACAAGGTGAGAACTAGGGAAAGGAGAGTTTAAATCTTATCTAACACTCTTTATGACCTTGAACATATCACTTCACCTTTAATGGCTTCCTGCACAAAATTAGACTAGGAAGGCCTCTGGGAACAGGGAAATAGCTATTGTACCTGTAATTTAGCTGGTCTTCAGTTGTCAATGAAAAACAATTAGCTAAATATTTAAAAAAAATGCCCCTCCTTTTAGGCTTGGATATTTGCTCACTCACAGACTGAAGGAGTCCTTTTAAAAAGTTTAGCTTGAGTTATGTGCAGCAGAGCCCCTAGGAATAAAATGGTCCCTGTTGCTGTTAACTCGAGCTAAGCTTTAGTAAAAGACTCCCTAACTCTGCCTGAACACTTTTAAGCCTAGGATAAGTATCATGGACTGTAGAATTAAAGCAGCGATCAGTAACTATCAGTGGAGCAAGCTACACGACAAGGCCAGATTTGTGCATATTGTGGCCCTTAAATTGTAACATTTAAGAGGCCCCACCTACCCTTAAGTAACAAGTAAGTTTTTAGATTTAATAGACAATAAAGGGCTTTTTACTAAGCTGCAGTAAGCACTACCACAGTTAGGGAGTATTTTACTAAAGATTAGCTCGAGTTATCTGCAACAGGGCCCATTTTATTCCTATGGGCCCTGCTGCAGAAATCTCAAGCTAAGCTTTAGTAAAAGACCCCATAAGGCCACTTTTTACTTCATCAGCTTAATAAAGGGACCCCTAAATCTGATACTGCTACAAATAAATATTGCAGCAAGCAGAGGTTTAAAATCTAGATTTGTCCAGGAACTAAACTGTTACGTTCCTGGGTGGAGGTTTTAGGCCAGTCCTAGATTTCTGATGACTTCATTGGGGTGCATTTTGGTACTTGGAGCATTCATTTCAAATATTTTGCTTATCTCCCCACCCCATGTCAACCAAGCAGGCTCATCCAGACTTGAGTTCATTGCATGCATGAATTTGTAGTTCTGATTTTCCCATTACTTTCCCTAAGAAAATCAGAACTACAAATCCATATATTCAATGAGACAAAAACAGGACTAAATAAGTCATTTTGGTAAACTTGGAATGAGCTGACATGGTGGTGGCAGGGGGCTGTTAATACCATAATCCAGTGGTTCCTAAACCTGGTCCTGGAGACACCCCAGCCAGTCAGGTTTTCATATCCACAATGAATAGTCATGAAAGAGATTTGCATGCACTGCCTTCACTGCATGCAAATCTCTCTCATGAATATTCATTGTGGATATCCTGAAAACCTGAGCCTCCAGGACCAGGTTTGGGAACCACTACCATAATCCATGAGATGAAAGTTCCCATTACAGAAGTGTTTGACCTAAGTCACTTTGCAGCTGTGGTAGAAATAAATCTAAAATAACCCCCCCCCCCCCCCCCCCCCAAGTAGATACACTACCTCCTCATTTAGACTTCTCATCCTTTCAGCTTCTATGGGCCTGACTGAGGAACAGAAGGAGTTTCAGAAGGTAGCCTTTGACTTTGCTGCCCGGGAAATGGCACCTCACATGGCTGAATGGGATGAGAAGGTAAAGAGCACAATGTCTGAGTACATGAATGCGAATATGATAAGGTATGAATTTCTCCCCAAAAAAGCCTGTAAGGTGAAATGTTGCCAATGTTGGAGATCTTATATTTGTTCCCTGATATTTGGGACTGGTGTCCAGCAATGTATTCATTCATTAAAGCTAACTAGGAACACTTGAAAATGTTTTGTCATTGTAGGATTCTTAAACTCTTGTAAAAGAGTTTGAGGTTTTTCTTCATGTGTAAAGATTAGACTGTTTTTTTAAGCATTTTCAGAACTAAGCTCCTTTGTATGCTTAAAACTAACTTTATGAACTCGTTTTTATCCTCATAAGCATTGGAGCCGACTCTGTGGGTGCTTGAGCACCCCCAATATTGGAAAAATTCCTTGTATGTGTCCAGGGAGGGATTATTTCCATTGGGCTTAGCACCCCCAATAATTTCGAAAAGGTGACTCCCAGGATTTTTTTTTTTTTGCTTTGAATTAGTACCCATGTGTCGGATTTATGGAGCACCTGTTTTTTCATAGAGGTTTTCCTAGGGCTTAAGGAGCATAAATCCAGCCATGTTTAAGTTAGTGTTTGAGGAATCATCAAGTCTAGCGCAAGGCTTTCTCTTTGCAGTAATCAGCAGCAACTATAAGGATGGTGTTAAGTCAAGGAGCAGTTAGTGACAACACAGGTTTTAGGCCATGGCATGCAGAGGAGCTGTAGGAAAAGAAACTATGGGGTCGATAATTCAGCTTGATTTAATCAAGCAGGAAAGGCTCTTGTTTACTGAGGGGCCCTTTTACAAAGGTGCGCTGAAAAATGGCCTGCGGTAGTGTAGATGCATGTTTTGGGCGCTCAGAATAATTTTTCAGCGCACCTGTTAAAAAAAAAAAGCCTTTTTGTATTTTTGCCAAAAACGGACACGCGGCAAAATGAAATTGCCATGCTTCCATTTTAGGTCTGAGACCTTACCGCCAGCCATTGACCTAGCAGTAAAGTCTCACGCGGTAACCGGGCGGCAATGACCTACACACATCAAATGCCATGTGGCGCGCGTCCAATACGAGCGTCTGAAAATAAAAATTATTTTTTGGACGCGCACCAAAAATGAAATTACCACAAGAGCCAACGTGGTAGCCGGGCGGTAACTCCATTTTGGCACACTTTTGGGCGTGCGTAGACGCTTACACGGCTTAGTAAAAGAGCCTCTTAAACCATAGTAGACGGTGCCAAGAATATGGGCTCTAACAGCTGCAGCACTGTACAGGTGGTTCTTCTGTTCTTAAGCCACCTGGAGGCTCAGAGGTAGTGCTCCCCCTGCTTGTGCCAGCACTCAGGCCAGTCTTGAAAATAGAATTGGCACGTGTTATTTTTCGATAGTTTCCAAAGACCCCCCCCCCCCCCCCCTCCAATACACACACACACACTTTCTCTCTTTCTAAATGCAGCTAAAAGTAAGCACCTTATGAAACAGCCGTTTTACCCTTGTAAATGGTGCTGAAAATTGTCCTTTCAGTGCTTATCACTGTTTGGTTCTACAGTACCCTCACACCTGCTGTTGATTTAAAGTAGATCTAAAGCTTTGCAACTGGTAGCGTTTGCACTGTCTCCAGGTTTCCTGGCTCCAGGAGGGAGACTTCTTAGCCAGTCCTGCTTTTACACTGACACCTCAGTGCTCCGTGGTAAAAGTAGTAGGGATTAGCCTGAGATCTCTCTCCTCTTGTAGCTGTTCTGCTTTGTGAAGCTGTTGTTTTGGTTGTCACAGGAAGTGTTTCCAGTTGAGACCATGCGGCGAGCAGCACTACTTGGGTTTGGTGGGATCTATGTCCATCCTGATGTAGGTGGATCAGGACTGTCTCGCTTAGATACCTCCATCATCTTTGAGGCCTTGTCGACAGGATGTGCAAGCACTACAGCGTATATGAGCATTCACAAGTGAGTGTGTGTGCGAAGAGATCGCTGGGCCTCATTCTCAATGTGGTATTCATGGTTATGAAGGAGTCTGATGGGGTTGCCTCATTCTGTCATTGGTTGTGTCTTCCTGTCATCTGTGGTCTCTGCAGTCTGTGTTTGACTTTTGTTTTCTGATCTGCTACAGTTCATATATTGGGAAAGTGTTACATGCCACCTGGGTCTTACACCCTACCCCCTTCTCTCCACAGCATGTGTGCTTGGATGGTCGACACTTTTGGGAATGAGGAGCAGAGACATCAATTCTGCCCGTCACTCTGCAGTATGGAAAAATTTGCTTCCTACTGTCTTACTGAGCCTGGTGAGTTCTTAGGTTTTGTACTTCACTCAGGGAGATGAACCTTAATGCTTTCCCAGATCTCCCTAGGGCAGTGGTTCCCAAACCTGGTCCTGGATTTTCAGGATACCCACAATGATTTGAATGCACTACCTCCACTGCATTCAAATCTCTCTCATGAATATTCATTATGGGTATCCTGAAAACCTGACTGGCTGGGGTGCCTCCAGGACCAGGTTTAGGAACCACTGCTGTAGGGTAAAAGCAGAACTGGAGAATGGAGATGGAGAGAGTTGAATCAGCAGTGAGGTAGAGTAGATTCAGAGAGAGTCTTGAGTGCTAGGGATGGTGAAAGAAGTCATGACACAAGTGAGCCTGGGAATGTTTCTCCGGCCTTCCCCAAGCGAACCAGGCAGGAGCTGAGGAGAGGGAAGCCACACCTTGGACCTGCAGGACAGTTCTTGGTGCTAGTCATTCCTAGGTCCCGCTGTTCTTTGCAGTCACTTCATTGTTTGTCTTCCATACAGGCAGCGGGAGCGATGCCGCTTCACTCTTAACATCGGCAAAGAAAAGTGGTGATTGTTACATCCTCAATGGTTCCAAGGTAGTGGGAAATTTTATTTACTTAAAACACATAACAACCCCTCTACATGTCTTAATCAGCCCACACTCTGCCTGATTCATCCACAGCACTATGTCCCTCAGCCAAAATAGGCTTGATGAAAGAAATATGTCTAAAGCTGTTTGTTTGTTTGTTTGTTTCTTTATTTAAAAATATTTATATGCCGCCTTATCTACAATCCTAAGCTAATTACAACAGAAACATTCACAATTTCAATAAAACCACAGTTAACATTAATATCACATCACATCTTACAGAAGTACAATCAATCTAATAACTTGATACATTTTTTTTAATCGGAGAGCTCCGACAAATGACGCAGCCGTTCTGGCAACTGGTTCCACAAAAGGGTCCAATTGCAGAGAACACAGTCTCTCTGAGTAATCGCAAGAGCTTGAGAATGATGTACCACCGATAACAGACCACAGTGCTCAGATCATAATGCCCTAGTAGGGTAATACCATTCAATAGCCTGCTTCAAATAGACTGAAGTCGATCTAAAAACCATAACCAACAGTTTTGTTTTTATTTCTATACCTTATTAATCAAGAATATGCTTGCATAGAGCAGATCCTTTCTGAAGTTAATAAGTTATTTTCATATGTGGGGATTTAATTAGTAAGGGGTCCTTTTACTAAGGCGCGCTGAAAAATGGCTTGTGGTAGTGTAGGCGTGGGTTTTGGGTGTGTGCCGATCCATTTTTTAGAGTGCCTGTAAAAAAGGGGCCTTTTCTTTTTTCCCCCAAATTGGACATGTGGCAAAATGAAAATTGCCATGTGTCCATTTTAGGTCTGAGACCTTACTGCCAGCCATTGACCTAGCGGTAAAGACTCACGCGGTAACCGGGCAATAATGACCTACATGCGCCAAATGCCACTTGGCGCGCACCCGAAAATACATTTTTCAGACGCGCGTATCGGACGCATGCCAGAAATGAAATTACTGCAACAGCCACACGATAGTCGGGCGATAACTCCATTTTGGCGCGTGTTGGGCACACGTAGACGCTTACGCAGCTTAGTAAAAGGGCCCCAAGGTTCTTTAGATGATGTCAGGAATTTAAACAGGTCTGAGAGTTACATCTGAAAACATTCAGTAGCCTCAGAAAAAGGTTTGTTTCTACCTCAGTACTTTGCTGACTTTGGTATAGCTAAGTTGAATTTCTGGGGGATGAGCTTCTGGTGTGGGTCCCCTCAGGCTCCATTATGTGGTATGAGACTCCTCCTCCTATCATAAGTACATAAGTAATGCCATACTGGGAAAAGACCAAGGGTCCATCGAGCGCAGCATCCTGTCCACGACAGCGGCCAATCCAGGCCAAGGGCACCTGGCAAGCTTCCCAAACGTACAAACATTCTATACATGTTATTCCTGGAATTTTGGATTTTTCCAAGTCCATTTAGTAGCGGTTTATGGACTTGTCCTTTAGGAAACCGTCTAACCCCTTTTTAAACTCTGCTAAGCTAACCGCCTTCACCACATTTTCCGGCAATGAATTCCAGAGTTTAATTACACGTTGGGTGAAGAAAAATTTTCTCCGATTTGTTTTAAATTTACTACACTGTAGTTTAATCGCATGCCCCCTAGTCCTAGTATTTTTGGAAAGCGTGAACAGACGCTTCACATCCACCTGTTCCACTCCACTCATTATTTTATATACCTCTATCATGTCTCCCCTCAGCCGTCTCTTCTCCAAGCTGAATAGCCCTAGCCTCCTTAGTCTTTCTTCATAGGGAAGTCGTCCCATCCCCGCTATCATTTTAGTCGCCCTTCGCTGCACCTTTTCCAATTCTACTATATCAATCATTGGCCTTATCTCTGCCACCTCCTCTGGGGGGGGGGGGGGGGGGGGGGGGGGGGGCTGTTCCACACATCCAGTACACTTTATGTAAAGAAATACTGCTTTAGTTTACTCTGTCTGTTCCCTTTCACCTTCATCCTGTTCCCTCTCATTCCAGCTTTCTCTTTTTTAAAAAATATATTTATCATATCTCCCTCTCTCCTGCCCTTCTTCTGAAGCTTGTATATTGAGATCTTTAAGTATGTCCCCCTATGCTTTACGAAGAAGACCAATTACCATTTTAGTAGCCACCATCTGACCCAGTTCCATCCTATTTATATCTCTTTCTTTGAAAGTGTGGTCTCCAGCATTGTATAGAGTACTCCAAATGAGGTCTTGCTTATACAGGGGTATAGTCACTTCCTTTTTCCTGTTGGTCTTCTATCCTTTCTTTCCCTGTGTACCCAAGTATCCTTCTAGCTTTTGCCATTGCCTTTTCTACCACTTCTACAACTTAAGATCATTGTGTAAAATTATTCCCAAGTTCTGCTTTTCTTTTGTCAAAGAAGTACTTCACTCCTGAAAACGTACCGCTCCGTCAGATTTTTTTGCAGTCCAAATGCATGACCCTGCATTTTTTTTTAGCATTAAATCTTAGTAGCCAAACTGTAGACCATTCTTTAAGTTTTGCAAGATCATTCCTCATGTCTGCCCTGTTGTAGATTTTAATATATAATTTGCAAAGAGGCACACCTTTCCTGATAGCCTTTCAACAATATTGCTCACAAAAATGTTAGGGCCAAGGATCATTACCCATTGTCACCTCCCCTTTAATCAGTTTCTAATCCAATCGGTGACTTTAAGGCCCGTACCAAGGGCGCTCGGGCCCCAATGCACAAAAGTCACAGCTAAACACCATGCACGTTTATATCTGCGGTTGAACTTAGCAATTTTGAAACGGAGACCATTGCTCAAAGGAAACTGCGTGCAAAGGAGATGCATGAAAAATCTGTAAGTGGATCGGTAGGGAAAATGCCTAGCACATGCACAGAGCAGTCTCTCGGTAAGCGTTGATGTTCTGAACATGCACTTCCACCTTCAAAGCTCAGCTTTCCACTCCTATGTCGCACATGACCAGCTAAAACACAGAAAATGTGTATGTGTGTTTAAGCTATAAAATCTTGTTTGTTTTGCAATAGCCTTCTAAATAAAATAGTTGTGGTAATTTAAGAATTTGGAGTGGCGGGTAAGTTTACAAAGAAAATGCTTTGTCTGTGAATCGTCTGCTCAGTTGAAGTGAGTTTTTTGGGGAGGGAGAGGGGCGTTTTGTTTTTTGCTTTCTTTACAACTGCTAGCCTTTGTCTGCCGAGGGCTGGGCAATTTAACACAAGAACTCTACACAGTCCAGCAAACTGCAGTGCAAGCATGCGACAACCGCTCCAAATCTGCTGGAAACGTTTGCACGGTAAAGGTAGGCGCTCAGTGCACAGAAATGTCTGTGCATTCCCTGGAATGCTCATTTTAATACTAATGAGCTTGTTGTAATACATTTGCTTAGGGTGATTGGTAGCTGCTATGGTGAATGGTAAAAGGGATGCAGAACCCCTTTGTGCATTAAACGCTAAATAATGGCTGCAACCAGTCTTAACTTTGCAAGCCCGGTAAACTTTGTGCATTGGGCCCTTAGTTTATTTGTTAGTTGCCTGTGTGGTAACATGTCGCAGGATTTGCTGAAATCTAAGTACACTACATCTAATGCTCTCCCTCGATCCAACTCGTTGGTCACCCAGTCAAGCAAATTAATCAAATTTGTCTGATGAGACCCACTTCTGCTTGGGATCCAGAAATCCATTGGATTCCAGAAGCCGAACAATTCTGTTTCAGCAGTATTTCCATTAATTTTACTCACCACAGAGGTCAAATTTCCATTACTTCCACTTTTGTAGAGAGAGATCATATCTGCACTTCTCCTGTCCTCCGTGGCCACTCCCAACTCTTAAGTGTTAAAAAGGTTTATTCAGTACATTATATCCCATCTGCCCTCATTGCTTTCTCTACATTTAGGTTAGTTAGCTTCTCACAAACATAATTTTGTGAGGTATTCCTCGCTTCCATTCCTATATATGTTTTGTTTTCTGTGATCCTACTCCCAGCCCTGTGAACAAAGAACAGAAATATTTGTTAATCAGTTCCACTTATCCTCATCTTCTACATGTTCCTTCCCTTCATCCTTGAGTCTCACACTGTCACTTTTGCACTTCCTCCTATCACTAACCTGTTAAAGTCTTGTTTGTATCAAATCCAGTCCCCTTTCCCTTTGTTCCCCCACTTTACTGTATTAGTTATTTTTTCCTCCTTTTTAATCTTTACTTTCCTGACCGCTTTACCAGCTTCCATAGGCAGTGGAATGGGGTGAGCCACTAGGACCACGGCCTCATCAATATTTTGCCTTACACAGAATCAGAAAGTAGAGAGCTTGGAAATGTGGCTGTAGAATGGTTTCTTTGGCGCCTCTAACCGGAAAGATGTTCCTTTGCCCCTGGCAGCTTCTCTTAGCTTTTCCAGATATTGTTGCCTGTCTTCCTCTTTCTGGGGCCCTTTTACTAAGTCACGTTGGTGCCCACGCGCACCAATTCGGAACTACCGCGTGGCCCGGGTGGTTATTTCATTTTATTCACACACCAGAAAATATATTTTATTTTCTGGCACGCAGCACTAACCGGGCGGAAATCGGCATTGTACATGCGCTAACGATTACTGCCCGGTTAATGCGTGACACCTTACCACTACGTGAATGGGTGGTGGTGGTGCACTCCCTCAGCCCTGCTACTCCATTACACCCCCTACCCAGACACCAGTACTGTTTAGGACTTTTTAAAGTTTAAAACTATTTATTGAACTTGGAACATGGGACACAAAAAAACAGTAAATACAAAACCATCTCATCAATCAAAGTACAATTTTTCACAATTAAGCCCCATCTTTTAATAATACCTAAACAATACCCTCTGAAAGTACTGGAACTAAGCAGGTAGGACAAAAGAAAATTTTCAGCTGAGGGAGCTGTACTCTTATACTCCCCCTAACTGTTAGTCTATTAGTTCCAATACATCACAAAACAGTCTCTACCCTCACACAAAATAAATTGTGCAAAGATGGCATGGAAGTCCCTTCCCCACCCAAATCTGAAAAATTAAAATGAATTAAGAATAAGACTTTGAGCCCTAGGGGCTAGTGACTTTATATACACCTCCCAAATGGACATAAATAACCTTTTCCTCTTAATAGTGGTCTTGGCAGGTCTTTGCTCTAGCAATATCAACTCATGAAATTGATTTCACAAGGCCCAGAATTAAGGCACATCTGCATTTGTCCAAACATGTTTTGGACTATTTAAAACATTCTTCATCACAAGGCATGGTTCCTGGATGTTGGTCAGGTGGTCTGGTCCTGTTGCACATGAGTCCTATCTAGAGGGCGACCAAAACATTTTTTGTTTTGTTTCAGCTGAAACTGAATCTGTGGCCTCACAGTTTCAGCTGAAACCAAAATCAGTATTGCACAGCACTCCCTCCCAACCAAAAGCAAGCCACACGTCTCTCCCAACAGAAAGTGTCCTCCCTGGCCACCATAAATGCCGCCCTTCCACTGGGAGGAATCGGCAGCCATTTTGAATGTGAAGCCAACATGGGCAGGAGTGACTAGATATTGCTGCCCCAACTAGGCCACTGGACCACCAGGGCAAAGGTAGGCCCAGGTAAAGCCTGTGGGTGGTGAGAGGGCAGTGCTTTGGTCCGGGGGGGGGGAGGGGGGCAGAGAGTGGTTCCTGCTTTTGTCAGAGGGGGGGGAGTTTTGGTTTCAGCCAAAAATGCGTTGACATTTTTGGCCGCACACAGCCAAGATCAAATTTTGGCCCGGTGTCAGTGCCGAAACTGAAACCGAAATTCAGTTGGCCTCTAGACATGTCACCTGATGGCCTCTAGAGAAGAGCTTTGGTGAAAATCTGTTTGTATGTGCTCATACATTCTTTGTGTTAATGTCTTGCATTTTTTGCTCATCAGGCATTCATCAGTGGTGGTGGCGATACAGATATTTATGTAGTCATGTGCCGCACAGGAGGCAGTGGCCCAAAAGGCATCTCTTGTATCGTGGTGGAGAAAGGAACACCAGGACTCAGTTTTGGCAAGAAGGAAAGAAAGGTGCGGGGCTGATGGTTCTTGGGAAAAAACAGAATGGGAGGTGAGCAAGGATGAGAAAAATTAGATGGAGGGAGGGACAGAGAGTTGCAGGAGAAAGGAAGCTCTGGGAGAAGGCTGGACAAGGGTTGTTGGTATCTTTTTGACTTTTCTGTTGACTGCAGCTGTTTCTGCTCTGTGGGCTTGGCCCCTTTATTCACTGATGTTATGGCAATATATTGGACCAGAGTCACATTTTTGGGCTGAAAGTTAAATCCCTACAAATGCTGTGGAATACACTGAAACAAATTTCGGAGGCAGCTCTCATCCAGTCAGGCAGCCACAAGAAGTAACAAGGCCCATCCCTGAAGGGCAACAGGGAGCTTTTCCCTGGGTCAGTGGGCATATGCTCCTGTGTCCTCGGTATTAGTGTGAGTAAGGGACCCAAACTGGCAACCTTGAGACATGATTAACTAGTTCTCTTGAGAAAGTTTATGATGAAACATGATCTATGTCGGGACCCCAAATAACCAATATTGAAAGCTAAGTTTTGAATTGTTATAACTATTCTTTTTAAATTTATTTGCACTTAAGCACTGTTTGGAACGGCAAAATTGATAATCTTATGATGTGCGATGATTACATTATGTGAACTGAAAGTTTGATGTTAAACTGTACCTACTGTACACCGCTTTGGGTGAATCTCTTCATAAAGGCGGTTAATAAATCCCAATAAATAACAACATAGTAGCTTTGGGATTTTTAAATCAATTGGTGACCCTTTTCAGTTACTGCACCCTTGGGACAAGCCTTGTGAAAGGGGAGACTTCTAATCTAATCCAGTCATTTACATTCCACCAAATCCCCTCAATAGGTTCAAAGTGGTTTACAAAACTTGCAGTTCCAGTAGGAACAATAACAATTAAGTTGATATGTACATCAAGCTACAAATATAAAATAATGCATAAACAACTGCAAAATTAGGGGAAAGAAAATCAAGACAGAAACTTTTCGAACACAAATAAAGTTTCCTTTGAAAAGCTTGGTAAAGAACATTAAGGGGCCCTTTTACTAAGCTGCGTAGGCACCTAAGCGCGTCCTAAGCATGTCAATTTTGAACTACTGGCCGGCTACCGCATGGCCCGGGTGGTAATTTCATTTTTTACGCACGTCTGCTACACACACCGGAAAATATATATATATTTTTCCGGTACATGGCGCTAACCGGGTGGTAATCGGCATTGTAAGCACGCTGACAATTACCGCCCAGTTAACACCTTACCGTTAAGTCAGTGGGTGGTGGTAAGGTCTCAGGCCCAAAATGGACACGCACCAATTTTCAATTTGCCGCACATCCATTTTTGGCCAAAAATAAAGGCCTTTTTTCCAGGTGTGCTGAAAAATGGACCTGCGTGCGTCCAATAGGCGTGTCTACACCAGCACAGGCCATTTTTCGGCGCACCTTAGTAAAAGGACCCTTAAATCTGATATCAGTGGGAAGATTATTCCATAATAAGGCAGCCTGATGAGCAAAAGTAGTATTAAATATAGATTTAAAGCACAGAAGTTTTACAGAAAGGAAATGGAAGATTAAATTATTATTGACATAAAAGAGATCTTCTTGGGGCAGAACCTAAAAGCTGGTGCATAAGAGATTCTGAAGAAGCACCATCAAAATCCCTGTAAATCAAACAAACCAACTTATATTCTTCCAGCGCAATTTAATCAAAAGTGGTGTCACCCTATCATAGTTCCATAATCCCCAGATCATTCTAGCTGTGGTATTTTGCAGTAGTTGCATCCTAGTTGTAAGTATAGCAGAAATGCCAGACTCGGGGGGGGGAGGGGGCACACATTTCCTTTCTGCTCTTCACACCCCCCCCCCCCCCATCTGTTTTGAAAATCACCTTCCAAACCGTCCCCGTGCTCTGTCATCTCTCAACAGCAAGGAAGTTGGTAATGTACTTTCCAGCAGCCATCGCAGCACTCCCAGCACATGCTCAGTTCATGCGTGTTGCCTCCCCAGTCCACTCTTGGGGTCCCTCCAGAATTGGAGGTCTGGCTATGCCCCGCCCTTGCTCAATACAGCTCCTGATGAAGCTGGAGGGTGAAACTGTGGCCACCATTGAGTTTAAACTAAGTATTATTACAAGCTGTCTTAACAATTTTACAATACATGAGAAAAAAGAAGAAATGTATTTTTGCACTAGAATTATTAAAATAAGACATTAAATATGTTTGGGGTTTTTTTTAAGTGGTTTTTAACCCATGAAAGATACTTCAGCCTTAAGGTGGTCATTTATTTTGCCAACTGCAGACATCCGAGGTCTTTTCCTCCTGTTATATGATCTTATAATATTGGATCCGATGTAAGCACGTTGCATATTTTGTTATTGTTTTGGACACAGTTATTTTCTGCAAAGGATTCTCTCTTTCATTGTTGGGGGCCACACGGAGCTGACACTATGGAACAGCCAGGCCGCAGGTGTGTACTCATTTCCTGTGACCGCTACTGTTTTCCCGCAGGTGGGATGGAACTCCCAGCCCACACGAGCAGTAATATTTGAAGACTGCATGGTTCCTGTGACCAACAGGCTCGGGGCTGAGGGACAAGGCTTCAACATCGCCATGAGTGGTCTGAATGGGGGCAGGATAAACATTGGTGAGAGGCTTTAGAGTTTTTGGGGGGGAGGAAGAGGTACCAGCAGGGAGTCAGCACTTTGCCAAAACTGATGATTACATTCTTTTTGTCTTGTACCTGTCAGCCTCCTGCTCCTTAGGTGCTGCTCATGCCGCTGTCCTCCTGACCATGGATCATATCAGTGTTCGCAAGCAATTTGGAGAACCCTTAGCTAAAAATCAAGTGAGGTTTTAAAATGTATTATCATGTAATCTTGAGGACAGACTAGAAAAAATAATTAATCTAACCAGTACCGATGAAGGACCTCTTGCTGACAGGAAGAAGTGACCACACCAACAGCCAGAATTCCTAAACCATCTTCTCCAGTGCTGGTGTAGGAATTGGGTCCCTAGCCATGTGCTAAGTATTATATATCTGATATTTAAAAAGATGTTTCCATTACGTAGTGTCCCACTATTCCAGAACCTGTGGATAGTTTTGTCCATCAACCAGCAGGTGGAGATAGTGCTGTTTCCCTTTTTGTGCATTATTTTCATAGATGCACGGTTTTTTTTTAAGACCTCCTGTTATTTTACAGTCTTTTTGACACATTCACTGTAAGACTCCTGAAGCAGGCACGTTATATGCCGAAACACGGAACCATGTCGAGTCTTGAGCTTTGACACCATTGGACTTTCAGTAGATATATTTCAATGCACATTATTGGACTTTTAGTATATTTATTTTATGCTGCTTTTATATATATTTTAAGCAATAAATTTTAATTGTGTTGTGCCTGGGGTTTGTTTAGCCTTCCTCTGTTCCCACGTTTTTTGTGTATTGTTGTTTTGCCCCGTGGGACCTTTTCCGTTCAGTTACCCTTCTGGTTTCTGACTATTGCATCAGCACGTAGGGTTTCAGAGCTTTAGGCTCTCTCTTGTCGGGATCCTTTTCTTTGTTTTTCGGAGGCAGGGGTCTCCCAGCGCACGGTTCCAAAAGTAGTATCAGCATTTCATCTCAACCAACCAATCTGTGGAGCTTCAATCCTTTCAAAGAGAGGACAAAGAGGCTCAGTGTTCTTCCTTGCAGCTTCTCGATGTGCGTAGAGTCCTCATTAGATATCTGTAAATCACGAATGAGTTTTACAAATCGGACAGTTTGTGCTTTTTGGTAAACAGAGGCTTGGCCTCATGGCTTCCAAGCCCACAATTATGAGATGGCTGAAGTAGACTATCATGGCAGCTTATTTGCTTGTGGGGAAACAGGATCCTCAGGCCTTGCGGGCTCATTCTATAAGGTGTACAGCAACATCCTGGGCGGAGACTACCTTACTGTCTCCTGCAGATATTTGCAAGGCGGCAATGTGGTCGACGCTGCATACCTTTGCCAAGCACTACAGGGTGGACGTTGCAGTGCACTCGGAAGACAGTTTTGGGGCTCTGGTCCTCTGGGCGGCGGTGCCAGGATTCCACCCACGCTAGGGATTGCTTTTGAACATTCTACAAGTTCCGGACTAGTGGGAAGTGACGTAATGGAAGGAGAAATCAGGTTTTACGTGATAATTTTCATTCCATTAGTCCTTCCCTCTATTCCAGAGGCCTGCCCGAGGTTTCTGAGATGTTTAGTCTGTACAAAGTAATGGGCCAAATAATGACTCTGACCTCACATGGTGCTTCCTACATATCTGTTCTCTATAAGTTGTCCAGAGATGAGAGAGGTCCACACGTTTGCTCATCTAGTCAGTGTTAGGTTAGTGAGTTGTTTAAGGTTGTTGTGTTTATTCTGAGTTTCTCCTTGCTGCTTGCCTACGTAAATACTGAGGAGCTGGACTGGATGCCAAGAAAAGAATGTTTTAGCTCAGTTTTCAGTTCTCTGTCTCCATCTGCTGGTTGATGGACACAATTATCCCACAAGTTCTGGAATAGTGAGAAGGACTAATGGAAAGACTAATTTCTCCTTATGGTTGGCATCAGCACTAACCAGTTAAGTCTTTTAATGAATATGTGGCCCATTATAAACATGATTTTATGTATATACTCTGTAATTGTGGTTATACACATAAAGGTTGTGTGTACACTGGTTTGGGGACGGGCCAAGGTTAAGGATCAGGACATGGGCTGACAAGTTTTATGGAATGCAGCGAAATTCAGCTACACTCTGCATAACTTCAGTTGTAAAACAGAAGGCCTGACTTGTACATAGAAGTGGTGACATAGTTATCGCTAACGTGTGTTTAACAGTGCCATTTAAATAGAATCTACAAATAGCGTCACTGCAGGCACTTTACTTTTTTCAGCGGCTGTAGCTGTTGAAAAATATATCCCTTTGTGTTTAGGCCTAGTAGAATCATAGATAACTGTCAGTACTCTGCTTCCTGGCCAGCCTGAGGGGGCGGGTATTTGGCAGGCATGGATCTGCACATTGATGTTCATATGCCTGATGCATGTTTTTTTTTTTTTCACACAGTACCTACAGTTTAAGCTGGCAGAGATGGCGACCCGGTTGGTTGCTGCCCGGCTGATGGTACGAAAAGCGGCATGCTCACTGCAGGAGGGCCAAAGTGATGCTGTCGCACTGTGCTCTATGGCAAAACTCTTTGCTACAGACGAATGCTTTGCGGTAGGTCATCTGATCCTGAGATTGGTGGTGTAAAGCGGCAGCATCTTAGGATAATCCTTGGGTTATGCATTCCTTGCTATAAAACAGTTCCTGTTGATAGCATTGCTGTTCTAGTTATTGATTGATTGGGCTTTTATTAACCACCTTTATGAAGAGATTCACCCAAGGCAGTGTACAGCAGGTACGGTTTAGAATAAAAAAACGTATAATTTTGTTAACAGCGTAACAATAGTAAAATGACCAAATACAAACATGAAAACAATCAATGAGGTGAACTTGAAAATGGGAAATTGAAACCTAGTGGAATACAAACCAATACCATTAGCGACAACATGGAAGACATTCAAATAACATAGATAGATGCAATGTCAGCATAATACCAATGATACACATATTAGACATTCAAATAACTTAGATATGATACTAATGCTGGTCCTACAATACAATGAAATATCTATGTAACCAAGGGGGGGGGGACAAGTGTAGTTTATATACAGGACAGGCTGATAGGGGGCTAGAGGAAGACCAACTGCCAGAACATTTTATTTATTTATTTATTGCATTTGTATCCCACATTTTCCCACCTCTTTGCAGGCTCAATGTGGCTTACAATACATCATGAATAGTGGAAATAAGAAGAGAATAGACGTTTGGTATTACAGAAGGATTTTGGGTTACATGATAGTGAAAAACATGATAGTAATATAACAAGAGAACAATTTTAAAATAGTTTTGGATACATGTGGGGGAATTCACGTGTGTTAATCTTTGTGGTATGTCCTGTAAAAGAGATGGGTCTTCAGTAGTTTGTGAAAGTTGGTTAGATCATAGATCGTTTTTAGGTTGCACGGCAGCACATTCCAGATTTGTGTGCTCATATATGAAAAGATTGATGCGTGCATTAGTTTTTTGTTTGCTTGTTTTTTTTGTTACATTTGTACCCCGCGCTTTCCCACTCATGGCAGGCTCAATGCGGCTTACATGGGGCAATGGAGGGTTAAGTTGTATTTTAGACCTTTACAGTTGGGGAAATGAAGATTAAGGAATGTGCGAGATGATTTTTTTTAGCATTCCTGGGTGGGAAGTCTATCAAGTCTGACATGTAGGCTGGGGCTTCGCCGTGAATGATTTTGTGAACTAGGGTACATATTTTGAACGTGATGCGTTCTTTGAGTGGGAGCCAGTGTAACTTTTCTCGTAGGGGTTTAGCACTTTCATATTTTGATTTTACTATATATATATATTTTACATCTATATAGACTCCTGAGGAAGGCACTTGCAGTGCCGAAACAGGGTACCCTGCAGAGTCCTCATATAACAAATTGCATTTCGAATCTCGAACGTCTCTGGTCTGTTCATTGAAGAAACTGGTTCCATTCCCACTCCTCTTTAGCCCCATAAACGTTACCACTTGCAGTGCATCACTTCTAATCCAAGTCCTCTGTAGGTAAAACTACTAAGTCCCAAACTTAAACTCCGTCTTCTTCACATGATGTGGGTTTTGTTGTTTTGGTTTGGTTTAGTTTTTTTTACTGCGAACAGAGCCTAGTATATTTACTGGGACAATTCTTCTGCAGTCACTATAACTATTGTAACATGGTGCAATTTTTTAAATGTGTGCAGTGCCTGCAAGCGAATTTTCAAAGGGAAAGTCCCTGCAGATTCTCCTTTTGAAAATTCGTGGTCAGCCAGCACCTTGAAGACTAATGGACTTTGTACCTACTTTCTGGCATATGTAGTCTGCAATATGAAAGTTTCAAAACAAGAACCTAGGACATTGGATGATCAGTTAGCAGCCACACTGGTGTTGCTAGCTATTAGAACGTTGTAGGGTTTTGGGCGTGGATATGGGCAAGTTGGGTGGTGGAGGGAACTTCTCCTAAGAAAGGAGTTCAAAGAGAGGAGATGAAAAAGACTGCCCTGGATGGGGTGAAATATTGCAACTGGGTTACACTCTGGCAGCTGTGAAAGTGTCAGGATTAATCAGACTAATTTTTCCCCTTGTATAAAAGTGTTAGGTATTTTATTAGACTCAAAGGGGTCCGTTTACTAAGGCGCGTACGCGCATCAATTTGCAGTTACCGTGTGGCCCGGGCGATTTTTGTTTTTTACACGCGTTGGAAAATAATTTTGATTTTCCTAAGCGTGGCAGAAACCGGGCGGTAATCATTATTGTACGCTTATAGACTATTACCACCCAGTTATGCATGAGACCTTACCGCTGCGTCAGTGAGTGGCGGTAAGGTCTCAAACCCAAAATGGATGCACGCCAATCTTTAGTTTGCTGCATGTCCATTTTCAGCAAAAAATTTTTAAAAGGCCTTTTTTTTGTTGTTTTTTTTACAGGCGCGCTGAAAAATGGATCTGTCTGCGCCCAAAACATGCGCTTATACAAGCACAGCCCATATTTCAGTGCATCTTAGTAAAAGGACCCCTAAGTTATCCTTTCAATCTCATGTAGACACAAAGAGCCTTCTTTCTTATGCATAATCTTTGGCGGGTGCACAATCACTTTGCCCAAGATCACTTCTGTTTGATCCTGAGCATGTTAGACTATTGTAATATTATATACTTGGGATCCCCTAAACAATTACAAAAGCGGTTACAGTCTATTAAGAATACTGGACTCCTCCTAATTCACTATATTACTTTTTTCAAAGAGTATATCTCAGTATTTCATAAAGAGCCACTGGCTTTGCTAGAGCTTTGTTTACATTTTACTGCCATATTTATAGTTCAAGCAGTTTGTATTGAACAAATTGATAAAATACTATGGGTTAGCCCCACTGTATTGGTTAACTCGTTTCATTTTTATTTATTTGTTACTTTTGTACCCCACATTTTCCCACCTATTTGCAGGCTGAATGTGGCTTACATAGTACCGTAAAGGCATTTGCCAGTCGGTTGATAACAAATACAAGGTTATATTGTGGTCGAGTGAGGTAGGTTTGTGTCAGGCACCATGAGGGTCAAAGGGAATGAAGATTGTATATTGTCCGGTACGATCATTGGTTATGCTGTGTTGCTGGGTGTGGGGATTTACGTTGGATCGTTGGGGTAAGCCTTTTTGAAGAGGTTGTTTTTTAGTGATTTCCTGAAGTTTAGATGGTCCTGGATTATTTTCACAGCTTTTGGGAGTCCATTCCATAGTTGTGCGCTTATGTAGGAGAAGCTGGATGCGTAAGTTGTTTTGTATTTAAGTCCTTTGCAATTTGGATAATGTAGGTTTAGGTATGATCGTGATGATCCGATTCTGTTTCTGGTTGGTAGATCTATGAGGTCTGTCATGTATCCTGGGACTACGCCTTAGATAATTTTGTGGACCAAGGTGCAGATTTTGAAGATGATCTGTTCTTTGATTGGGAGCCAGTGCAGCTTTTCTCGGAGGGGTTTAGCACTTTCAAAGCGTGTTTTGCCAAATCTAGGGCTACTAGAACAACAACTCGATTTACTTTTCCTTCTTTAAAAATCATGAAAAGAACTAGGTTATTAGATAACCTTCTTTCATTCCAAGCAACTCATCTTAGTAAAGATATTCATAACCCTCTGCTCCCCACCTTAAGCTACTTTCAGTTTAAAAAAATATATTAAAATGTACCTATTTAGAACATTTGTTTTGCAATCTAATAACTAACTTGGATTAGGGTTTGTTTTTTTTCTCTGATTAAAATGTGTATGTAAATTTGCTGTTCACAGTCTGTAGTTCCTGGAAATGTCCAGCTTCTTTTACATTGAGATCTGTTTTGAACCAAGAGGTATTAGCGGAATACAAGCCATATTGTTAATGTTAACTTAGTAATATGAATAAGACTGAAGGTGCTGGATATTCTTTCTTTTTCTGTTATCTACTGTGTTATTGCCCCTTTCTCTTTCGGGTACATTTACCCACAGAAGGGAAGTATAATTTTCAGTGCCCTGCTTAATTACCCGTGGTAAAACCTTTTGAAAAATTCATTGCCATGCGACTTGAGTGTGAAGGTCTGGGAACTTTCGTGATCAGTGAGGGTTCTTTCTTGTATACTGAAATATCTGCAATTACATGGCCTGGCCAGCAGGTGACACTTCTGTTTTTGGCATTGCAGTAATAATATAGAAATATATATTCCTATATCAACATTTTGCATCACAATCAGTACGTATATGAATGTCAGGAGTTATTTTCCACCAACAGAAAGCGAATTCACAATATCAATGTCTCTGGTAACATTCAACAACTTGTGTACACAAACCAGGACTCTTAGCCACCAACTTCAAGAAAGTGCTAGCAAAACAGTTCACACCAGTATAATGTGGCAGATATATAATTTATGTGTATAGAGTACCCTCAGATATAAACCACTGTAACTGCAGTCAATAATGCTGCTAAAAAGTGGCATAGCACTTCTTTCATTAGGTAACTCTAACCATTTTTTTGGGAGAGCAACATATGCTCATTTTTTTATGCGTCCCAATCACCACAGTGCTATAAAATCACTTGTTACTTTTAAAATAGTATATACTAGGTGAAAACTGTGCACTTATCTTTTGAGTTCTTGCCTCCCAGGCAGAACTATCTTGCCTTGCTGAAACATTTATCAGTTGCCTTCCCCTGGAACTGCCCGACTCCGTGGGGTTTCAATCACTTTCCTCAGGGACAAGGGTTAAGGCTGCATAGATGTTATCTTCCTCCTTCTTTGTTGCTTCTTTTCTTTGTTCAAGCAATCCACAAAACAAGGCCAGTTTAGGCTAGTTTTCACCTAGTATATACTATTTTAAAAGTAACAAGTGATTTTATAGCACTGTGGTGATTGGGACGCATAAAAAAATGAGCATATGTTGCTCTCCCAAAATAATGGTTAGAGTTACCTAATGAAAGAAGTGCTATATGCCACTTTTTAGCAGCATTATTGACTGCAGTTACAGTGGTTTATATCTGAGGGTACTCTATACACATAAATTATATATCTGCCACATTATACTGGTGTGAACTGTTTTGCTAGCACTTTCTTGAAGTTGGTGGCTAAGAGTCCTGGTTTGTGTACACAAGGAGTTATTTTCCAGCATCTTCGTCCTCCTCCTCCATGAGGCTATTTTTTCCTAAAATTTGTTTGTTTTTTTAAATAATAATGGCATAATGTTGTGCTTTTATTTATTTAGATTTTGCTCACACCTTTTTCAGTAGTAGTTCAAGGTGAGTTACATTCAGGTACACTGGATAGTTCTCTGTCCCAGGAGGGCTCACAATCTAAGTTTGTACCTGAGGCAATGGAGGGTTAAGTGACTTGCCCAAGATCACAAGGAGCAGCAGCGGGATTTGAACTGGCCACCTCTGGATTACAAGACCGGTGCTCTAACCACTAGGCCACTCCTCATTAGACCACTCCTCCACTCCACTTTAAAATACCAGACCAGAAAAGCAGTGAATTGAAAACATCCATTGAAAGTTAAGCCCCTGGCATTGTGTCTGATCTCTCTGGCAGCATTTTGTCCTGACTCCATGATGATGACTTGCATCCCTCTCTGTCTCTCTCAGATCTGTAATCAGGCTATACAGATGCACGGTGGATATGGGTACCTGAAAGATTATGCTGTGCAACAGTTCATGAGGGATATCCGTGTTCACCAAATCCTGGAAGGTATACCCATGTTCCTTGGGTTCGGGCTCCACAGTGGTGAAATAAGGGTTACAGGATCAGATGAGTGGGCAGGGAACTGCTATTGGTTTCTGTATGGGCTGTTCTATGCTTATCTAACCACAGTGGAACTATCACAAGTGGGCAGACTGGATGGACCAATATGCTGCTTTCATTTACTATGCTGTTATGCTTGGTTTAGCACCTGTTAATGACTACTACTACTACTACTACTATTTAGCATTTCTATAGCGCTACAAGGCGTACGACCTTATATCAGCTTGGGTTTTTGCAGTTGGGCATGGGTGGGTGGGGGGAGGGAGCCAGGAGTTGTCTTGTTTTGAGTCTGGGAGATATTTTCACCATTTTTTTTTCTATTAAAGAATTGTCCGCATTGTTGCTGCTTTCTGATAATCACCACCCGGATCTTCTCTTGCTGTCACAGGTACCAATGAGGTGATGCGGATGATAGTAGCAAGAAGTTTGTTGCAGGACTGACTTATGCTGGTGGGATGTGAAGGATGGATAGAAGTTGAGTGCCCCAGCAGGCGTGTCTGTTGCTGAAGCTCAGGGTCTGCCCTGTGACATGACCTGGAACTACATCTTTCTACATTCAGTTTGTCTCAGCTACACTATCTCTGTATCTGGAGAGAGAGAGGATGGGACGAGCTGCTGCTTCCCTTCTGCTCTGTGGATTACACTGGAACTGAAATCCTTGAAAAGGCCTCACAGCCTGCAACAATACCAGCAAAACTGAATGTCAGAGTGCAACACAAGAATTTCAATCGAGATTAATGGTTCATGTATATGATTCATGTATGCATTCAAAGTTCCCTAACTAATTTCTCATGTTGTAATGTGCTGTCTCACATCATCTGGCAATGCAAGACTGGCTCTGGAGCCCTAAGGAGACAAATGGAAGTAACCGAAAAGTTTTCTGAGCATAGCAATGTTCTATGGAGCACTAGCTTCTCAAATGACTAAAACTAGTGTATTTTGTGGCCCTTTCAGCTATAGCATTGTCCAGATCTTAACTAGGGATACATGTTTTTGTAGTCTTTTCCTTTTTGTTTCTGTAGGAGACCTTGTGGGAGATGGCAGCATTTATGACTTTGGGGGACTTCAAGGTTTTCAGCTCTAGCCTTGTGAGAAGGAGAGCAGGCAGAACTTGGATTTATCATACAAATGAAATGATGTGCTTTAATCAGCAAAGTGCATTCCTCCCATCAGGTTGGGCTGTTGGGCCAGTACTTGCTCATTTGGAAGAAAGGAAAGAGATTTGAATTTAGCTCACACCATTCTCAGTAGTAGGTCAAGGGGAGTTAAATTCAGGTACAGTAGATATTCCTGTCATGGTTCTGAGACACTGAGAGAAGAGTTTCTCCTAATGCATTTTTGGACCATTGATTCAGGGCTAGAGAATGACACAGGGCTAAAATTTGTGTCTCTGTCCCCCCCCCCTGTCAGCTCTGTTCTCATCTGCAGAAGCCTTGAACACTTATAATTTTATATTTACATATTTTTATTAAAGTATAAAAAGGAACAATATGCTGTGCTACTGTTACATATAAATTACAAATAGAAAACAATAACAACGAGCAACTATAATAAACTTCCCACCACCCTCTATCCTTCCAACCTCAACAATAGCTGACTTCTACTACACCAAGGAATCCTAATTTACCCTGTTAAACTGGCCAGGGGTACAAAATACAACCTGTTCTGTATACTGTGGAGGGGAGAAATATGCCCTATGAAGCACTGTTATGATTTTTTAATCTGTGACTGAATAAGAAGTCATCAATAATCTCAGGATTCAATCTAGCTCTCCTGTCTTCCAGTCTCTCCTGCAATAGAAGATGTCTTCTTAGAAGATGTGCTGGTAGCAGGATGTACAGGATCCCCCGTGCAAATTTTGCTAGCTGTGGCCAGCATGTTTGCTTGTTTTTTTTCCCCCCCAAAATTAAAATATTGTTGCCTGTATCAATCAAACATAAATAACAGTTCAGTTCATTAACAGGCTTCAAAGACAGTGGCGCAAGGCCAAATTTGTCCCCGTCCCTGTGTCATTCTCTATTCAGGGCTAGCTCAGAGAGCAGTGTACTTCCTGAACACCACTGGGTCAGTGCTAACTTAAAAAGCAGAGAGTCCCTTGTTAAAACATTACCACTTCTTTCAACAGCAGCATCCAGTATTCTTTGGTGATCTCTCTTCTATGTACTAACCAGACTCAAACACGCTCAGTTTCTGCTGTCTCAGAAAGGATAGAATTAAAAGAAATTCAGCCAGTTACTGTGCAGTATTAAAAGGGCGATCAATGCTGTCTTAACATACATAAAATATCCTCCCTACGTTTATTGTTGTGGGCAGATCTAGTGTCCAGCATATATATTTATAGTTATCAGGAAACATACTTGTGGTGAGGGAAACTGGGACTAATAATACAAATGCCTCTCTCACAGATTTGGCTAATGAAAACAACTGGCTGGGCATCATACCGGGCTTGTGAAAGCATTTTGGAGCATATCATAGTGGCACTGCAGCTGCTCTGTAGCTAGAATGGATGGGTGCATTTCTTACAGTGAGAGGTGTTCTGCTGCGCTTACGAAATTAATTTGTATCGGAGGGTGAAGTAGAGATCTGATAACTTGGACAACCACATTGATTCAGCTGTACTGTACAGTGTAAATACATTGGAGTTCCACAAGTTAATGTCTTTGTTAGGTCATAATGTTTGAATTATGGCAGGGATGTCCTCCAAATCCATGGCCAACCAAGGAGCCATCTAAGTAGCCAGAACATAGTATTTCAGGAGTATAATCATCCTAGGCATCTTTTGATGCTAGATCTGTTTCCCCCCCCCCCTTCCAAAGGGCAGAAGTAGTAATTTGGATTTAGCTCAAACCTTTCTCAGTAGCTCAAGATGAGTTGCATCCAAGTACAGTAGGTATTTTCCTGTCCCCGGAGGGCTTACAATCTGTTTGTACCCAAGGCAATGAAGGGGTAATATTAATGTTCAATTACTGCTGAGTAAATTGATGCCAAGGAGAAGAGAGATGTATTCAGGGTCACCCCGAGTCAGGAGCAGAGCCATCACTAGAACTAAAGCATAGGAAGAGAAGTGACTTGCTAAAGGTCTATGGCAGAATGAGATTTCAGCTTGAGCATCACAGTAGTATTCCTGGCTCATTGATATGGGTATATTCATGCCTCCTTGGTTGCCGTAGTATTGGAGTATTAGTATTGATCCTCTGCATGTGACAGATTGGACTCTGATCCTTGAAAGCTCATGCCACAATAAATCTCATATTCTATACGGCGCCACTAGCCTTTGTGTCATTGCTGTATTTCTGTGTAGCTGTGGGACCAGGTCCTCACAATTCTAAATTTATAGTTCAACTTTTTTATTGATGACCAAATACACGAAATACATACAACAATCTCAGTATGCAAAATGTCAAACATCAGCGCATGTACAGCAAAGACACAAGAATATGGTCCGTCATCAAATTTCTTTTGGTTTTACAACCTGAAACCCTCCCCCCATGATTATCAAGCCTTGTAATGAGAATAAAAAAGCAATTTGAAAAAAAAAAAAACCTCTCCGATCCAGAATTCATTACTCCTCAGATATTATAAGGTATTTAAAATAAAACTATGTGCTCTCAGCGCAAGGGAGAAAATATATAGGTCCCAAACTTCCAAGAATGCTCTTTTACGTCTCACAGAAGCTCCCAACTCTCTACGCTGCAAGAGCATGAGCTGATGTAGCACGCTCCGCCCTCCCGAAAAGGAAGGTGTAGCAGGGTAGACCACACCCTGAGAATTGACTTCTTGCCCAATACCGCTGCTTTCCGAAGAAAAGCTTCAGCTTCCTCGCCTCTGAAGGGGGAGTGTTTCATTATCTATCATCAAGTAAAAAAACCCATTGCTGAGAGCGGACTAGCAGAATTCAACACCCTCTCCAAATACAGAACCAGTCTGGACCAAAATTTATGAATCACTGGACAGTCCCAAAATGCATGGAAATATGAATTGTACTGAGTGAGATGAGCACTTCAGACACATGGGAGCATCAATTCCACCCATAAACAATTGCGATTGAGAAATATAAGCGCGATATTGTATTTTAAACTGATGTTCTCGTAGATCTGCTGCCTTTGTTAAGTGGGAAATGCGAGCTACCAAAGTCACCAGATTAAAAGATTCCGGTGACCTGAGCAAATCAGCCGCCCATCTAGCCTGGACAAGATCTTTGACAGGAGAGATATTTATTAAAGCCTTGTGCAGCAAAGAAATTGAGAGGTGGTCTCGTTGATCTAGTGAGAATAATGTCTCTATGATCAGCTGCCAACACTGCTCTATCTAAAGTATGAACATAATGACATAATTGGTAATATGCAAAACTGTCTGTTAGATGAGTAGACAAGCCGTCCCCCAATTCCTCCAGTGGTATCAATGATCCATCTGGATGAAGGACGTGTACTAACTGAGAAAAACCCAAGGACTCCCATCGCAAAAATGTACGGTTGTCAGAGCCTGGTTGAAACTGAGCATTACCTTGTATAGGCAAGAATGTAGAGATGTGAGGGGAAACATCCCATAACTTTGACAGGGCCTTCCATAAATCTCATAATGGTTGTAACATATAATACTGCCTTTCAGTTCAGATGGACCTGAAACAAAGTTAAAATGCCAGGATTGAAAAAATTCTCTTTCTAGCCTAAGAGGGGTGTAGTCCTCCCAATTTAAAAGCCAGTCCCCTAAATGATGAGTCAGACAAGCTTGACTGTATTTATATAGATCTGGCAGACCCATACCCCATTTTTCCATGGTCTTATTAAATAAAACAAGGGTAGTCGAGGCTTCCGTCCACCCCAGCAAAAACGAGCTGAGCATCCATTGAGAATGGAAACATCTTGCCGGTGCATCTGAAGCATATATAACCATTTGGGAAATTCAATCATTTTAAATAATTTATTCTTCCTATAAAGGTAAAGCCTGCCAACCAGTCAATAACTGAGACATAGAGAGGCATATTTTCAAAGCACTTAGCCTTCCAAAGTTCCATAGGTTTCTATGGAACTTTGGAAGGCTAAGTGCTTTGAAAATATGCCTCAGAGTCTATTAAGCGAGACACATTAAGATTATATAGGTCAGATGTACGCATGGAAAGATGAATCCTAAGGTAACGGAATGAGTGAGTCGCTCACCGTAAGGGAACCCCCCCCCCCCCCCTCCATTCCTTCCTCACATTTTCTGAGGATGTCAAGGCATAGATTTTTGATAATTCCAATCTGACGAAGGGCAACCTTCGAAAGCTAATCAAGAAATGTACTAAGTTATGTCCAATAAAAAAGGTATTTTCTTTTTCATGTTTTATTTTGTTTTATTTCTACTGATTACTGATAATTAATAGAAACACCTGACAAATCACCATATTCTTGAACTGACTCAAGTAACGCTGCTAACGAATGCTGTGGACTCTTTAAGTGTCCCAAAATATCTGCGAAAGCCGATACCTTGAAAGTGAAGGTGTGAAAGCTTGAATCTCAGGATTAGCTAAAATATCGCAAATTAGAGGGTCTAACACTAAAACAAAGAGCAAAGGGGAGAGGGAACATCCCTGTCTGGTGCCCCTGTGAACCTGGAAGTGTTTGGAAAAATAAATCCCATTAACCCACATGACAGCAGATGGATTCAAGTATAATGCAAGCACGGCCTCTAAGAAAAATCCTGAAATGTTACTATTGTTGCAACACCTGAAGTAAGAAGGACCAAGAGGCCCAGTCAAATGCCTTCGCATCAAAACTAACCAGGACGGAATGAGTGATTCGGAGACGAGTAAATTCCAGAGAGGCCAGAATTTTAGGTATATTTTTAGCCGCTGATCGACCTCTGATAAAACCCACTTGACAATCTTCTACTAGATGTGGCAAGATGCATGCTAAATGATTCGCAAACAACTTGGCTTCAAAATTTATTAAAGAGATGTGTCTATACGATGTTGGGGAGCAGGGGTCTCTGCCTAGCTTCAGAAGAACAATTTGTGCCATGTTAAATGAATCTGGTAACACCTGGAAATGCGCAATATGGGTAAACGTGAAATAATGGTGGGCCAATATGATCTGCCAAAATCTTACAGCATTTGGCCCGAAAACTGTCCGGACCCAGGGCTTTATGAAAAGCGCAGTGCTAAGATCAATTCATCCTCTGTGAACGGAGCATTTAAAATCTCCCTCTGAGGGGGATGTTGTCGTAGGTAATTTGAAATTGTCCAAATAGAGAGAGCCATCCAGCGTATCCTCAGCTAAGGCAGCATCGACCTATTCATAAAAACATCTGAATACAGCGTTAATATCTGTCAGAAGAAGTTTTGTGCCCCATGGTATTAGTAAGCTGCAACACCCTAGTTATGTCGCTATGCGTGGTAACCAAATGAGATAGTATTTTCCTGCATTTATTCCCATGAAGCTACAACTGATATTTATAATAGACCACAGATTTGACCGCCCTCTGATGTAGCAACGTGTTTAAAGCAGCTTGCGTCGCTAGAAGTCTCTTCTGAGCTGCAGGTGTTTTCTGGGCTCCAAAAAATTCTCCTTTCTTTGACCACTTGTTTTTCCAAACGCAATATTTCTTTGTCTCCCATAGCCTTCTTAGGAGCTACAAAGGCAATAATTTCTCCCTTAAGCACCATCTTAGCAGTGTCCCAATAAAGCAAATATTGTGTTGCATGAGCTGCATTGTTCTGTGCACAGTCCTTCCACTTGTCTATCAAAAAAAAAAAAAGAGTGAAATATGGGATCTTAGTACAGTTCAATTGGAAAATGCCACCTCTATGGGGTGCCCCCTCCTGGTTGCAGACAAAATATTATCCAGATCATGGCATGATCTGAAACATCATAGGGGCCAAATTTTTGAAAAAAGAACGAGACATCAAAAGATAGTCAATTCTCGATTGCGTGGCATAAGCCCTTGAGAGGTACGTATAATCTCTCTCTCCTGCCTGAAAGAGGCACCAGGAATCCACCATATCCAAGGTGTCACACAACAAAGGTAACCCCCTGGAAGGGTGAATCCTCTGGTCTCCAAAGGATTAGGAGCGATCCACAGCAGGATCAAACACTAAATTAAAATTGCACCCCCCCCCCCCCCAGTATGATATCATGATTAGCATAAGGCAATTAAATTGTAGTTAAAGCAAAAAAAAAACAAAAAAAAATTTGTCATAGGAGTTGGAAGCATATACGATACACAAAATCATAGGGTGTTGTATGGTTACTCAAGCCAACACACACAGAAGGTGTTCTCTCCACGAAAGAGCAACGAAGCAAAGCAAACAGTGGATACAAAAAAGTCCTCTCTCAAGTGGTGTCTTCTGAAACAAGTTCTTTATTGCAAAACAATTAAAACAACGACCCGACACGAATCGTGTTTCGGCCGTATAGGCCTGCGTCAGGGGTCTATAAATAAATGAACATAAATACAAATCATTAAACAAACATTTAGATTTCATGTGTAACAAACTGAAATAAAAACATGTATATGTATAAACAGCCTTAAAAATGAGGTATAAAAATGCATGCATCAAGGAAAGTTGATCAGTTATTATTTTTATCTACATATTCTCTTTCTTGATTGGAAGCGAATAGGTATGTTCCTTGATGCATGCATTTTTATACCTCATTTTTAAGGTTGTTTATACATATACATGTTTTTATTTCAGTTTGTTACACATGAAATCTAAATGTTTGTTTAATGATTTGTATTTATGTTCATTTATTTATAGACCCCTGACGCAGGCCTATACGGCCGAAACACGATTCGTGTCGGGTCGTTGTTTTAATTGTTTTGCAATAAAGAACTTGTTTCAGAAGACACCACTTGAGAGAGGACTTTTTTGTATCCACTGTTTGCTTTGCTTCGTATGGTTACTCAAGCCACCACATAGCGTCAGATCCCCGAGTGACAGTGGATTTACAGGTCCAGAGACTTCCAAAACAGGATGAGAACTCCCGCCTTTCTCTGAACTGCAGGGGACTCGACCAGGTCACCCACCCACCCACTATTTCTTAAATTTGGAATGTTGTAAAGAGGACAGATGGAAGGAACAGCAAAATCTTCTGCCTCTTAATTGGAGAAGTCACCCTTCCTACATTCCAAGAAGAAAGCTTTAAAGAACTCAGCTATTCGTTAGTAATGGAAGTCTCATATGATATGAAAAGAAGCCCATCCAGGAGCGACACCCCACCCCGAGTTGCCCCATTTCTGCAATTGAAACCTATTATCCTGAGAGGTGCAAAAAATATATAAGCCACATTGAGCCTGCAAACTGGTGGGAAAATGTGGGGTACAAATGCTACAAATAAATTATATATATATATATATATATCTTCCATCATGAGCAACTAGAATCTTCCCCACCCCCTTACAAATTACAGACCATCCACAAGTGCCCTAAACCTGGGAGCTGCAACTTCCTCTGCAAAACAAGGAATCGGAAATCATAAATCTGATCTCTGCTTCATCTCAAGACTCTAATCCTAGACACAAATAAAATATTACCAACTTGTCGCTGTAACGTTCTATACAGTATAAACATATCAAAAGAGATATGTGTTCAATATCAAAAAGGTAGTTACGTGGAAATAGTCATTTTAATCCAATAGGCAGAGCCACGGGTGAAACACCAAAAAGCACAGGTAAATGGAGATGGCTTAATCCAGTAATCAATCTGCGTAGCAGTCCTGCATTGAAGAGCGTGAGTGATAGTACATTCCAAATTATTATATTCCTGCTGTTACAGAAATGCCTCTCCACCAAGAGACGTAGTATCAAATTGTGAACAGTACCTGTGATGTATTCATCATGGAGAAGAGGATGGAATGGTGTTCATAAAGGTGGGAGCCTCTGCCACTGAGGCGAACACTTCGGTTGTCCTATTGTGAAAGATCCGCAGACAGGCCAGAGTTTAAACAGACATGTCGTTTAACCAACCCATGTTTCATCTACACCATCCAAGTTTAAGTAAACCTTGTGGTTTAGAATGGCAATTCCTGGCCTGGACTGAACTATCATGAAAGTGGATTTATTGTGCCTTTTGGCCTCCCAGTTCCAGCTGGTCCTGACCTCATAAGAAATGGGCCTGATACAGATTATACATAACTAGAGCTGCTATCATAGGGTTCTAGGCCTACTTAACAGCTTCAACAGATCCAAATACACAAGAGCTGCTATCATAGGGTTCCAGGCCTACTTAACAGCTTCAACAGATCCAAATACACAAGAGCTGCTATCATAGGGTTCCAGGCCTACTTAACAGCTTCAACAGATCCAAATACACAAGAGCTGCTATCATAGGGTTCCAGGCCTACTTAACAGCTTCAACAGATCAAAATACACAAAAAGTACTTAAGTATTAAAGTAAATGTCCAGAATCTGTCTCCATCACTAAATTTGCACGAACATTCTGATAAATACTGTAGAAGGAATGTGAGTGAGAATTCAACAGTGCTTACAGGAAGGAAACAGCTGAATTTGCAATACTAGAGTAAAATCTCAGAGGCCCCCCTTTTATCACTGCCAGGAAAAGGCGTTTTTTTCTTTTAAATAAGGAAATGGTTGAGCAGTAAGCTAAATACTTGCTGTGCGGCCATTTCCTGGGGGAGGCAGTGGAGGCTCCAGAGGTAACCGGGCAGCACTGCAGGCTGGCACACCCCCAGCACTAGAAAATTAAAAAAAAATTTAAGCTCCTAAATTGGCATGTGGTGAAAGTGAGAACTACCGCCTAGCTCCCCTGGGAGCCTAAAGGTAGGGCTAAATTGCTGCATGCCAAGCCGGTGCTACACTTACACCCCTTTTGTAAAAGGGCCTCTAGATTAGCAAACAAGGAAAAACAAATGGCAACCGCACTAATACAGTGGTAATACAAAGTCTTACTGCAGGAACCATACATTGTCAAACCTGGACAGATGAATGCTCTATAAAGAGGTGAGAGATTGATAGTTGCAGCCCAGGACAGTGGATTATGAGCCAGATGGTCCACAGCAAGCATAGAAAAAGTGAGAAAACAGACATATGTAGATTTTGAAAAAAAAAAAACCTGAAAACAGTTACTCATCTCATAGTTGGCTGCGAAGTTCTGATGGCAGAAAATTTGTACACAGTAAGGCACAATAAGGTGTCATGTCTCATCCATTGGAAACTTTGTAAACATTACATCACTGTACCAGAAAAGCACTGGGCTCAGAACCCTAAAACAATTATAGAAAACAAAGACGTTATAATCACCAGGCTGGGACATTCCTAATCCAATCCATTAAAAGCTTCACAATTGATTACAGAAACGTCAGTTCCAAGCTATTCTGTGATTCCGAAGGATACGGAGATCCTTAAATACCAAGCTATGAAGTCAGAGACGAAAAACTCTTAGCAAAAAGATATAGAAATATTTTCCTTGTACTGGAAGTCACAGGTTTTTAGTAAAAATATTTTTTAATAATACTTTAAATTCCCAGAGGAAGCTGTTTTAGGCAGGATGCAAGCACTACGGCCAGCGTTAGCAGTAAAACGTGAGAGACTCACTGAGATCATACTCTACATACCCTGGCTAGGAGTGAGTTTCATTATGCTATGCACAAAACTAACCAATTTGAAGAGTCATTGTAATTTGTTCCCCGACAGTGAGTTTTTATTCTATCTGTAAACCGCTTTTGCCTGCAACCGCGAGAAAACGCGGTACATACAAAGTTAAAAAAAATACACGATAAAAGATCTTGTCACTTATGTTGCTCCAGTCTTTGTTTGAGTCTCCTCGCCTGCTGGCCACACAACAATTCCCAGGAATCTCCCGTCGGCGGGGGCGGGGGCGGGGGCGGGGGCGGCGGCGGCGCTTCCCATTCCCTCCCCAAGATGGCTCCTCGCCTGTACCGACCTCACCAAGATGGCCGCGACCGGTCGCACACGCCGTCACGCACAGTCTAGCTGTTTCTGAGGTTATAACTGCGCAGGCTCGAAGTGGCCTTAAGTGCAGTGAAATTCTTGAGAGAGGGGTAAAAAAGAAACAAACAAACCAAAAAAAGGTAGCGAGGTTGGGTGGCGCTGCCCGGTCCCAACCGTTATTTTTTTTTATTTTCAGGCGTTGTAACGGGTCGCTCCTCCTCAGCCGGGGCAGAGGAAACGGGTTTTTGTTTGTCGCGTCAACTCCCCCTTCCCCTCTCTCCGGAAAAGTCCGTCTGTTTCTCCTTAAAGAAGAGAATGACGGAGCTCCAGTCGGCGCTGTTACTGCGGAGACAATTAGCAGGTAAGGAGAAGAGCCTGGAACCAGAGGGTCGCTCAGAGGCGACCAGTTGCTTCAGCCTGGAGAACCTTTAACAAAAGGGAGACCCGGACTGAGGAGAGCTGCTGCGGAGCACCACACTGGAATGATTCCTGTCACCTCTCCCCCCCCCCCCCCCCCAACAACGTGGGTGCGCAACCCTCACTCCAACTCCTATTTTTTATTTAATTCGTTTTTATTGCTATTTATTTACAGCTTCACCCCCTCCCCCCTTTCAGGCCACTGCCTGCCTCTGTTGTGCCACTGGCCCCGACTGTTGCCCTGGTTGCCAGGGCTCGGCTCCGCTTTCTTTGTGTTTCTGAGCTCAGTTCCTGCGGCTTTCTAATGTCCTGGGGGAGGGGGAATATGACAAGATGAGTGGAGGGAGGAGAGGTGGGCTGAGGTATTTACCAGGGGGGCTGTGGAGCCTTGACACATACCGGGGGAGGGGGGTAGGAGTAAGGTGCTGAACTGTGTACAGCCCCCCCCCCCCCCTTTTTCGCTAAGTGACTTGGCAACCCCTGAGGCTTTCTTGTATGTGCTCTGTTGCCTGACAGGCACTCGGTGACCGGTACGGTTCAGTTTGGCCTGGCCCCGGTGGTGGTGGCTGGTAGTGAGCATGCGCGCTTGGTCTGCTCGCGCGCTGGCTTCACAATGCAGACCCATGTGCTGCCAGATTTAAAGAGAAACGAGGGCGTCAGTTCTGTCTCCCAAGCGCAACGTGTAACCGGGTGGAGCGTTGGGCTTGGGGACCCACCAGATCCACGCGGTAATTTCGGCTTGCGAGGCACCGTGCCTCCCTCTAGGGAAGCTTTACCCCTGCACTCGGTCACTTTTTTTGTCGCCCGTGTAATAAGGCTAGTGTTAAGATCGGAATTTCTGCTCATGTCAAAGTGGTGACGATAAAACAAAAATCTGTTCACTGTTTGCCTAAAGATGCATGTTATCGTGTCATAAGGATGTTGACGTTCTACAGACTTGTTTTTTCTGTCACTGTCTCTGAACATTTTGACCTTTTAAAATGTTTCCTGATCTTTGGGGTTCCTTAGCATTTTCGAACTGCTTGAAGCTGCTTTATTTTAATGTTACAATGGTCAGAGTATTACCATCCTGGGGAGCCTTCAACCTGCCCTGTGGTAGGTTCAACTCGGGGGTGGCTCTGGCATCACCCTCATTTTCTTTTTAATCCGATTCCCATAATATCCTCTTGTCACATCCGTCCACTCAGTGTACCAGAATATCCCAGTTGTTCACTCTCTGGAGTATTCGACCCTCTTATCCAGTCAATCCTCACCCACTCAGCATTGCCTCTCTAGTCCCACACCTACACCTCTCGTTATTGTTGCAGATCATATCTGTCTCCTGCAGTGATTGGATCCTGGAAAAATGGGGGCAAATCTGCATCCTGTAACTGCTGATGGGATGTGACCTGCAAGCTGGTTTCAGTTGGTGTAAGTCCTTGCACCCAAAGTGCTATTCTGTAAAGGTTCTACGTCCAGAGCACCCTTTATAACACTGAGCACAAATTTTTCCTGGTGCCTAAGCTAAGTAACGCTTTTCAGTTTAAGCAAGTGATAGACATCACGATCCAGTGGAGTTTTTTATGACCAATGAAAATAATGGAGTCAATGAATTGCTGGCATTAAATATATTTATTGTCATATTGCCATGCTTTGACTATTCAGGTCTTTTTCTCCACTATAAACAAACCAAAAAAAGTTTTCAAATTGACACCACTTCCATTTCAACATCAAGGTTGTTCTAATTATACAGTATTCAGCTCTATATTGGTGTATTTACTACAGCTTTTGCTGAAATTTTGTCTAGTATTATCTGTATTCACAGCCTAATTTTTGGCACCATTTACTGAATCCGGTCCATGCTGATCATTCTGCTTTTTTAATCAT
This sequence comes from Microcaecilia unicolor, assembly GCF_901765095.1. NCBI lineage: Eukaryota > Metazoa > Chordata > Amphibia > Gymnophiona > Siphonopidae > Microcaecilia > Microcaecilia unicolor. The sequence goes on from NC_044043.1 coordinate 38,432,164, forward strand.
TCTATGAACTTATGCTTTAAGTAGCCTGTTATACTTTAGTGCACATATTTCTCCTTTCTCTTAACGTACATCAATTTTTAAAGTGAGCTAAAAAAAAAAGTTAAAAGTACCACATTGATTGCTGTACCAAACACCTAATGTGGAATTTTATATGAAGAGTTATTGTCAATACTTCCGTTCACAGCAAGGTGCACTCTTCTGCCAAATGTGTTGTCATAGTTAACTACATCTTTGGAGGTGTAGTTAACTATCTGACAACTGTTAACAGAGAATGCAGTTAGTGTAGTCGGTCATGCCCCACATTAATGGCATGACTGTCTTCTTTCAAGTGCTGGCAGTTCACTAGGGAGAGGGAGTTTTTGCAGATAATCTGTTTTTTTGTTTGGGTTTTTTTTTTTTTTGCAGTTAGTGTGAATTGCAGCAACTTAAGAGGGTTTAGGAAATAGGTACCTGAAATAGCTCAATTCCTTTAGCTTTAAGCACCTTGAGACCTGATTTGTCAAGTTTTATTTTTCTATTGTGTGTAGTAGGAATGTACTTTGTAGTTCCTTTCCGTAACTCTCCTGTTTCATCTTTTGTAAATTTGTAAACCGCATAGATGGTGGTCACCCTTTAGCAGTATATTAAGTAAACTTGAAACATGACAAATCAAGACGTCTTTCAATATTGAATATGAGCAGGTTATTTTGTTTTTGAATATAGCTTGGTTGCAGGTATATTTTTAGAAATTCTAATAATACAAATCAGAATAATTGTACTGCAGTTGATGTGCACCCATGAACTGTAGTTAGGAATTTTAAACTTTGAAAAGTTACAAGTGCAACAGAAATGCTGAACTGTGCTTTGAACATACCAAAGCAAACTGCTGCCACTAGAAAAATTGATCTAACTAAATGCACTGTGCTGTTAATTTATATCACTTTATATAGGGCCCTGTTTACAAAGGCACGCTAGTGTTTTTAACGTGCGCTAAAAATTAGCACTCGATAACCATGTAGACGCCCATGGGAATATTATAGGTATCTACACAGCGCACTAAAAACGCTAGCATGCCTTTATAAACAGGACTTTTAGGGGTCCTTTTACCAAGCTGCAGGAGAAAGGGCTCTGCATTGGTGGCGGGAGGCCGTTTTTTCTGCACGCCAGGACCCTTTTTACTGCAGCAAAGAACTCCAGGCACACATGGCCATGCGGTAAGGGAACTCTTACCGCATGGCTGTGTGATGGGGAGTCCTTACCGCCACCCATTGAGGGTGGTGATAAGGTCTTCCACACTAACCCGGCGGTAACCAGGCAGTGTGCGACAATGCCGATTACCACCAGGCTATCACCTTGCAAGCCATTTCCCGGGGGGGGGGGGGGGTCTTTTTCCCCCGGAAATGGTGCGTGCTTGGGGCGGGACTACCGCCGGCAGCTGCGTTGAGCCGGCTGTAGTCCCAAAAGACCAAACGATAAGCCCAAAGGGCCCCTTAGTGTTTTATTGCATATACATACACACAGACAGTGAGTGGATGTGATTAGTGGTTATCGTTGGTGGGTTTTCCCAGTTTCTCCCATTCATTTATTACATTTGTGTAGAATCTTATGTCTACCACATTGTGTTTACTTTCTTCTGTGGTGGGTGAAGTTCTCTTGTATGTTTCTTTTTTTTTGTTTATCTGGTGTTTTCAATTTTTCCAGTTTAGGTTGTACTTTGATGCAGTCATTGTGTATTAAAATACATGACTAGCTACAAAGTGACTTACATATTTTTGTATCTTAAAACAATTACAAAATAACACCAGAAAAGCGAATATAGTTAATGTTTACTTAACCAGTACATGTACTGCATGCATCACTTTGCACACCTTAAAGATTTGTTTACACTATCAAATAGGTCAGTGAAAATAGGAAGGCATCCTAGCTTTGTAGAATTCAAGAGAATGGCCCTTTAATTGTCAGAAGAATGAAAGTAATAGTACAGGTAAACAGCTCAGTATCTGGTGTTGGTCCAGCAAATATTAGACATGAGGATACAGAAAGCAAGGTGAAAATGGTAATGTGCATTGCCTTAATCAGTTCATAAGGGTCCAGTAGGCTTAATGATGCCTTTTTCTGTATTTTGAGGCATTTATTTCTGGTCTATTTATATCCTGTCTTTCTCCAGACTCAAGTAACGTGCAGTGTGAAGTTGACAAACAATAATGTAAGATAATTCAAATGCAATGTAGTAATATGCTATTTAATATGTTCTAAAACAGTTGATCACACTGTTCCTCAGTGACCTTATAGCCAGTTGGGTTTTCAGGCTATCCATAAAACATGCATGAGTTGTTTCCCTACTCTATTTCCAGTGTATACACAGCATATTTGTAAGCACTGAGTATATCTTTAAAAACTCAACAGGCTGAGAGGTCCCTGAGGACTAGTTTGACCACCACTTTTTAAAAAATGAAGTTGGTGTACATTAACAATTTAGAACATGGGGCCCAGCTTAACTTGGTGTCCACAGTTCATTTATGTTCTTCAGAAATAGAACAATTCTACAATTCTGACATTTGCTGATTTTAGACAAGCAAGTTGTAAGTTTGTAGAAAGTGGTGTGGTAGCTGTTAATCCACTTTTAAAGGTAATAAAAAGAAATCAAATTTTATTGGACTAAATACATCTTTATTCCAATAATAAAGATATATTTTCTATGTTTTGATGTATTTTTATTATGTTTGTAGAAGAAATTAGTGATGTGAACTTACGAACCTCATTTTATCAGATGTCAATTCACCAAATTACAGTGCTTCTCAAAGTACACTTTTCAATTTGTTTTCAGAATGGATTAACTAGGCCTGATCATACAATCTATGCTTGGCTCTATTTAGGGATAAGTATTCCACCTAATATGTTCTATAGAAAGCAGTACTTCTCAGCTCCTTCTTGGAGGCACACCTAGCCATTCAGGTTTTCAGGATTACCACAGTGAATATGCCTGAAATTTGCAGATACTGGAGACAACTCATGCTGTGCTGTGTGATTCTTATATTCCACTAAAATCCTAAGCGGATTACAAACCTGAGTTCCTTCATTCAGGAGATTTGCATACATTGGGCCTTCAGTGTATGCAAATTTATTTCGTGTATATGTGGTAATCCTGAAAATCTGAATGGCAATGTGTGCCTTTAGGAGAGGGCTGAGAACCACTGTTCTAAGGACTTTATCATATACTTAGTGAATTGCTGCTTTAGTATCCAATCCTTGTTCCTCTTGCAGCTCTGCATATTTTGTGCATTGGAAAGAAAATTAAAGTTGCTACTGGGTACTGATGTATAGCTTTGAAAAGTTGGGGGATGTTATTTTGTGGTAGTGAGGATTTGGTGATGGTGAGTCTGGATAATTTCTGTTACAGAACAGCTAGATATTGAACACTGTTCATGTGACAGGACCACATTTATCTTAAGACATATCTTCATGGGCTAAACTTGTATTATGTGCAACTCCCCTAAAACCAGAATATGTATGTTACTTCTCGTACCTTGTGAGACCACTCTTAGTACAGTGCTACTGTGATCTTCATTCTGATTTGACTCTAATTTTCTAGTGTTTTCTACCTTTTGTTTACCTTTCCCTTACAGGAATAGGACTTTCCAACAGATTTTAATTCTGGGTTCTAGCAAAATTAAGAACTAGGAGATGGATATATCTAGATTAGTGCTAGATTATTAGATATATTTATAATTTAAAAAACTATAGAGTTCAAAATATTTCAGTGTAACTGACTTTTTCTGCTGTTCAACTTGCCAATAGATGTGACACTTCATTATTTTTTCTATTCCTTATAGATTAAAATTGTATGGGTAAAAACTCTGGCTGCTTACCATTGCCAGGTTGTAACTCTTTGCTTACATGATTTTCTAACTCTCATTTCCTGGGGACTTGAGTGCCACTATAACACTTGAGCCTGACATTTAAGTGTTTGACTTTTCAAAGGAATGGTAATGCTCATGTAAAGATGACTAAAAGATAAAAAATTAAAAAGGACGACACTTCAAATAAAAATCCAGTTAAAAATACAATTTTAATAGTCAATGAACAAGATAAAAATTACTTGAATCTACAATTTTCAAGATAAAAAATACAATTTGGATGGTCGATCAGCAGGACTGAGTCTTGCTCATCGACCATCCATATTGTATTTTTTATCTTTAAAATTGTAGATTCAAGTAATTTTTATCTTGTTCATTAACTATTAAAATTGTATTTTTAACTGGATTTTTATTTGAAGCGTCCTTTTTTTATCTTTTAGTCATCGCTGTTTTTTGTTGTTTTTGCGAAGACTTTTCTTCTGTTTTTGTATTAATGCTCATGTAAATCCATTGCTTTCATTGTACTCTACAGTTTTGTTAATATAATTGTGTTGGGTTTTTTTTTTTGTGCTCATTGTATTCTACAATTTTCTTAATGGTTTTAATATAATTGTGGCTTTTTTTGTTTATTTTGTAATCTGCCTAGAATTTGTAGATGGTGCAGAATGTACATAAACTTAATCCACCACAGAGGAGGTGTTTGCTACTTGTACAGAGACTGTCTAGATGGCCCAATTAAGTACTATTATATGTAAAGGTGGGGGGGGGGGGGTTTAAGCCACAGAATAATGTAACATGAACATAAATCTCATAAGTTACATTAAACATGACAAGATGAAGATCAGTCCAGTGTACACATCCACACCAGTTGCTTATCTCTGCACATTCTCTCCCTCGGATCCCGTGCCTTGAATTCAGGTACTGTCATTCTCACCACATCTACTGGGTGAAGATTTTTGTGTTCCCACACTTTCTGCAAAGAGGTTACTTCAGCTTACTCTAAAGCAGGGATTCTCAACTCAGTCCTGGGACACAGCCAGTCAGGTTTTCAGGATAGCCACAATGAATATGCTTGAGAGATTCCCATTCTTTCCATAGAATGGAGGTAGTACTTACCTACAATGAATATGCTTGAGAACATTTATGGAAATCTGTCATGCATATTTATTGTAGGTATCCTGAAAAACCTGACTGACTGGGTATGTTTTGTGGATTGGGTTGAGAATCCCTGCTTTAGAGTAAGCCGAAGCAACTTTTTGCAGAACATATGGGTACACAAAATCTCCACCCAGTAGATGTGGAGGTGATTGGTTTGGCATATCTTCTGGTGGGTAGGTCTGTTCCAGAGGGTATAAAGGTTTATTCTACCAGGGGACAGACTGTGTCTTGGGCGGAGAGTTCTTTGGTGTCTCCGGTGGGAATTTGTAGGGTGGTCACTTGGTCCCTTGCATTTGATGGACATTACAAAGTGGATGTGCAGGCGCTTCGGGATGCAGTTTTTGGTCAGCGTGTTCATTTTGGGTCCCTCCTGTGATTTACTGCTCTGGTATCGGTCATTCTGGGCCGGTTAGGAGAAGATGCTAAGGAAGCAGAAATTAGGTCCTACCTGCTAATTTGCTTTCCTTTAGTCCCTATGGACCGGCTCAGATCCCACTCTGTGCATGGTTCAGTTCTTTCTCAAGTTTTTTTTTTTTTTTTTGTCTGCTTTTTGCTCTTGTGTTTGTGGGGAACTGTTTACATTGGGGGGGGGGGTGGAAATGTAAGTGCAAGTATAAGAGATTAGTGTGTGTTGTCATCATACACTGCTGTTCTTGGTCAGTCTTGTTGCTTCTATGTGCATAAGTACATAAGTACATAAGTAGTGCCATACTGGGAAAGACCAAAGGTCCATCTAGCCCAGCATCCTGTCACCGACAGTGGCCAATCCAGGTCAAGGGCACCTGGCACGCTCCCCAAACGTAAAAACATTCCAGACAAGTTATACCTAAAAATGAGGAATTTTTCCAGTCCATTTAATAGCGGTCTATGGACTTGTCCTTTAGGAATCTATCTAACCCCTTTTTAAACTCCGTCAAGCTAACCGCCCGTACCACGTTCTCCGGCAATGAATTCCAGAGTCTAATTACACGTTACAGTTTCATCTTGGTGCCAGCACTGTCTTGTTCAATGAAGGTGGCGGTGGCAGCTGAGCAATGCACATGTCAAGTGTCTCTCTTTTTCTTATTTCTTCTTGCTTTGTTACATAAATACTGAGGCTTTCAGGAGCTGAGCAGGGCTCTAAGTATCACATACCATGTAAAATGAGTTTATCTTGTTGGGCAGACTGGATGGACCGTACAGGTCTTTATCTACCTTCATTTACTATGTTATTGGCACTCTCAACAATCTGCATTCTCAGTCTCCACCTACTGGAAGGCGTGCACAACCCACCAGCCATTCTGGGCCGGTCCAGAGGGACTAAAGCAAATTAGCAGGTTTTAATGTTAAATCTTTTTATTAAATTCAAAGTAAATACATGAGCAATATTTTAGAATAAAGACCAAAGTTTATTACTTTAACTCTCCCCCTCTGCATCACATAAATAATTATAAAGCTTCTTGAGACATGGTCTTGTTTTCTTATAACTTCAACCCTCCCTATCTTTTAAACTAGCCAACTGTGAAACTTGAAGAAGCCCTATGTTTGAAAATCTCATGCTCATTTTTAATATATTTTTTAAATTTGGATTTTACTCACATCTTTTCAGTAGTAGCTCAAGGTG